>NC_135187.1:6559555-6925388 GCF_041146795.1 Maylandia zebra | reverse complement strand
ACTTGCAGCCTAAAATCCACCCCTTGGGAGCTACACTGTCACTGAGCTTTACATGCAGAGATTTTGAAATAAACGACAGCAGCGTACCAACAACGAGATTTCGATTTCTTTTTTTCATCAAAGTCCAAGCTCTGTTGTCTTTTAAATTCTGCCCAACTACCCTCATTTAATTTTATTTATTCTTCTGCCAAAAATAAATTTGAATTATAAACCCAAGCCACAAACAGAAATGGCAACATGTGTTGAGGGCATGTTTGTTTGCAGTGTTGAGGGGTGAGTTTAACATGAGCGGTGTCTCCTGGTGCATCTGTGAGAATTGTTCCACTTTGGCAGATGTTTAAACTTTCCATGTTTCTGGAAATGTTCAGAAAATTAAACAAGAATTATTGGCTTGTGTTTTAATGCTGCATTTAGTCAATGCACCGAATGAGAAGCAAGTGTTCTTGCTTGTCATGCATTCATTTTTTACCCTATTAGAGATTTGCTTGTTAGAGCTGAATTCTTACCCAACAAATGTATTTTGTGAGGTCACCATGACCTTGGCCTTTGGCCACCAGCTTATTATCACTCCCTCCTGGAGTCCAGGTAGACATTTGTGCTTAATTTGAAGAAAATTCTCTTGAAAAATTCTTGGGATGTTGAGTTCACGAAAATAGGACAGACAGACGAGCCAAAATCACAATACCTCTGGCTATGATTGTCTCTGACACTGAGGCATAAAAACATCCTAATTATGTTCTGTTTCAGTTCAGTTTTCATGTCTTTTGTTGAATTTAGTTCTGTTTCAGTTCAGTTTTTTACCTGTACCCAATGAGAACAACAAGCTTGAGAAAAGCAGAAATGCTGTAATGAAAACGTATCACTGAACCAGGCTGAACTCTCCATGACAACCGCCCCCCCACCCCTACCACCACCATCCATAAACGAAATCAATACAATCTGAATATATCAACTAATTATAGTTTAACAAACAATAGTTTTTAGCCGTAAAGGCAGTGGTGTTTAATTTTAGCTTAAAAATGTCATGATTACTGCGCGCACTTTCACCACACAGGAAATAAATAATAAATAAAAACACTCACACCTCATTAGAATAAGCACCTGGATGTCATTATCACAGCAGAAACCAAATGACAGGCCTCTTTAAACAGTTCCAGCATCCGCCAGCCATGATCAAAATCATCATCACTGCCTACACAGAGCATGTGTGTCTGCATATGTGTGCGTTCCTTAACCTTTCGCCACAGCTTAGTGTGACACTCTAAATACAGATTCCACATCAGTGACAGCAGGTCCCCAAAGAGCTCAGGAAGCGCTTAGTGACATGGGAAAACAGACAGAGCGCGTGTGTGTGTGTGTGTGTGTGTGTGTGTGTGTGTGTGTGTGTGTGTGTGTGTGTGTGTGTGTGTGTGTGTCACTGAGAAACAGAGATCTCTTTTCCAGCCCAGGCATCTTGTTCTGATTGCTAATTAGCTATTTGTCAACAGTCATTCGTGTGTGCTCTCCCATCTACATCAGCACAGTTTGCAAGATGGACACAAATATGCAAAAAAGCCCTGGAGGGGTTGTAAACATATAGTAGTGTTTATGGACTGTCTGTACATATGTATGTTACTGCTTCATTTATTTGTATGCACATGTTTTTGATGTCCTGATCACTGCGTTCAGGTGACAGCTGCAAAATGTCACGTCCACCCTCCCTAACTGAACTACAATCAAAACAATAAGTTATTTTTGACAAATATATAATAAAATAATATGTCTGTCTCCTAAGAATTTTTCTTGGGGACCATAGAGCTGCACCCCACTGTTTCCAATGGACTGCACCTGCTGACTGTAGTCCTTCCTCTGCTCTGCAATATCAGTGAACTCAATGTAGCAGCACTCGAGCTGGTTCTACACCTGCGGCAGACTCTAGTTAGACTTGCCCTCCAGCTTCCAGCGTATCTCTGAAGCAGAAGACAGACTACCAGCCCCAACAGCAGAGTTAAAGTCGACTCACTGGAGAAGCAGCTAAATGTTATAAGTAAATTCATAACAGTCATGTAGCCAGCAAGCCAGCCTTTAGGTAAACATAAGAGCTGAAGGGAACTGAAAATATGACTGAGCAGACAGCCAACTATTAAATCAATACTAGATGGCTGTCTGCTCTCAAACAAAGGAAAAAATAAAGTAAGAAATACTGCAAAATGAGACACCACCTATACATTGGCAGCTGTGAATATACTTGGGCGACTCGCCGAATTAGCATTCATTGTTTAAATTATGAACAAATGAACACACTACAGAAAGAAACAGCAAAACAATGAACACACACACACACACACGTGATTCCATCACTTCAGAGGAAATTAGATTGAGTTCCCCAAAAATCTAAAATTGACCTCAATTCCAAGTGTTCATGTTAAACTGTAATAATTATCACACAGGGCCTTTTCCATTGTCCTTCCCAAAAGGACAGCAAGCCCCACAATGTGCTGTATTAACAGAATTCCGTCTTACCAACAGGTGAAATATAAGAAACACACACACACACACATGACAAACCTCCAGTTGGCACATACAGCGCGTCTAATGAGGTGCGGTATAGTCACCAGGCTTAATAGAACAGTCACAGTGTGTTATTCCTCCAGTGTCTGAGGTCTGTCTGAGCTGCCTCACTCACTGAACACTTTGCGCTGCTTTCGACTGCAGGGTGTCAAACCACCCAGCAGACAATGCAGACGTGCTGATGCATTTTCACTGCAGCTGCATACGCTTCACTGATTTCAAAACACAGGGATTCCCAGCTGTTATGTCATAATTATTATACTTAACCAGTATTTTTTAATGCAAAAGAGACAGATGGATGGAAGACTTTGGAAATCCTTTAAATTAAATTTAAAAATTTCCTTCTTGGATGTCAGAAATACTTGTTTACAGCCATACTACACAGTATAAATCTCTCATTGCATCTATAAATAAAATCTTTGCTTCTTTGGGGAAGTTAGAAATGCAACCTGTTTTTTTGTTATTTGTTTTTGTTAATAAAGACTCTTAGGACTGTCGCCAAGATTACTCTATAACATTTTCTACTTTGTGACTCCTATCGTTAATGCCATTACAATAAGGTCAGGGAAAGATCATGTAAGTGACCTTCATTGTTGAGAAGAAATCAACAGAGGCTGTTGATAACAGATGTAAAACAAACAAGTATCCAGCTTGACCTTTTCTCTAAAAGGTGTAACCAAGAGAAAATTATATTTGACTAATGCTTTCAAGAATGGAGGGTAAAGCTTATAATGCCATTAGATGCAATTAGATTCACTCATACAAGTTTATTGGCATCACCCAGAGTTTGAGGGTATTCAACCTCTGGATGACCTGTTGGTCACCGTTTGCGGTCAGTCCCTGACACCTTTCATCTTCCCAGCCATAAGGTTGCAAACTGAATTTTACTCTAGAGTGACTCAGCCACTTACCAACACATAAAGTTTTTCTAATCTCTGCAACCTTCACATGTACCCCTTCTGCAGATGTTCAATAAAGACAAATGCACCTGGTGCGCCTTTGGCCCCCATTTAAAATTACTGATGTGGTTTCCCCGTAACCTCAATTTTAGCACATCTTTACTTTTTATTTCATTCCACCATAAAGATTTAAACTTGAAATGTCACAGGGTGTAGGTCTCAGTAATATTAAGCCAAAGGGGTCAGGTCTCAAGAGGAGGCCCAAGTTGTAATGCAGTGAGTCAAGTCTGGTGGAGTCACTGTCTGAAAGCAAATCAATACCAGTGAAATGTTGCTTCTAAATTATGAACAGTAAAATGCTTTTTAAAATGACTCGTCCTTTTCAAAAGAACTGAATAAATGAAGGGCATCGGGGATAATGTTGCCTATTTGGAACAGCTTGAAATGGAATAAAACATTCAAATTGAAATTATATTTCAATTTGAATCATCATCTGAATTTATAATGACCTGAAATTTATTAGTCAGTGTTTATTAAAAATGACCAAATGCATTTCTATTTTTCCATCTCAAGCAGAAGTGAAATAGCACATTGAAAGCAAGGTAACTGTAACTATTGCACCATTTATACATATATAAATTACTTGACTGATTCTTCCTGCATTATTTTCTAAAGATACATTTGTATTGAATAAAAAATAAAAGTTCGCTAAATAAAAATTAGCATTTTAATTCCTCTGGTTTTGTTACTCTATAGACAACTTATGCTCTCTCCTTCACTAGGTCTGTTATTTGTACACCGCTGTAACTGTTTGTCTAATTACAAAATTTAGTAAAGTGATCTTGAAAAATGCAAATTACATTTACACAAATTTACAAAGTCATCTATCAGTCATATGCTGCACCACTGATTTGTAATATTGAGTGCATTCCAGAGGACTTCTTGTAATGACAGCTTAAGGAGACTTCTGCTCTCCTGAGCAAATGTCTGCATCGCCCCTAAACATGAATTTCAAATGACTAAACATGTTTAAACACCATTCTTTGATCTTGTAGATCTAAAAACAGCATTAATAATGTATAATGTAAGAAGCAATTTGTTGCCATTGTAACCATTTAAATAAATGAATTAAATAAAAAGACGCACAGTTTCCAGGTGACCAGAAGACATTTTTCTATCCTTATGTGGTGTAAAATTGTGAAACAGTTTGATTGTGGAATTACAACAATGTCCAAACTTAGTCTCAGTTTACAAACAAACATAAAGAGATTAATTTGGCTAGGAATAGTTCCCCAAACTTTAGAGGGATGTTAATTACAGGGTGTAGCATTTCATGTCAAAACGTAGTTTGCTGTTTTGTTTTGTGATGTTCGTACTGTTTTATGTGTGTGGACTTGTCTATAGTTATTCATGTATATTGTCTGATTATATACTGATAAACACTGATTTTTAAATTATTAGTTAGTATTTCTCCTTTTCAAGCATGAATTGTGATATGTAGAGTTATTCATGGCAACTCCATATTTTTCTTTTCACTTTTTTTCCCCGTTTACAGTGATTTTCTGTTTCTTTTTATATATTTTCATGTTCAAAATAAAACAGTCATTTAATAAAATAGTAAATTACCCAGTAGAGAACTGGCAACACAAGACAAAAACACAGAGCAAAAACAAAGCTAATCTGAGGAAGACATGACCGTCCCAGTCACACCCATCACAAAAACAAATGCAAACACTGATTTATGTTGTCAAAACATTCTTGTAAATTGACACATTTGTTTCTTTTTACCGCATAACATTAAAATTCAATTTCAGTTCTTCTGGCTTCTGGTCATACTTGGTGATGGAAATAATTTTTTTTACATTTTACATTTTTATAGCTTTAGGTGGAATCAAGCTAGAGTATAATCAATAACAATATAAAAGTTTGTGATTTGTATAAGCTGCTAAAACATTGCAAACATTTAATTTAATATCTATATTCTTCTATTTTTTGAGGTCGCACTTTGCCAGAAGCTGCAAGTATTAAAAATGGATGCACCCTGTCTTCACCATATGTCATAAGTTTAAACATTCAAATATGTCCCTTCCTTCAATTCAGAGCATATAACTGCAGTTCAGTTTCAACCTCTTAGAAAATGTGAAGCTGAAAAAAAATAACAGATTTAAGCCATTGCATGTATAAATATGAAAGTAGAGAAACGAATGGGCTCTGGTAAGGAAGGGAAAAATCTTCAGTTTTAGAGAAAGTAAGAGAGAGAGGAGTCAATATTTTTGCCATTTTTAAGTATTAACATACCTCCCTCTATCTTCAGCTATAAGTAGATGCCATAAGTATATATCCATGCCTAGACTTTGTAATAAAATCTTCAGTTTTCAAATCTTCAGTTAGCAAGGTTAGCAGCATAGTTACATTAGCATTAGCAGCTAATGCTAGCAGAGCTTTAGCGCACGCAGAGAGATCCAACCAGTGGCCATAACCACTGCACCACAACGCCACCCAATAGTTAGACTGTAGTAGTTAAACAAGAGCAGCACAAACATGTGGTTCAAGTTGCCACTCTTACAGCTTAGAAGTGGCTTCTTCTCTTCTAGAGGCCAAACATGAAAATGCTTTCTAAACCCTTCAATGTTAATTCACACTAATTTGGTAAGAACACTTAGCTATAAACAGCCAACACATGCATTTGACTGCAGAATGAGAGCCTGTGCGACTAACTAATAGAAAATCAAATGTCCTTGCTACTACAGTGCTCAGTAAAGTTATTAGACCACCAAAAATTAGTGATATTGTTGTTGATTAGGAAAATACACTGAATTCATGTTTTTATACCCAAATTTGAGCCACCACACTAGATTTCAAGTAGTCAGAAATTAATCAAGTGTAACATTTAACTGCAAAATGAATGTTATACTTGTTAGTTAGCAGTTAGTTGGTCAACTGTTAGTTGAACAACAAGTATAACATTCAACTACTTATAACATGAGTTTTTAGATCTCTTGCTAATTTGCTTTATGTTAGCGTATGTGTTTATGTGAGTTCCAGAGAATCTGGAATTTCATCTGGGATCAATAAAGTATCTATTTATCTATCTATGGAAAACTTTTTTGTGTGTTAAGGAATGCAGCTAAACGACTGTAATTTTATCAAAATTATATTGTCCATTTGTGTTTTTTCTGCTTTTGTATAAAACAGAAACATTTAAACTTCATAGATGACAACATTTATTACATTATTGCATCAGAAAATAACTTTGATTAAAGAGTTTGGATACTTTTTGTCCTTTTTGCCTGCAGAAGACAAAAACATGGGCAAAGTGTTGCATTTGTGCTTTAATTATCAAACATGCGGCTGTCGGTGAGAACAATGAGGGAAAAAAGGCAAAAGAAGGCAAATACAGAGTTTTCCTTAAACTGCACAACTACAGTTTATGATGTGGCGACGCTACTACAATGAAAAAGTATGAGATTTAAAGTGTCCAAAAAAAACACAAAACAGCAACAATCCTCATTTTCAAATTTTCGAAAATTAGGAACCAATGAATATTTACAATATCATATATTACAGAACAGTTTAATAAAGATTGGCTTTGCCTTGACATTGTAAATCAGCTTTAGGAAAGAAAAGTGGATGACCATTTTCTCGATAATGAATAAGCCATGAAACCAAAAATAAAAACACAAAATAAACTGTAAGCGAGACATTCGGATTTTATCATTTGTGATCTGGGTTTCTGAGCGCCTGAAGGTAGAAAATTGTTCCGAGGCACTGGTTTAGTGCCATCTTTAAGCCCTGCAGCCACCTCACAAACAGTTTGAACAGCGTCAGACGGACATTGCATGCAAAACATTCAGAGGCGTATAACGTTCATGGTGTGTGCCCTTGGTTTACTGGAATCAGGAGAGGTAGAGATAATCAGACATTGCTTTTACAAATGGACACTTTTGAGTGAAGCTTTGAAATATTAATGGGGTGATGAGGCCGCTTGAGGCAGCCTTTAATCCATGCCAATGCAAATGCACCCCAAGGTCACTAACATAACATTGCAGCAGCCTCTGGCCAGGACAGATTGACTAGGAAAAAGCCTGTGAAATGGGGGTCTTTCATACTCTGGTAGAATACAGCACACTGTATAATACAATGGCCTCGAGCCCACGGAGAGGCTCAGGAGGAATTAGCTGGAGCCTGGGCCACATCAAAGTGTGTGAAGCACAATGTGTGTTTTTCTAAACCTCAACCCGACTGACCTGCTATTTTCTTTGGCAATAGGATTCACAAAATAACCACAGGAATGTTGTTACGAGGACAAGAGTGATAATGAGTGAGGGCCGGGTGTTTAGGGACTTCTCTTTACAGTGCTCTGCCTTAATTTACCTCATTATTTTTCGAAGTATGGTCCTCACGGCTAAGCATGCTTTAAGAGGATGAAGTTATGACAAATTTTAACTTTAGCCAAAAGAGCCCTGCACTTCAAATGACTTTTCAACAGTTGCATAGCAACAGCAGCACCTACGTTTTGTGTTTCTGTTTAGGTGATGCCAGTTATGACCAGAGAGGACCGCTGGACACAAGAGCTCCTCTGTGCTAATAATTAAGCTTTGGCTGGTCCTGCAATGAAGCCCAGACAATTAGTGCGTCTGAAATGTTTTAGTACGACTAGACTGGAGATGATTACTGGCAACAAAGTTTGAACCCATGCACTGAAAAACTTTCGGAGGGGGGAAAAAAAAGGTTAGGAAGTATGCATGTGTTCTAACAGTGCACCTCCTGCAATCTACGGTAACTGCGGTTTCTCTCTGTGAAAAAATAAAACACTATAATTATACTGTGATGTTAGTGTTCTCAACAAAATCTCCATAAACTGTCACATAAAACTGTCAAAGCACCGTCCCTGTACCCTGAATTCAGATTTGTCATTTTGACAAAATACTATCTCTTGATGTGATTACGCTCCTCCTGGCAGCACACAGTTACAGCATGGCACTGCTGCTGTATTAAACACTGACTGCTGGCCAATGTGATTAATGGCTGCAGGAGATTTCATCTCAGTGGACCATTGCTAGTTAAACCACAACACAGACCACACAATTGCTATATAAACACAAAACATTAAAATAACATCACAACACTAATAAATTCAACTTTAACATTTATATTCCCACCAGTCTTGACGTTTGCCAGAAAAGTATAGTATAGATTATCCCTTCACAGGCATCAGCTTTTACAATATTCATGCATATTCATTTACTACAGAATTTGGAGAGCACTTCCCAGACTTCCCCTGAAAGTACAAATCCACTTCAGGACCTTGTAACTGAGCGGTGTCATCCCTGCAGTCTCCAAACAGCGAAATGCACACTTCACACAAACACCAGAGAGTCTTTCCATCACATCTGCTGCAGAATCAAAAGTGACAATCAAATCTCAAAGAGGGTTTTATGTCCACACAGAGGCGGATATGTGCTACTAAAATAGTGCTCAAACAGATGAAAATCTGCAGAGGCAAGCTCCGTACTTTCTGATAAAAAAGGGGGAAAAAAATAGATCACTCGTCAGGATTTTCCAATTTCTGGGGTTTTTCTCATTCAACTGTGCAATGATACTGTATTGTTCCAGCAGTAGTCCGAGAACATTTTCACTCTGGGTCCAGATCTGTCGCTATTCTGCTCCCAGTTAGCAGCAGGTAGTGTCATGATAAAAGCACTAATTGTACACAGTGGACCTCCATTATTCTCTACAGTTTTTGTCCCTGCAAAATGAGGTTTCTATCCCTTCCCCTTCTATGAACGAATGAGTGCAAGCCCTGCACAGCGCTGTGCAGCTAATACCTGCAATAATCTTTTTAACTCTTTGTGGCCAGCCTCACAGGGAGAGTGCTTACTGCTCCTAGCAAAAAATGACACGACAGAATCATTTGCCTTCATCAGCTTTAGACAGCAGATCCACCTCTCTGCCAATCAGCCAAATCATTTTTCCCCTTCTGTCTTCATTTGATGAACTCAACCTTCTCCTCTTCAAACTCTCTCTTTTCATAACTGGCACCTTTTCTTCAACTGCCATGCTGTCTCTCCTTATGCTTTCACTGTTTGAGTCTACGGCATCCCAATTAGTGGAAATGGGAAGCTATTCTCTGTCGTGGCCCCAATTTGGGATTTAGACTGATAAGCAAAATGCTTCCTTACATAAAAACCTTGCCTGGTGCAGTGTTAATGAATTACTCTCCAACCTTTGTGTTTCATTAAACATACTCACACGGGATAATGAAATTGCAAGCGCCCCAGAAGCCATACAACTGTGTAAGGTTATGGTTTTACTTCCTTTACTACTAATTCTCTATAGAAAGGTCTGCAGACTAATAACTTAACAGTACAATCTCCTTACGGTCTGAGATTATGCTCTGCTCCAGTAGCTGGATCTGAAGTTTTCAGGGTTTTTACTGCAGAGAGAAATATTTGGCATATTTCCAGAGAGGTTTTAACCAGACCAACAGGAAAATCATCAGCATTATAAAAAGCAAGTTTTCAGTGGCTTATCTTAAGTTAGATTTCATTTGCTTATGTATAATAGACTTTCTTTTTTAAGTCAACAGAAATAAAAAAAGATGGTCCGCAGTGATACGGAAAAAATGACTTTTTATCAAAATCAGACTCAAGTCTTCTTTGATATGATGATAACAAAATGTCACACCACAGTAGAAAATGATAAATGACCTTTGACTGAATACGTACTTCAGGATATAAACTTGGGAAGAGATGCAATTTTACACCAAGCAGTCTCAGAGGAATCACTCCTCAAGTTTTTGTCAGGCACAGTCTCCAATACCTATATTAAAGTGATGAATGGGTTAACATGGGCCATAACGATCAAACGTTTATATTTAATCAGATCTGATAACTACACAGTGAAACATCAACACCATGTTTTACTAGAATCTTGTTTTTCTCTCCCGCTATTTTCAATCCAAAAGTAAAACTGGAACAAACAAAAAAAACAGATAAATTTGCTTTTCTGTTTGTCATTTCACTCGTTTGTGTTTTCCTTTAATTCGGTTTCTTTTCCAGAAAGATACCAAGTGGGCTACAGTCTCCTCTTTTTGGGAGACTAGAAAGATTTTGGCTGAACAAAAACATCTCTAACTTCCTAAGAAGCATACCACTGACATTGCTGGCTAATGTGTTTCTTGCTACAAGGTTAACAGAAAGAGGGAGTCCACAGATAAATTTGCAAAATATCACCATGAAGACTGGAAACCCGCTGATCCGTTGGGCCTGCTAACTATTGAAGCTCACAGCTTAAAAGTGACTGGGTTTATGTTGGTGAGGTCATGTGCTGAACAATTTGTTGACTGAAAAAAGCCGAGCAATCCAATTATAGTCATCCTTGTATGCATGTAGAAAGCAGTCAGTGACACATTTGGATACAGCTGATTGTATTTTGGGGGGTAATTGACAATGGCATCAATCTTCTTAAATCCTGGGTAGTTAATAAGCATTTATTCCAAAAAAGTTTCATTATTTAACTCCTTTATTAATAATCTAAATTAGAGGAATTAAATATCTTGCGATCAGTACATGAACAGCAGGCATCCACTTTGTAAAGCTTAGCAGTGCCGCTGCTTGCTGGACATCAAGATGAAACTGCTACCAATCCTCTTTCAGCAAGCAGGAAGGGATATTGATAGAAACTCAATTTATAGCCCCTTAAGACTATTTTCACTCCTCTTATCCTCTTATTTGTTTTAGTCTCACCCTCATCCTCTCGCTTGACCTTCGCTTGTATTTTTTCTCATTCACTCCTCTTCGTCGTCTCCCTCTTCCTTGTCTTTTCTCCTCTCTGAATAAATAAATGCAAAGATGGGCAGAGGAAGAAAGAGAGGGAAGAAGAAACTAGGACACTCCAACCTGGATGCATCGTCCAAAGCAATTTGCTCAGATGGAGAGTGAGGCACAGAGGAGGAGGAAAACAAGG
The DNA here is from genome assembly GCF_041146795.1 of Maylandia zebra. Taxonomy (NCBI): domain Eukaryota; kingdom Metazoa; phylum Chordata; class Actinopteri; order Cichliformes; family Cichlidae; genus Maylandia; species Maylandia zebra. The sequence continues at coordinate 6,913,971 of NC_135187.1, read as the reverse complement.
AGCTTAAGAGCATCTCTACTAAAGAGGGGATGGCTTAGAGAAAACAAGCAAAATGGACTGACAAGCTGAGCCACTGAGAGGGATGGAAAGAGAGCAAGCAAAGTGAGAGAAGGACAGAGTGCTGGTAAAATGACAAAATGGACAGAGCAAGGTGGGAGAGGGAGAGGCAAGGGTAGAAAATTGGACCACCAAGTGACAGAGAGAGAGAGAGGCCGCGACCACAACCCCCAATTTAGCTCTTTACTGAAAAACTAAATGGTTGCTTAACAGAGAAAAACACTGAAAGCTGAAAATAGTTTGTTTTGTCATCTTTCCTTTTCTGTGTGCCTTTGCATTTCAACCTGAACACATTAAGTCGCTAGGATGCAGAAAATTAATTCAGTGTTTTTTAATAATTTCTGTAAATGACTTAAACACAAAGAAAGTAAGAACAAACAGCAAATAGCTGCAGGTTCCAGCTTCTCGATTGTGCTTTTCTTTTCTTTGTAAATTGAATTCCTTTCTCTGGGACTGTTGTCCGGACAAAACAAACAATATAAAGAAGTGACCCGGGGCTTCCTGATACCGTGAAGTCATTTTCAGCATTTTTAACAATTTAAGAGACTTAAGAGTTTAACCGGCAATTAAAAATAATAATAACAATAAAGAGGTTAATCTATAATGAGAATAATCATCATCTACAAGCTTCATTTCAAACACAAAACATTCCAGTGAGATGGCAAATATCAGCGAGGATTCAAACCTAAGATTCATGATTATTAAAGCAACATGAGACGACTAATACCACAGAATATATGTTTTAAGATCTCATTTTAGGTCATTATGACACGAACGGGCCCATCCGCACACTGAACCTCATCCAATCACAGCTTAAAGTCTTTAGCAAGTTAACAAAGAGGAGGCGGCTCGGGCAGACTTCTGGGATCAGCAGTGTCAGCATATACTTGTTAAACGAGGCAAGAGAGGAGAAAAAGTTCTGACCTGCTGCAGCCTCTCCACCGGGGCCTTGGGAAGGTGCCACTGAAGCAAAATTGGTTGTCTTGGCTATTAAACACTAGACTAGATAACAAAATAAATTGTCAGTCCCAAAGCTCATTTTCATTCCTCACACCTCATATCAGGCCGTTACTGAGCCGACATTACACAGTGTGATACCGGAATGACAGAACTCCAGAAATACTGATATAAACTTTACCAAAACTCGTGCAATGAAACATTTTTAATGTCTTTTTGCATGTATAGTCGAAACTGATGGAAACAAATGTGAAAACAAGAGTTAGTGAATAAGAGGAGCAGAGGTCTGGTCTGGAAACATAAACAAACATTATAGAGCATGTTGGAAAATGCTCTTAAGTAGCTTTCAACCTAATAAACTGTGTGCTTACAGTGGCACCTTAGCAGACTCAAGGTCATGAGCAATTTATTAACAATGCAGTGCTCAGCACTACTATTATTATTTTAAAGTGACACACATACTTAAGGAAGAGACAGCTGGTGCAGAACTTGCCCACAGAACCTGTCATTTCAATCACACACTTTTTTCATCGTTTATGTAAACAGCCATGATGCAACGCACTCTGGTAATGTGTCGCATTTTGAGCGACAGGACGATGATTTTCTCAAACCTCATTTTTGTAAACTAGGCTGGTTTATGCAAATTAGGTTGTCCTGCGTGACTCAGAAACATCTGCAGAAAGTTTGCAAACGAGCCACTCTGTTGATTTTAGTTTGAAATGCTGGAGTAGACAACACACAAGAGGCCTTCGTCCAACAGACTGAGTGAGTGCATGCATGGAAGAAGCTGTGAGACCCCCAGCTGGTCGCAGCACAATTCTGCCAGAGGTTCCTTCCTGTTAAAAGGGAGTTTCTTTCCCACTGTTTGGTGGGAAACATAAAACACTTTGAGGTGACTGTTGTTGTGATTCGTCACTATGTAAATAAAATTCTATTTAATTGAATTGAGTTAAACTGAATAGAGGAGGAAGAGCACCTAACAGGCATCTTTTGCAGTTACTCAACTGATAAGAAACCAATGAGACTATCTAGAAAAGACAGTGGAGGTAACGTTCGACCTGAAAAATGAAACGAATGTTTAAGTGTCTTCACCGGCCAGTAGGAGGAAACTTCTCCGCTTGCAAAGAGACTCTCAGTTGTATAAAAGTTATAGGAAAACAGCCTTCAGGTCCCTTACTCTGTGACCTCAGTAAACTCTTCCCTGATGAGTTCTTGGCTCGTTGTAAATCATTGTCACCATGTCACACCTTTGTCACACTTTGCAAACCAAATAAGTGCCACCATGTTGGCCTTTTCCATCTTTTATATACAGTCTATGACAGTGGTACAAGTTTTTTGTTTTTTTTTAAAAAGACAACGTGGAGACGGACCATAAAAGACTAACGGAGAGCTTTGAAAAGAAAAGTAGTATCCTCTAACAAAGTGGAAGGAGTAAAAAGTCATTGAACATCCCTTAGTCACTCACAGATAATGTGATGAACTTGGAAGGCCAGGGTGGATAATAAGGAGCACCAGCCTGAGCTACTTGGTGTCAAAATGTCAATTTGTTTAAACATGGATATGCAGTGAGAACCCCACTGGCCAATCACACTGACTGTGTAAGGTACTTTATTAGCCAGAGTTTCTGCGAGATCCATCAGGAATGTGACACAGGCAAATTTACAATAGAAGTCTGAAATGTAGCCCACTGACAATGAAATGTGGGGTGGGAGGAATAAAGATCAACTGCAGAATAGGCTGCATAAGGAGCGAAAGGAGAAGGAGCTGGACAGAAAGATGAAATTGAGGTAGGTATTGAAAAGGGGAGACAAAGAGAATGATAAAAAAAAAAGATGAACCGAGGCTGGAATGGACTAGGGGAGAGGGGATGGAGATTAGATGGAAGAGGAGATTGAAAATAGGGGAATAAGTGAAAAACTGATGAACTTGGGAGGCAGCGGTGGGTCAAGAGCACGTGAGAAGAGGAAACTGAAGTGGGAATTGAGGAGGAAGAAGGCAGAAATGAACTTGGGAGGAGGCGGCAGAAAGAGAGACAATGAGCAGAATAGAAGAGGAGATAAATGAAAACACACACAGGAGAGCGCCAAAGAAGGAAGGAGAGGGAAAAGGGAAAAAAGAGAACAGTGACGTGAACAGAAAGAGGAGGATGGGGGGTTGCTCCTCAGAGATAGACCATTAATAATCCATGGAGCCTTAAGTACTCCTATTGAGGGAGAAAATCGCTCCTGTGAGCCTTGAAAGCAGCCAACACGCTCATCCTCCCTCCTCTCACTTCCTCTTTTCCCCCCTTCATTCCCTCAACTGCTTTTAAATATGGTGTCTTTTGTTTGCTGTGTCTTTGTGGCACAAGTTGTTATTGAGTTGTTCTTTTGCTTCAAATGTGACAGTAAATCTCTCTCTTATGGCCCCTACACACTGCGCGATAACAGCAATCTCGCTGGTTCATTGCATTCCACGCTGAGCGAAATGGCTCTAATAAAATCGCAGTTCCAATCTGTGACAGAATGCACCATATCAATATCCTGGCATGTTGTATGATAAATACATGATTTTACACCAAAAAACGCACACACATTCATAAATCATCAACTTGTATTACATGTTTTGTACTCAACAAAGCTTTCTCCACGCCTCATCCTCATTGTGTGAGTCTCAATGCAATTTTTTTCTCTGTATTTATGGCAAGATGTATGCATCATTCAGTGTCATTAGATCCTGCATTAAAGTGTCTGTTGAAAGCTGAAAGCTCCATTATGATCGTCCTCAGCAGACCTAGATTTTTCCAGTATTCTGAGCTTTTTAAAAGACTTTTTTTCTTGACCTTCAAAATTGCTGTTGGTAAAACAACATGAGAAACAACAGTTTCGGCAGTTGTTTGTCCTTTTAGTTTGTGAGCTGAAGAGCTAACCACAGAGTGAAAATCTGTCGTTTCACCCTTTTCTCTAGATTTTGGACTTCCTACACTAACTCGTTTCTCTTCTCTTCTCACAGTGATTGTCTTTGTCCATTAATGCCCTTTATGCTGCTCTGCTTCAACGCAGAGAAAGAGAGAGTCTGAGAGGTGAAAAGGAGAAGCAAAGAGTAAAGAATGACTGGAAAAGGAAAATAACAATGGAAGCAGAGTAAGATAAATGAGTGGGGCAAACTCGAAAATAGAGGAAAAAGTATTGTGAAAGAAAGTGAATCAGAGGACAGATGCAGGCTTGTGAAATGTTGCAAAAAAGAAAATGCACTATACAGTATATACCTGTCATAGAACCTAATATAAGGCATGTTTCTGACCTTTACCTGTGTTATATTTACACGTGACATTAGCATGTCTGCAGCTTTTCCACAGAATAATGTGTTTTTCAATGTTACCATGTTTTTTTTTTCCAAAAAGGTAAAGTTGTTATTTTGTAACATAAGAGTGCCTCAGAGGAAGAAGCTCCAACCACAGAGGCTGACATTTCAACAGTAAAACTATGTGAGGATTAAAAAGCCACAGCGCAGCCTAACTTTGATTGACAGGTGGCATGTCGGTACAGTGATAATATGAGATGGAACACTGAGCACACATGATAATATCAAGCATTCAACTTCATTGTGTAACAAATGCATTTCCACAGGAAACTTATTTATTATGGGTTTTTTTTGGTTTTGTTTCATAGTTTGATTTTTTCCACATGAAGGCCACCATATAAAGTCAGGCAGGGAGAATGGAGGAAATATTCACGTAAAGCTCTTTGACTGGGTACCATAATGAATTAATGAAATCATTGCGTGGTAAGCCAGAAGCAGACAGAGGCCTAGGCAGTAGAGAAACAGAAAGACAGACAGCTAAAGATGAGAAAATTAATGAGCAAGATGACACGGAAGGGGCAAAGATGAGAGGCCAAATGAGAATGAGGCAGAAAAAGGGTAGCGAGAGAAAAAGAGATGGAGAAGCCTGAAAATGAAAGGAAAGCGAAAAAGGAAGCACAAGGGCCCGGGAGGAAGGCAGGGGACAGAGAGACAGAAAGATAAAACACATGGGATGGGTAATTAATGAGGGACAAGAAAGGGAGGGGAAAAATGGGGAGAATCTGAATGAAGCAGATTAACAGAGATGGATGAAAAACACGGGAATCAATGAAACAAAAAGAGACCAAATAAGGGCTCTAAAGAGTAAGAAATAATAGGGGAAAAGCCAGTAAACAGGGTCAAAAGGCAGAAACGGCCCACAAGACAGTAAGAAATAGATGGAGACGGATAAAAAGAGAAAGTGGATGTGACAGGCAAAAGAAAAAAGGGGAAAAAAGTGGCATATAGAATGAGGAGGAACAGAGTCGGGGGCCTAAGTCAGCCAGGCGTTCCCCGAGGCAATGCCATTGTCTGTATGTGCTTGCGTGAGTGTGTGTGCAGCGACTTTACAGTCAGGAAAGTGCATTTGCTGTGACACTGAAAGTAGTCTGTGGGCTCGTGCACAGCTACCCTTCCTCTCTTCGGTTTATTCCATCCCTCGCCCAGAAATCCTTCAACATTTTAATGATTGTAAACGTGTTTAGGCAGACTCAGCATGCTAAAATGGCATCTGAAAAGTAGATTTTATTTACATCAAACAGCAGCATCTTCACTGTATTTGAGTATTTTCATCATGTATTCAAATTCCTTTACCTTTGTGATAAAGACATTTTTTTTTACCAACGCAGCTGTGCTTCAGAATTCCTTTAAACCGTCTGGAGCAATGCAGCAATGGTAGACTCACATACTTGGTACAGGCTCTTGTTTACATTACATGTAGCAGAGTAGCATCACAACTGAAGAGGAAAGCAGTTTCATAAGTTTGAACACGATCCTTTATTTGTCGATTTTTATCGTCAAACTAATTATACGCCTATCTATAAATGAAAACAGCCAAGTGATTATTTTTCACCCACTAAAAAATAAATATCGCTTCAACACCACATTTCTACACTGTCAACATGAACTCAAAGATGTGGATCATAAATAGTTTACTTACTGACAGAGTAGTTTTAGCTGTTAAGGCTGTTTAAGGCTACCACAAGTCAAGTCTTGAGCCCTTGAGGACATGTTCAAAATCAGTTTTTTTCAGCAAATACATTCAAAGCTGTAGAAAATTCTATTTTCTTTCAAAGCTGGTAATAGTGCTGTTTTACATAAAAGTCAAACCCAGTGTATCCAACAAATGAAGTTAACAGTTTGCTCAGATCATAAAACATGCTACACAGGAGGTTGAGACACAGGGATTGATGAATCTGAGATTCCAAGCACTGCAGTCCGTTCCACTGCTATGGGACTTCACAATAGAAGAAAGACTATCTTTCATCTCAACAATAACAAGGAATACATATGGCGTTTTTGTTGCCAAGTGATTTATCTGAGCTCGCAGACATGTTTGTGTTCGTCTGGTGTCGCCTCTTGCCACGCGGTGCTGCCTTGAATTCTTGTTAAAGTTGATTTTTACACCAAAACTTTGCTTCACCAAAGCGCCTGAAGCAAATCATCGAGTATGTATTTTTTTTATTCATGGATAATGTTAGCATAAACTCGGTCTTATGGCAAAATGTTAAATGTAGAACTTAGCTCTTTCTAGGCAAGCTTTGCCATTTTCTTGTTTATTAAGCGTATTATTTAGCTAAAAACATGAGTCAAACTCACCACATTCAAGTCAGGGTAACAGCTGCATATCCGTGATTAACCCCTGACAGGAAACAGGGGTAACCTAGACAACTGCCAAGACAAAACTAAGCAATTATTATGCACCACATTTTCCTCCCTGGTGATAGCTTTCAGAGCTGCTTTTGTCTCAGATGTCAAATGCAGACTTTACTTCTCAAACACACATGAATTTGATATCGCTGTCCTAAAGACTGGTGACAAAATGAAAAGAAAAGAAAACCCAAACCTCCGACCTTTACAGGGAGTGGATCTGGAAAAATGATTTGGCTCCGCACATCAGTGCAAAGTTGTTCTGAGTGACCACCTTTATCGTGTGAGGAAACATCTGTATCCCTGTGGGAAGGGTCTTTTCCAAAATGAAAGGTTCCCATACATAGAGGATGAATGATCACTCAATGGTTTGAGAAAGGAGACAATGATGCAAATTATGTGCCGCAGCCACTGCAATCTCCTGATCTCAACCTAGTTAAACATCTATAGGAGATTTGTGGTCAACATATCGGACAGTGCTACCCTGCACCATCACCAAAACACCAAATAAGGAAAACATTTATAGAAAAATGCCGTTTCAAAAACTTGGAGAATCACGTGCTGTTCTGGTGGATCACGGTAGCCCAGCACAATACTAACTTTAAATTATCATACGTCTTCTGTGTTTCCCACATTTGGAATACATATGCTCCCAAACTGCATGAATCGCTGCCATTTGTAGTAATCCTTCTCATACTGCATCGGTTTTCCTCCAAGTTGTTTCTCGGCAGCTTTGCGACACACGCGAACTGGAATTTGACCAACTTTGAAGGGGCTTATGGTGTATTTGGTCTCAAACTCCTACAAATTACAGTCTTTAATGTGTTCTTGGTCACCATTCAGACATGTTGATATAGTCAGACATCTGAATTGAAACTATAGCTTCAGCTAGCCCGAGCCTTGTGGTAACTGCTTGCATATTGTATAGTGTGTTCTCAGTTTGAACCAACAGAGTTAGTAAACTGTAAAGCAGCATCTTCACTATGGGCTCAGAAATGACTGCAACACTGTTGCATGGTCAGACCCAGTAATTAGACTATTATGAGAATAATTAACAGGAAATCACTTTTCTGCTTCATCCACAGTGAAACAATGAAAAACAATGTAGCAAAGGAAGATTTACAGACAACAGGAACTCCTTTTATTGTGTCTGTGTGCTGAAATAAAATGCATCATCACTCTACATTGGTTTCATTTCTTACCAATAAAGACATAGATGTCAAGTTAGATGAATTTCTCAACCTAAGATATCTTAAAGTACATCCAATAAGATGCTGAATGCCACATTAGCACCTTGCTGTACTGATTCAGCCTTGCACGGGGAACATCTCAAACCCTGCTCGTGTGTTTTTCCACTCACTTAGCATCACAGTTCCATGTGTGCGGTGAGAATTACAATCCCGAAACACTGAAAGAGTTTATGAGTTTATGCCAATGCTTGTAATTCTATTGTTACCATGGCCTGCACATTGTGGCGCACACCATGTCCTGAGGTCTCCTGCAATCCTGCCTTTCTTCTCCCCCTCAGTTGCTTCCCCCGCTCCTCGTTTCCCCCTGCAGCTTCCAGAAAAGAACAACAAAGCTGGCATGTGTTGCTGCCAAGCTCCCATTTAGCCATGACAAACACAGCTCACCAAAATGCACAGCTAGGGATGCAGGAATACTGAGAGGCAGAGAGAGAACTACAGAGGAAACTGGGGAGATATAAAGGCAAAGGTCTGGAGACTGAGGTCCTCGCTGGATCTCTTCACCCGCCTCCTCATATCACTCCCCTCTATCGTCTCTAAAACATGCACCAATGCTCTCCATGCACAGCTGCAATGTGCAGTCTAATGATAAACCAGGCAAGCAAGGACAAACAGGCTGCACACGCACGCACACACAAAAACTCGCACACAATCATTATTACATATCTGTTTGTCGTTACATGCTGTTTTCATTCTGCAAGCCGCTGCTCTCTCCTCTCCTCCTCCCATCTATCCCTCTCTTATTCCATCCTCACTTCCTCCCTTTTTCGTTTTATCTGCTCTAACTGAGCTGCCTGTGTTTGCCTTTCCTGGGTTTTGTCCACCACACTAGCTGAGGGGTTTCTCAAATGTGCGCTGAGTTGACTCATAAGCAAGACTGAAGTCCTGGTTAAGCTCTCAGCACGCTGGCCTATCCATAGGTTTGAATGCAGGCCACAAACTGAAGCAGGTGTCAGCAGTTTTCACTTTGCATGTCTTTTTGCTATTTTCTTTGTCTGACAAAGCTAAAGCATTTGTGCATTTAAAAAAATAATAAAACAAAACAGCTCATTTTCATGTGCCCTGTAAGCTCTGAATGCTTCTGTATAAAGAAATTACTATCAGCTACTACCCCCTGTGCCTACATACTCTCTTTAATCCACTTCACGCACATGTCTGACCTAGTTTTGACCTGCCTTGACCCCTATTTGCTTGATATTGTCATCTCCCTGTTTTAAATCTTCCAGAGCAACTCAGAAAAGCAAACCCACACCTCCCATAAATCCTCTCTGAAAAGGTCCAAATGTCAATGAAGTGCTACTTGAAAGTGCATAAAGGGTCGCCCACACTGAATTTCTCAACTAAATAGCGACAGAAAGAGAGGTCCATCACAGCCCACGAGTGACCTTGCTGATCAAGCGCATGCTATGTCGCACCTGTTTAGGTGAAGCCAGCGGAAAAGCAGCAGAGAACGACACTACAGTGAGGAATAAAGTGCGCAGAGTCGGATGGCATTTTTACACAAAGTAACACACAAGACCTCTCAGCTCAGACAATTCTTTTGATATAGTGTACCACCACAGCCCCCCTACGCACACTTCTTGGCGCTTGATGGGTTCATCTATCATTCGTTAAAATAGTGAAAAATGCCATTGTGGATCAGCCTGAGGTGCCATATGTGCAGCCAGGTAATATTTTTCAACCACAAGTTGATAAGACTTTGGTTAAAACGGCTATTTGCAATCTACAGACTGCCACCAAGTCTGGAATGAAAGGAAACTCTTATTATTGAAATAATGAATACATAGAATGCAGATACCCAGTAGCACTGTTGGGTTCTGCAAAGAGATTGTAATGTCAGGATCTGTCTGGTCTTGTTGAAACACATGCTGCATTCTTCAAAAAACCCAGTGGGAAGGTCACATTTTTTCATGTGTGATTCCTTCATCGTGTGTCATTATCATCTGCCAGTAAATGCCATTGTAAGCTTTATGATCACACAGGAACTATATATGGAGCTGATGGTGAAACAGTAGTGGCTGTGCACGGAGGGCAATAAAAAAGGTAATAAAGGGATCAAATTTAGCCTAATAAGTTTGAACATCATAAAAATATTGACCTTAAACTTGTTGAGAATGAACATTATTTAAGAAATTATATGACTATAGGTTAACAAATTTATTAGGTACTGTCCAACGAAATGTTTATGTAAAGGTTTATCCACCAGCATGCACAAGCTCTTTAAACAAAATTATATTTTTAATGCTAAAATATAATTATTGTTGTTATTGATGAATTCTCCAATTTTACCGTTTAACAAAAAAGCTGTAAAAAAAAAAAAAAAAAAAAGCACTATTTTTTGATTAAGATGCCAAATTACAGTAAGTTGTTTGGGTTCCTGAACAGAAAAATTCATTTTGGTGATAAATGCTGTACTTGATTCATTTGCCCAATCAAATGAAAACATGGATTCAGTTTATTATTATTTGTCCGATAAATTACATTAATTTTAGTTCAAAACAACTTTTCAACAGTTTTCTAAAATATTTGTTTGTCTTAATGGCAGCTGGTTTAATAAATGTGTTGAGCATTCTATTTAGTGATGTTGTAGCCACAATTTTCCAAATTGCGATTGTTTTATTTATTTAATAAAAACAAATTGCATGCTTTTTGAAATTTTGGCAACATGAATGCACAAAAACTACATCAGATACCTCAATGAAATGCCGAAGCAGCGTACTAAAAAGCCATGGTAATTTGATGGTAGCTGTGATGGTTAAATGTTAATCATTAAGTACATTCTAATCAAATTAGTAGTCAATAATTAAGTGTGAATTTACAGTCTTCAGGACATTTTTAATGGGGGGGAAATGGTGAAGTAAAGAAAGTATGTTGGCATTTCTTAACAGGAAAAAAAAAAAGGAGAATAAATGGATGAAAGACTAAAATCTGCCCATGAATCGTTAAATACCAGCTATTGTTCAATCGCCTTGGAGCTCAATTGTTTCCTAGTTAGTATATTCTGATGTGCCACTGGTTCCACTACAAAGAGAAAGGTTATGACTAACAGTCATGTTTGTCCTTCATTATGGCAGGAAAAACAAAAAAAAAAAAAACACTGCGCCCTGCACAGATTCCAGAGTGTTTATAAAAAGCTGGAGGAAAATGTCAGGAAACCTAGAGGGTATTCTGTCTCAAAAATGCAAAGCAAAAACAATCCGCTTGAAGTAACAGAAGACTCCTTACTCACATGAAGCGGAGGAAAGAAAGAGAAGGACACAAGGCACTTTACTCGTGACTATCCCACTGGCAAAGCTTTGCTGTTATTGCCTTGCTTATTTTCATTCATTACCACGGCACTTTAAATATCATACATGGCTCTTCCCATCCCCATCTCTCCCTGCCCTTACCATTATCTTGTGATTTCTTTTTTCCTGTTGAGTTTTATTTTCTGCTCTCTAGTAAATAAAGAAAGTAGCTCAGCTTTCTGTCCAAGAGGACCAACAGTAGAGTAAAGCTTATCTCAACAAAGAAGCATAACATCCCTGTTATTAGATGTCGCCACATCTCCACCAACAACAGCAGCACACAAGATGCAGGGCTGGGAGCCAACTGTGTGTGAGGTACACTACCTTCTTAAGCAAGTCTCCTATTGACAGCTCTGTGCAGAAATGTCCCTCACAGTAAAGTGAGACAACACTGTTTATCTGTCATCGTGTGCGTCTAACAATAATCATTCACACAGTCTTTTTCTCATTTGAGCTTTTTTGTCCACCTGCTCTCTCTTTACTGCAGGTCCTCTTTCACTCCGTGACTCTCCTGCTCTTTACCTGTGCACACTCTAGTCTTTCTGCTCCCAATCTCCTCGTTTCTTCTACCCCTTTCCTATCGGTACCTCCATCTTTGTTTTCTTGCTGAATTTCTATCCACATTTAGCAGGGTTCTCCATCAGTTTCTTCTGTTTTCTGTTCATCCCGCACCACCTTTTTATTTCCCTATTACTCCTCTCTCTTATCGTAGCATATGATAAATGGCTCTTCTGTGACCTGTCACAACCTCCCAGCTGGTGTGTGTGTGCCAAGTTGTGTTACGTGCCTCTACTGTATGTGGTTGTGTGCTTTTCTAAAGCAGATAAATACACAGATGTGTGTGTATACACAGATTAGTATGTCTGTGTCTGGTCATGTGTGTTTGTCAGAAGCCACACTGGCCTCATCGACCTGCATGACCCTCGACTATCTCAACCGGCGCCAACACTGGCTCGAGGCTACAATTAAATATCCACCCTAGAGGGCAGTTGTCTGGCAGAAAACAAACGCACCTGTGATGGCCGGGGCTCTGCGGTGGAATGACATATGCGCCCACCTGTCAGATGAGTCTGGCGAGGTTTGATAGCCCGGGCAGAGTTGCTCCACTGCCCGTCCATTATGTCCTGATCCGCCTTATAGTTCTTAGCGAGTGTAAGTGCTGGCTTCTCTTCCACGGTTCAACTGGCAGGAGATTTGCTCAGATGAGAAGTAAATTGATGTCTCAATTATTTACCGTGAATTATTTATCTGTAATTACTCCACAAAGGATTTGCCGTGCATCTTTGCCCATTTTCAGCCAAGCTTTCTTATTCAATCTAACATCCACTTCACACCTGGATGCTGCCCACTGCGACCACAGCTTCCTTCTACCCAGCTGCAGAGAGTTGAGTGCTTTGCTCTAAGGTAATTTGATGGTAATTGGTGAGGGCATGCTTTTGTCAAACTGCCAGTGCCTTTTTAAACTTTCAAGTCAATTAGATGCAGCCAAGAGGTGGCTGGAAAGACTTAGCTTTAGTCATATTCTGAGCTCAGTGCCACTTAATGTAAAGAAAAGCACTCTGCAGATTTGACAAGTTTAACTTTTTCATAACATAAAGGAACTCTGCTGCAGTATCTACAGGCAGCTGACATCCATCCATTTTCAGGATGGTAGATGTCTCGAGCTTGTCCCAGACTTTGGCCGAGAGACAGGCTACGCACTGGAGAGGGTACAGTCTATAACAGGTGCCACTCACATATTCAAACTAAAAGGGAATGGGTAGAAAATGGATGGTTGTCAGCAGCACGGCTGCTACTCTATGATTTTGCATCAATTTACCACGAATATTAACCATTTTTGTGGTTTTTCATTATAAGGCAAACTCAAGGGTCAAGCTGAGGACAATCTGTGAGCACATCGCCCTCTTTGATCTTAGCTACTACTAAGGTAACAATGTACACTCACTAACTTTAATAGGTACACCTTTTCAACTACTTGTTAACACAGCTATCTAATAAGCCAATTACATGGTATTTGAGATGGCAGAGGCTCACCAAAAATGAAAAAATAGAGGATTGGAAAAACATTTTCAGGTCTGCAAAGTCTTGATTTCTGCTGCATTCGGATGATAGAGTCAGAATTTGGTGTAAACAACATGAAAGCATAGATCCATCCTACCTTGTATCAGCAGCTTAGGCTGCTGCTGATGATGTAACAGACACTTTGGGTCTCTGTTGAGCATCCTCCCACACTAAGGGTGGACAATATAGCCTCAAAGCTATTTCCCAACATTTCAAGGGAATCTGAGATAATGATATTCGTGACAATACAGGAAAAAACCTGAAGGTTTTATCAGTGATCGCAGCTTGCAGTTTGCAGGCAGCAGCCTGCATGCAGTTTGTTATTGCATGAAAAAAATAAGGGCATTTTCCATCCTTCCTTTCCAATGAGTTACTGTCACTGATGACAGGCTACCTAATACAAAGTGTGAATCTACAGCTACAAGATGCCAGCAGCATCAGCATTATACTGCAATAGTAGTGACAGAGCATAAGCCCAGTGTAAGCATAAAAGTAGCCTAGATAGTGTTTTTCCTGGAAATTTTAAATATAACACAACTGCTTATAGGGCTGCTCAATTAATCGAATTTTAATCACGATTAAGATCTGGGCTTTCAACGATCATTAAAAATGACTGAGCCGATTATTAGCCCCCCCCTCCCTCATTTATCCGCGACACCTTAAAGACCGGTCCGTGAAAATATTGTCGGGCATAAACCATCCGTGGCGCAAAAAAGGTTGGAGACCGCTGATTAAGAGGACCCGAGGGAAGCTCGGAAAGCTAAGCAGAAGTTATTTGGAGAGGAGAGTGACTGCCATTGGTTGAAAAGAGAGGTAAAAAAAACTTCAGTGGTGTTGCACACTATTTTATATTATTTTTTAAAGTCATTATTCAATACGTTGTTATTGTTAACCCTTTAAAGCCGGTCAGAGCAGCACGCTCTGTTTTGTGTAACTATTTTTAAATCCCTGTAGAACATGAACCGTGTAAGCTAGCGCAATAATTTGTTTTGCATATGAAACTTACATCTTATGCCATCAGCTTGTCCTCGGTCACAGTTTCCTTCCACATAAATTGCATAAAAAGGCGCTTGCAGGAACAAAAACATAATATTCCAGAAACACGCTTTGCCGATCCGATCAGCTGTTCGTAACACTTCGCACATTGAAACAGAAGTCACCGCTAACTATCACATGTCCGCCATTTCCTGCCCGAAACCGGAAGTGATGTCATTTTTGCGGAAAATGTAGTTTTTTTTACTTGTAGGCCTTAAAAGCCTATACTGGTCATGTTTGACTTTTCTGAATAGTTTCTGGGATGCTTAGAACTCGAATTGCACTGCTGGAAATAGTTTATTTTGATGCACCTGCTGTTTTCTTTGCAAATTTGCATCATAGGATTGTTTTTGTTTTTCCTGCAGTATATAAAAATTGCTGTATCTCCAAAATAAAACTGAAGACACTCAAAATAAACTTTTTTGTATTTAAAGTTTTGAGGGATAAACCTCTTAAATTTCTCCAAGTAGAAATATATGTTAAAAAACAAAAACAATTTTCAATTTTTTTGTAGTTTATTGCACTTTTTTGCAATTAATGTAGTTACTATGGACTTAATGCATACATATTATTAAAATATGGGCTATAACAGTTGTATAGCAACTTGAAATGCTCCCACAAATGGCACTACAACATGTAAAAAAATAATATAAGCTCTGGCGGACTTGGTTCTATGGTAGGTCTTAAAGGGTTAAATAAATATCGTCAAATAATCGCGATCTCAATTTCAGTGAAAATAATCGTGATTATCATTTTTGCCATAATCGAGCAGCCCTAACTGCTTAACACTTTAACAAAAATGTAACTTAACCTTCTGCCTCCTCTGGAGCAGAATGATACAGTGGAACCGCGGCTTATGAAGACCCCATTTAACGAAAAATTCAAGTTACAAAGGCACTTAACGGCAATATTTCTGCCCATGGTACGGCAAAATGCCCGCATAACGAAAATGCCCGTACATTAATTAACGTAAATGTAAATTTTAGTTTTAGCGTGTCTTCAGCCATTATCGCCTCACTCAAAAGGCGATGGAAAAAGGTGCTTCGACTTACGAAAATTTTGACTTACGAAAGACTTTGTTTAGATTTTTTTTTTAACCTGACTGCTTTGCTGGGGGTCTGTTTGCTGCATGTCTTCCCATGTAGATTATTCAGTGCAGTGACTTGCAGAAAAATCTTTCTGAAACCCATTTACCATTTTTTAATTTCGTAAGTTGGGGTTCCACTGTATTGGCACATAATACAAATATTTTACACTTTGGATGCTGTATCTTCAGTCAAGGTCTTTAACCAGATGCTGCCTTTCCACCATGTAACTGCATCAGTAATTTCCACCCACCATTTAGTCTTCCTGTTATAAGGAGTGTAACTAGCGAGTGCCCCACCCATGCTCAGTTGAGTCATTTGTTTACTTTTGGGTCACACATCACCAGCTTCTCCAGTCTCCTCCGTGGCTTCCTGGTCTGTGTACTCGGTGTTTTTTGTCTCAAGTGGTGAAACAAGTTTATAGTTTGCACCTATAGCTGGAACAGTTTTCTGGCACATTTTCTAACTGACTGTGTTTCACTGGAAGTTGTTTGAGTAAGTTCCTTTTTACTGACACTTCATCAGAGGCTGACATGCAGCTCCTCCTCTCAGACATGCCTGGGCTTGTTTCGCTGTAGGAAAATAAATGCACGGTATTGCTATATCAGTAATATCACAATATGAAACTTTTATATCACATAAAAAATGTTTTATTTAATTTGTCACAGTACTGCGAACAGTACCATCCCCTTATGACCACAGTGTGTATCTTCATTTGGTTTCATCCAACATGTCACAAAGATTAATTCATCTCAAACCGGTTACAATGATGTAATAACAATAAATATATATGTAACTATATTGTAACTACTACTGTGAAAGGATACAACTCTCCAGTTATTTGGGTGAAGTGACCTTTTGCAAACAATGCACTTGTTTTGGAGTCCATTCAGTGCTGGAGACAAACTGCCTATTGTTTAAGAGCTGCAGTATGGAAACAACATGTTTGTCACATGATCTGTTAATGGTATAAAAACTAAACAAAACTGTTTTCTCAAGTACTCGCATACTTGTGGGTACTTGAGCTAATGTCAGAATTGCGGCAGCCTTAAACAGCTCTATAAAATCTGAATGATTCTTTTGTTCTTTTGTTTTTACTGCGCTTCAGAAAGTGGATCATGTACGAAACAACTATCAATTCTGCAGGTACAGACTCACTTTTTATGTGTTATTACCACATAATTATACTATCACACTGCGGCAGGGCTTGCAGGTGTGAATGTGTTAAATGTGTTTTTAGCCACAGTGAAAAACCACCCATGTTCAATCAAGCTTTTCAGAATAAATAAAAGGTCAAAATGTATTTTATATGATAATTTGTCCATTTAAAAACCCTGATACTTAATTACCACAGCACCTTCAGAGCAGTTGCAATTTGCTCTTCTAGGTGGCAGCTTTTTAAATTTCACTCCTGCTCTTGTATGGACAAACAAGCCTTTGTGTGACATTTCCAAGCACCGCTTAATTAGTTTTATTGTGATATTTTGGCTTGTAAAAGTATGCTGCTGCATTCAACGTAATGAGAATCGGTGCCTTAACACACAACCTTCAGCGCACTTAGTGCACTGCCGGCCCTGTCTCGCTTCTATGGAAATCAATTGAGCATGGCCTGATACTATTTAGAAAAGCAGATGGCATGTCTAAATGCTAAGCAGGAACTAATTTGTTCATTTCATACCAACAATGTCAACAGCGCATTACCCATTATGTCATTCATATTCGCACAGTCAGTGAACTACGCCTGCAGTGTACAGTATGAAACCAACCAAAGGTTAGGAATGGGAAATTACATCGGTATTAGGAATAAAGACAGTGTCAGATTTGTGTGACTGAACCATAACTTTAGTCTTTATACCTCCTCTTACCCACATTCAAGAGTACAAATAGGATGGGAAGCTCCTTACCACCAACTGGTGATTGCACTGAAACTTCCTTTTGCTGTTGGAAACAGGTGACCACCAGCCAAGTGGTAGGAGGCAAACTGTTTCAAAGCAACAGCAGTCCGACTTGGAGCGACTTCAGGTTTTGCAGTCTAAAACTGTATATGAACACAGACAGATTGTCAACATGTTGCAATCAATCTCAGTCAATCTGTGCAGATGAGCGCAACTCGTATACAATGCACCCCTTTGCAACTGGGAATTCGAGTCAATTGGTTGCCATCTGGTTGGGCTCTGTTCCTATATAAAAGCAAGGCTGCTGATAACCTATGTAATTTTGCAGTTGTATCACCATCCTGCAGCACCTAGATCATTATTTGTGGAGGACTTTCTGAAATTCTGTGAGGTTCTGGCCAGAAACTGGATGCATGAAGTTAATGTCACTTACTGTACATATAGATCGTAACAGATCTGGAACAAAGATTTAATTATAAAATGCTAGATCACAGCACGGTGGCATGGTGGTTAGCACTGTTGCCGCACAGCAAGAAGGACCTGAGTTCAATTCCAACATCAGGCCGGGGTCTTTCTGTGTGGAGTTTGCATGTTCTCCCCGTGTTTGCGTGGGTTCTCTCCGGGTACTCCGGCTTCCTCCCACCGTCCAAAGACATGCAGCTTGTGGGGATAGGTTAATTGGATAACCCAAATTGTCACTAGGTGTGAATGTGCAAATGAATGTGAGTGCGAATGGTTGTTTGTCCCTGTGTGTTAGCCTTGCGACAGACTGGCGACCTGTCCAGGGTGTACCCCGCCTCTCGCCCCATGACAGCTGGGATAGGCTCCAGCGCCCCCCGCGACCCTGAAAAGGATAAGCGGAAGTGAATGGATGGATGGATGGATGCTAGATCACTAATAGACTGATTGTCTTATTGCAATTTAATCACCATCTTGATGAATCAAATTCACTTTGAAGATAGTAACTGACTGCGAGTGGTTGCAGACCTGGTCTCCGATTTTCAATCAAAGATTTCAAAGGCAACAAGATCACAGTAATTTTGAATATTTCACCTGATGTGACTATGAATGAAACATCATAAAGACTGCCGATGCCTTGGTGGTTAAAGTAGCAGAAATATGACCACTTCCACTAAACATTAACTTAGTTATTTGCATTTCAAACGACGTCTGGTCTTTGAACTTTAGGAAGAATTTTTAATATTGAGTTTTCAGATGATTTGGTATGCTTGACATTTGCGCTACTTGTTTGTTTAATCTGAGTAGGTTTGATGATGACAATGCTTGACATACAGCGTTTTGCAGCTCAGAATGAAAACCAGCCACCCTGGCAAGAGCACTGTCACATCCAGAAGCTTTCTGAGCCACCACAACTGCTCCATTGCAGCTGCATAAATGAAAACAGACCTGAAGATTACCAAACGTCATCAAAATGTAGCCGTTGATGGCACAGATGGTGCTGACGATGATCAAAAACGTCTCCACTATTTGTGGCGTCAAACTGTGTTTTTAAGCTCTCTGGTCTTTGCAAATTCGTGCATTATAACCTATTTTACTTTGAACCTGTTTACCAGTCAAACCCATTATATGCATACTGATCTACAGATAGAGATTGTTTACTGGGCAAACCATTAAGAATACCAATCTTTATAGCACTTCATAACAAAACAGATATTAACACCAGCAGAAACTTTTGGTGTGCTCGTGCTTGGCATTGATAAGGCCAAGAAAGTGATGATAACCATGAAGCCTGATAAAAAGCCACAACTCAGCAGAAAGAGGTGAATATAGTTTCTAAAAAACTTCAGCAGAGTCATTTTTCCCTACAGTGAAACCTTTAGAAAATGGATTATAAAATGAGTCTGAAACAGTTCACAGTATAGTTCACAGTATAACTTTCCACATTTCAAAAATGGGTTTCAGAAAGATTTTTCTGCAAGTCACTGCACTGAATAATCTACATGGGAAGACATGCAGCAAACAGACCCCCAGCAAAGCAGTCAGGTTAAAAAAAAAAATCTAAACAAAAATAACATATCCCAGAAAAGAAAGAACTGGTTTTCACTCAGGGCCTTAACACCCAAACCAGACCGATATTCAAGTCACATGTGTAAAACTGTATTTTAATTAAGTGGAAATACTTGTCTGATTAGAGGCAAAAGCAAACATTGTTATATTGGCCTTCATACAGCTTCAATCCTTCTTTCCTGTCTCCAGCTGAACTATGGCTTGTTCCAATGTAAGCATTTACTCAAACGCATCTCTCTTTTACATCCAATTTTGGCAAAGCATTTAAATTTAGAACAAACAAGACTCGCTCTCATTCCCCAGATGAGACGTGAAATGTTCTGACCTGAACTCCTATAGCACTCAAATTACCTCAAAAGAGTTTGCGAAAGATTAAATAACTTTGATGCATATCAGCAGTGTTGACTATGGCTATGCAGACAGGCTTATTGTTGCAATTTAAAGTCTGCTCCCCTGGTGTTAAAGGAGTGACTCAAAACACTAACGAATGGCAGCGTGAGGCCAGAGTAAGCAGAACTTCCCATTTGGCAGAATCGCTGATCAAAAACACAGAACTTGTTCTTCTTTGCAAAACAGCTGCTCAGCAGACATGATCAAGAACAGTGATATAAGATGCACACGCTGCTGGTGTTTCAGCTGGAGAATCAAAACCATAAATGGCTCTCACTGAAAATTAAATCAACACATGATAATTGAATTAACATAAGAATTTCCTGTAAAACCTGTGTTCCTGCAGATATGTGTTCACAGAAGGGGTAATTTCCATTTTATAATCGACATTAGCTAATGCAATGAAAGCATTTGAGAGGACGTATAGTCTTTTGTTAGAAGGGATATTCATGCAGTATATTCAGAGGTATATACCTCTATACTGTTGAATAATACGCCCTTGGTGCAGAACTGCTAATCTTCTGTTCCTAGATAAACATTTTTCGCTCAGTGTTAATTAGGCACCACTCCAGGTAATGAATAGGGGAGACAAAGGAGTAGAATAGCAGAGAAAGTGCTGTTAACTGTGATCAAGTGTTAAATTCTGTAATTTGACTCCAAGTTTGCCTCCTAATGACAAAAATTGCATGTGATCTATTCTGTGTTTGTGCACGTGGCCACAAACTTAAAAGGATACAGCTGTTAGCACAAATGCTGTGTTATGGTTTGTATATTCACAGTAAAAGAAAAGGTTAATCACCATGTTGAAAATGGTCTTAAATGGTGACAAGGAAAACACACACACAAATACATGTGGTGCTTGACAGTGCGGTTTGTGACTAAGCTGCTGCTGCTTTGCTTATAAATCATCATACAACACTGTAATTAGGACACGCTGCGTTGCGTCTGATTGATAGCAGACAGGAATGCAATCACTCAGCTGCAACACACACAATGCATATAGATTCATATACAGATAGAAGGGAAGAAAGCACGTAATCTGTGCTCCTTTATTTCTATCCGAGAGGCGTTTTATCAATAACGTGTGCGCAAGTGTGCTTATGCGTGTGTAGTTGCACCACTGCAAGTCCTGAGGTGTTGTCTTCTAATTGAAATCTAAGAAAACAAACAGAACGAGCGGCTGCTAAACAGACAGGCCCCATTAAAACAAATGGGAAGTTCTGCTCATCTATTCAACACATTGTGATTGGCATGACAACGACCTGGCAAGTAGACGCACACGTAGCTGTTGTAACCGTGCTGGTGACGCACAAATATATATAATTAAAAACAAAAAGACCAAACACACAAACACACAGCAGGTTATTGATCACAGCCAGGGCTGGGCTAGAAAGAGATGAGGTCAGGAAAGATACATTATCTTAATGTACTCATGTCCCTTAGTGGTGCACATGGCAAGCACACATGCGCACACATGCACACACATGCACACACGCACACACAGACACATGCAAACACACATGGATTAGAGGTAGTGCTATGCAATTACACACTCATATATATTCCAGATATTCATGCTGTAAAGAATTTGCAGCATTTTAATCGTTGAATATGTTTATTTATTTACGTGACAAAAATGGATTTGAAAAGAAAAATTACAAATATTACAAATAAATTGAGCTTTCAAAAATGACATTTCCAACATTAATGTACTCTAATTTGTTCCTGCTCTGACTGACTTTGGAACTCAATCAGCTTTCTCCCCATTTTCTCATTGCTCTCAGTTCCTGGAACCATTTTCTGAGCAGATGACATCAATAGAGGCCCTTTCTTAGCACGTATGCACGCACACACACGCGCACACGACTTTACAATCTGTCAAGGGATGCAAACCTAGAGAGATGAGATTAAACCAATATATTACTTAAAAGAAAAAACATTTCCTTGCAATGGGCTAAATGAAACATGTGATATCAATATGTGTACGTTAAACATGAAGCCATGTCCAACAGTGGATTAGATTAGCTCAGCATGAATGAAAACTAAAAGTCGGGTTAAACGGCTAAAGAAACCTACCTTCCAGCACTTCTAAATCTCACTAAGTAACAGAGGCTGTAGTCAACCAAAGAGTCTTGGTCGCGATTGATCACAGGGGGGCGAAAACTACTGCACGTCATCTCTAGATTAATTAAAACAGCTATTGTGCACTGAGTGAACTCTACATGCAGCCTTATTAACCCAAATGAATTATAAATAAACATGAAAAGCTGGTATTGGCAGCATAATAAATCATTTTAATCTTGTTAGTTCATACTGAAAAAAAAAAAAAAAAAAAAAAAAAAAAAGAAAAACAGCAGGCTTAGGGCTGTCCAGCGTGCACCTGTCCAAATACACAGAACTATATCTGGTGATCCCAGCACAAGAGCCACTAAGGAACGACGCAAGGGGAGCAACGAGCAACAAACGCTTCGGTGATTTTATTTTTTTCTGTTCTGATGAGAGAGAAGGATTCACACAGGTTGGTCTGCTGCACCTCCTGCTACTGGGAGACAATCTGCCGTTTTTAAATAATTATTGTACCAAACATATTTAAATATGCCAGTGTTTACATTTTTGCTGCAGACATCAGCTTTAAACACAAGTTTTCATTAAAAGCCAACCAAATTTCAATGATACACCAGTTCCTGCATAGACTCCATTAGATGTTGGATGGCTGGAAACTTTCTTCAACTAAATGAGGAGAAGACTGAAGTTCTTGTTTGTGCTCCTAAAACTTTTGTACCTAGTGTTATGGAAAACTTGGGTCCACTTGCTACATTTGCAAAACCGTCTATCAGGAGCCTTGGTGTTAGTATTGACTCAGCTCTGACTTTGGATGCCCATGTAAAATCTTTGGTTCGCTCCTGTTTTTATCACTTGAGAAACATTGCTAAGCTGAGTCCCATTGTATCGCGCTCCGAATTAGAAATTGTCATTCATGCATTCGTTTCATCTCGTCTGGACTATTGTAATTCTTTGTTTACTTGTTTATGTAAAGCCTCTTTGGAGCATCTGCAAGTTGTTCAGAACGCTGCTGCAAAGCTTCTGACCAAGTCCTCCAAGTTTTCCCATGTCTGCTGATTCAGCTGCACTGGCTCCCCGTTAAATTCAGAATCCAGTTTAAGGTTTTGACCTTGACTTTCAGGGCTCTGCATGGACAAGCACCAACATATATAAGTGAACTATTACATCCATACATTCCCAGCAGGTCCCTGAGGTCATGTGACCAGGGCTTGCTTGCTGTCCAACACATGAGGCTGAAAACAAAAGGCGACAAAGCTTTTGGAAGTGTGGCCCCCAGATTGCGGAACTCTCTCCCTTTGAGCCTGAGATCTGATCTCAGCTAGATTCATTAGACACTCATTTCCAAACTCAAGCACACATAGCATTAAAAACAATCACACTCTTAAAATAAAGACCAGGCTTTGCAAACCTGAGGCACATAATCCCACACATGAGTGCACATCAGCAGAGCAAAATATCCCAGACTGAGAGAATCTCTCTTGGGGGAATAAAAGGAGAAGACAGATTGCAAAAATCCTAAATTAGGAATGAGAAAATCTACAGGTGCATTAGCTAGGTGCTGACATGTCTGCTCCCTCCCAGCTGGCATCAAGTTGAGGAGGAAAGAGACGCCGGTGCAGGGGCTGGTGGGAGGGGGTATAGCTTGTCAGTGTGATAGATTATACGTCGGCCCATGTGACAGACTGTTGGGAGAAACAGCAGCAGGAGATTCGCCGGGGAACTGCATCTCATCCTAGATTCAACAATAATATTTACATAGCTAGCCTGAAATGAGGGCATCACAGGCCTGACAGGATGGTAAATCGAACTAAATTGAATGCGTGAGCAAAAAAAGACGGAGAGAAAAAGAGAGCAAGAGTGAGAAAGAATGAGAACGAGGGGACGAAACAGATTGTCATGCAATTGTCCTGTGCATGACTATTTGTGTGTAAATTTATGATTAGGTGTCTGATTTTCTGTGTTTATGTGCATGTTCCCATTTGAGTTAGTCTGAGTGCTGTTATGTTTTCATGTGGATGTGGTGTTAACCGTCAGCCGCTGTCTGCTTGCCATCTTGTCTCAAGTTTTACTCTTTGAAACCAACTATTTTTCATGCTTGTTTTGCATGTTGACGTGTATCTCTTTGTGCATGTGTGGAGCAGCTAGCAGCTCTTTGATTGAGAAGAAAGAAGAGGAATTGATGGAGGAGCAGATTTACAAAGTGCACAACAGTAAGAGAAGAACAGAGATGAAATCAGAGACTTCAGGGGGAATGAGAGTGAGTGAACAGGAAGTTAATCAAGCTAAAAGAGAAGGGTGGGGGGGGGGTTCAAGCTGAGAGATGGGGAAAAATGAAATAGAGGCAGATAAACAGGAGAATAGCAGAAGTAAAGTGAATGTGGTTAAAGTCCGTGAGATGTAAATCGACAGCTCATGATGTTCTCTAATGAAACGCATCACATTATGCACCTCAGAAAACACTAGAACGTGTCAAAAAAATCATGCAAGGCACTTCCAGATTTATAGAAACCGACTTCCAATAACAAAAATAAATGCACAAATACATGCAGCTCTAACACTCACCAAAGATGATAACATTTTAACATTCAGATGCCCAACTTTCACTGAACACACTGTAATAAATAGAAGAGGACACTCTACGCTTTTCCAAATTAGACAAAGCTCTTAGACTTTGAGTCACTAACTTACATCCCAGCAATTTCATTCTCAGTTGATATGCCTTCCTGCCCTCACTTATAGTCATGAGCTTGGGATGGTAACCAAAAGAATGAGATTGCAGATATAAGCGGCGGAAATGAGCTTCCTCTCAAGGGTGGCTGGGCTCAGCCTTGGAGACAGGGAGAGGGGCTGACTTAGAGGGGAGCCGCTAATCCTATACATTGAAAAGAGCCAGTTCATGTGCTTCAGGTATCTGACCAGGATGCCTCCTGGGTGCCTTCTAGGTTAGATGTCTGGGCATGTCCCACTGGGAGGAAGCCCTAGGGCAGACAAAGACACGCCTGAGAGATTTGGCTCTGGAAAGCTTTGGTATCACGGGACCAGGGAAATCCAATTTTTTCCACAAATGTACAAAAAGTGGATGGATAAACGAATGGATGGACGGACGGATAAACCTGAACCTGAAATATTAATAATTTTAATAAAAAACTAATTAACATCAAATTAATTAAAATCTATACTTAAAACAAGCTAAGAAACCAGGCGACTTCACTTCTCTACAAACGTTTTCAGAATCTGTTGGCAATTGACAAGATATTTGGTACTGGAAGCTTTCTGGTGTTCCTTTGGCGTCCACTCGTAGTACACATTTTATTGGCAAACCATGTTTAAGTAGCTTTGGCTGCATAC
The DNA here is from genome assembly GCF_041146795.1 of Maylandia zebra. Classification (NCBI taxonomy): domain Eukaryota; kingdom Metazoa; phylum Chordata; class Actinopteri; order Cichliformes; family Cichlidae; genus Maylandia; species Maylandia zebra. The sequence goes on along the minus strand of NC_135187.1, from coordinate 6,888,826 downwards.
AGGTAAACACAGTATGTGGAGAGCAAACGATGGACTACATTTGCCAAAAATCTCAAACCCATCAGATATGATTGAGTTTTAATTTAGGTTTTTAAGTGCTTTTTTTTATTCAGTTGCACATGTAAATGATGACAGGTGGATGAAGTCAACTGAGCCATAAAACATTCTGTTTTCCCTCCAGACATTCACTCAAAAATAGCTGCTGGTTTCTGTTACTTTGGCCAATTCTGTGTAATGATGAACCCAAACATGAATCTAAATTGTGCAGAATGCCGTCTTCATCCATTTACAGTTTATCTCAACAGATTTGATCAGGAATATGATTCTCACCACTCTTAATGCAGTTCTCAAAACAGTTTCTCTTAACACAGACTCACCTGTGCCAAAGGCACTAAAATGATCAAAGCCTTTTCCACATGTCAAAACATACAAAGTCATTCAATCCTTTCAACGCTGTGACCAATGAATAAAAACCTTCCATAACTTTTAAGACTTAGACACCTTTTAAACTTTTTTAAAAAAAACTTACTTTGAAAAGAGTACTGCAGTAGAATATAGAAATAATGCCGTGTAAAGAGAATTCAGACAAGAATGAAAACTTGGAGCATAACTACTGTACAGTATAGTCACACCATGAATATGTACAGTATATGCACGTGTGAAATTAGTGATGTCATGGCATCCATCTCTGACTGACACAGAGAGAGTATGTGTTTCTATAATGTTTAATTACAGAAGCACATACTCGCTCTTCTTCTGAGCATAGGTTTAGTGTTCGCTTTCAGGTGAAGGGAAATTTCCCTTTCACCGCTCTCAGTGTTTGACTGGCCTTGGTCTTTCATACATATTTGAAAGAAGAGTTCAAACTGATTTGATTGAAAACGCTAACACAATGCTGGACAGCATTACGGTAAGTGAGAGCTCTGCGGTTCTGACTGGCAAAAGTACAAACTGTTTTGGTGAGTTGTGAGGTTTAGATTAAAAGTACATCGACACAATGACAAAACATCTCTAGTCGGGTAATAGCAGTGGATACAAAGAGAATCTGAAATGCTAATGTTCATTACTGATTTGATAACTGCTTTAAGAATAAAGAGAAAAACATTCGTCATGTGAAAATTGCATCAAGGTGATCAAGAAAAACTGTAATATACAGAAAAATGTGTCCTTTATTGGATAAAGGTAACCATTTTACAAGCTGAAGCCTCTCAGATGTGAAGATTTGCTGCTTTTTAGTCTTTTACATCACTGTTAATTCAAAATAGCCTGTTAATTGAACGCCAATAGCCCAAGAATACTTCATCATGAGCTCTTCAACACGACATATTAAATTCATTATTCAGCGTCATTTCTGTAACAGAATTAGATCTGCCTTAAACAGACTCCATGGTGTAGGAAACTTGAGCCCAGAGGTCAAAAAACCATCAGACAAAAGAGGGGTATGTGTAATTTGTAATCTACCATCATTACAGATTGAAATACAATTACCTATGAAATGATAGTATGAAAATATGCATGCTGCCATGCTTCCTTTTATAAAGGAATTTCAGTCATTTTAATTCAAAAGCTTAAAAATTTGTTCCTTTCAGTACCAATATGTGCTCTTAACGACTAGAGAGCAAGGCTGGAGATTAACCAGAAAACACAAAAGCATTAAGGGTCAAGCTAAAACCTGAAGTTAAAAAAAAGAGAAAAAAAAAAGAGGGGGAGTGGCTGACAAAACAGCAGCAAAAAGCCGCAGAGAGACACCAAGAACCAGAGATAAATGGAGGCTGAAGTGGCATCGGGAAGAGGAATGAGAAGAGACAGGGGTGTGAGGTAAGAGGTGAAGGGTCTCAGCTACAGACAGCCACTAAAATAAACATGACCCAACCTGCACTACACTGCAGGAATAAGGTCAGCTGGAGATGGAGTAAGTTCACAGAAAAAAGGTGAAAAGAAAACAGGATACAAAACAGAGAGCGGAGTAAGAAATATAGAAGCGAGAGGCAGATCCATAACAGAGATCGGGTTAACCTTGTTGACCCTTTAAGGTCTGAGATGATGCGAATAGGAAGCAAGACGGAAAAGAAAGGAAGTTTAAAGGTGATGGAGGAAAGAGAAAAAAAATAAACCACGTGCAGGAAAGCGAGAGGCTGATGTCTTCATTCGTACCAAAATATACAAATATAAAGAGTTCCTTTGCTCTGTAAATGTGTACAGAAAAGGCATCTCGTCAAGAAAAGAACAATCAGCCCAGTTACTCTGCTCGATCTCATCATCCCTCCCTATAACAGGCTTACGTCTTTAAATGCAGCCGACCAGCCCAAATAATTGCTTTTGATTAAATGTTTTTACCTTTCGGCAGAACACAATAGGCCTGTAAGTGAAATGACTGTTGTTCACAACATCAACACTTTTTGATATAAAAACGTTATCTGCTAAACTGGAGCTTACGGTATCGGGATACCGAGGGGCCAAAGAAGATGATGACGACAGAGCAAAAACGGCAAAAGGAAAAACAAGCAGACCGGGCAGAGAAGACCACAAAAGGAAAAAACAGACAATGGAAGTAAGAAAAATACACGTGAAAAAAAAAACAAGAGAAGCAGAGTGACAAAGTGAGGTAGACTGAGACAGTAAAACATAGAGGGAAGCAACAGAAGAAAAAAAAGAGGACAGGCCAAGAAAACCAGAGGCACAAAAGACAAGAAAGGGCACATTGCCAATTTAGCTTTCACCAGTAATCATTCCCGCTAAGCCTTTCTTACAGCAGAGCAGGAGATACATTCGCCCTCCATTTCTTTTCCCCTCATTTTTTCCTTCCTTTCTTTTCTCAGTCTGGGTAATTCTTGCCATGTTTCACAGCCAGTTGCCACCCCCCACCCCCTCCCTTCAAACCCACCAATAAGATGCCACAGTTATATCTGCTGCTGTGGGGAATATCACGGGCAACACAGATCAATGACAGCTAAATCCTAACAGAGTAACAAGTGTGTGGATGTCTTTGTCTATACAGCGGCTGGCAAACTCCACGATAGAACTACAAGTTTTACTAATCGGAGCAAAAAAATATGAAATATGAGTCCAAGATTAAAATTACTGACAGGTGAAGTGGATTCTTTGGTTTAAGGTTGTTGTTCTGGCCTTTAAATTCCCCAGACTTCAATCCAATCGAACATGTGTGGGATATGAAAGAAAAACAAGTCCAATCCATGGCTCGGAACTCAAAATAAACATCTGCTCATAATGTCTAGGCGCGGGATACCTTCAAAGATCTTCTGAACGACGTGCCGTAGAAGGTCAGAGTGGTTTCAGCAGAACAAACAGGACCCACCACAGTCTGCATTTAAAAGACGACGAGGTCTGGACTAATGCATCAACTGACCGTCATGTGATAATACAACCTGTCAATCAAAAGATGGTCAGCCCCTAATTCTCACTTTGCTCTTTTTGTGTATTTTACCATAAATTGGATCATAATAGCAAAAATATCCTGTGGTTTGCTGAATAAGACTTGAATCTTGGCCACTGGAACTTTAAGCTAATTAGAATTAGGAATTCACTGAGGGATTAAAAACAAGTGAGTAGTGTGTTTGTTCTCCTTGGTTTAGGTTTCCCCTTCTCTTATTGACTTCTATACAGCTGGATTTCTTTTACAACCAATAGAAGGTTTAGGCCACTTCTGTTTGCAATATCCATCTTTTATACACAGTCCGTGCGATATACACAATATTACACTTTTCTGTAAGTTTAATTTTATGGATGACAAAGCTTTTTGTTTAAAATTATGCCTCAATGAGTTCCCATCCAAACCTTTCCTTTAAAGTGTTGTTTTGACATATTGAAGAAGTTGGTATTTCATTCACTCTTTAAGGCTGCTTCAGTCAATTTTCACTGGCAATCGATCAAAAGACTGTGAATGTGAAAGGAGCTGAATGACTGTCGAGCTCACGTACTCTAAAGTGTCTCAGAACTGCGACTCTGCAGTCTTTTAGTATCATTCGGATCTTGGTTTCATTTTAACTATCAGACGTCTTGTTTTGGTATTCTTCTGGCAGAAGGAAAAAAACAAAGAATGACTGTGATATGCTTCATTAAACATTGAGCACTTAAAAGGGGGACAAAGTAAATGGCTGGTTGTTGCATTTAGCGGCTGCGGAGGTTGACACATTCTCTTTAATAGCTGATAAGTGCAAAAACAAAGCTAGAAGGAAAGCATCAGTAATTCTTAGCTGGCCAGAAGCTTTGGTCAGTTGACGGACGCGGTTTGTCAACAAGACTCAGTTAAACTTGACACAAATGGAGATCCCTGGAAGTCTCTGAACAAAAGAGTAAATGTTTGTTGATGCCAGCCTGGGATGAAGGGAAAGACAAAGTTTCTTTTGATTTTTACTGCAAAATTGACTTATTTGTTACGGACGATTTAGGCAAGTAACTGAAAACATTTAGAAGGAAAATGGAAATGGAAAATAAGATGGAAAATTCAAGTGTGGGGGCAGTAAGGAAAGCTGGTATGATGAATTGATTAAATGGAAGATTGAAGAAGTGGAGTCAGGAAAGGAAAGGAGATGAGAGGACATGGATGGCAGGATGTGAGGAGAAACGGAGTGACAGGAGGAGAACAGAGAATGATTGGCAAACCGAGGAAGAGAATACTGCTAAGAGGAGAGTGGGGGTGATGAATGGCAAATAAAAAGAGAGAAGCGCAATGATGGGGAGGAAAGGTGAGAGGAAAGGAGAAGAATAACAAAGAGAAGGAGGGGGAAAGAAATGCATGCCAAGTAGGAGAAGAGAAGAGACAAACAGAAGGGTGAAGATTAAAGATGAGGAAATATCATGAGAAAAAAGTGGGAGTGACATAACGCAGATGAAGGTGACGGATGGCATAACCGGAGAAAAAACGCAAAGATGACTCAACAGGAAAAAAGGAGGAAATGAAATGACAAAATGACAAGGGGAGGAGAAGGTGAGCTGCAGAGGAGAAGAGGGATAGCTTTATGAGGAGAGAAAAGGAGAAGGGAGTAATTACACTAAACTAGCCTGCAGCCTGACAGTAATTTGCGTTGTGCACTGTTGCCCATTTATGGAAATGGAATGTGTGAATGCAGCTACTGTGGTAAAACGCATTGATCTAAGATCAGACCGCTGCTGTTGGCAGACAAAAACACCCGCACAAATACACACAAGCTTGGCCTGCAGTGTCTGAGAACGAACTCTGTGCACAAAGACACATAGAGGCTAACCTGTGGTCAAATCAAGGACAGACAGGCTGACAAAAGCAAATGAGCTCACACGGTGAAATCAAGGGCAGAGACAAATGCGCTGAGGTATCGGATGAGTTACCTCTGGGGCAAAATGAAAAACTTCTCATTCTGGTTTTTAAAAAATTCATTAAACAGATATAAAAGTGGGATCAGAAAGCCACATTAGCGTTATAGGATGCTAATGTGGAACTTTTACAGCACCATCCAACTGATCTAGATGTTATCATTAGAAGGTGGATTCAAGGTGCTGACTCTAAGCGGACATCCTCTTACCCTCCAATTTGCTGTGACTGCACATACTTGTCCAAAACAAAAAAAAAAAAAAACAAAACACCAAAAGGGCACAAAATGTGCATGCTTCTGCAACTGTCACTGTGCACTTCCACACTGGAATAGCATCTAAAGTAGTCAGAGCCTTAGATATCAAACAGGATGTGGTTGTAAAAAAGGGCTGATATACTTAGAGATTAAAGCATTATTTACTTAAAGCTATTCTATGAAAAGCTTGTATGTTCACAGGTAAGTTTACCAATCTAACTTATTCTGTGCCTTTGTGCATCCTCTTAGATCATACGCTCTCCAAATACAATTTATTATAGCTTTGTTTTTGTTTTAAATCAACTATCATCTGATTGGCTGCCCCTCATAATTAACCGGTTAACAGCCAGATCTGTGTGCCTAAGATCACCATGTTAGGAAAAATCCTTGTCTGCGACATCATAAAGATCAAAGAGTAGAAAAAAGAAGCATTTACAGCAGGAGTCAGCAATAGGGATGGGTACCGGTATCGGTTCTGACATAAACGGTAGTAACCAGACCGAAAAGCAGCGCACATTTCAGTGCTTTATTTCATTGCCTTTTTTTTTCCCTGAGCTGTGATACACTTTGGATTCTAGCCAATCATTTTACCTTTCCAAGGATAGTAGGCGGGCCCAGGTACGTACATTCTTTTAGAGCAGAGCTACAGATTAAAAATGCCCAAGGCGAAGCGGTCAAAAGTCTGGCTGTACTTTACAGCAAAAGATGCAAACTCAGCAGCCTGCAACAAGTGCTTTAAGGTGATACTGTGCAAAGGAGGTAACAGCTCGAATCTGATGAAACACCTGGCGATCCATAGCATTTTTTTAAAAGCAGAGAAATGCACCGTATTTGATAGCTTGCTGTAAGACCTCACACCGAGCACATCTACTGCGGGTGTGGTAAATCTCCATTAGCAAGTTAGCACGGATCGCCCCGTGCATGGGGCTAGACCGTGCTTATCATTTTGCAGAAAAAAAAAGAGACTGCTAAAAATAAAAACATAAGAGGTTTTTGGACAAAGTTTGTGTTCTCCATTCTTTAAGCACCGGTTTGAGCACCGGCACCGTTTCAAAAGTACCAATTCGGCACCGGTATGGGATAAAACCTAAACGATACCCATCCCTAGTCAGCAACCCTGGGCAGTCGTGCCACAGCTGGCACGTGAGGGGTTAACTGATGGCATGACACACAGTGAATTAATCTGAGAAGGTGCATTAGAAATAAAAATGGCTGGGCCACCGGTGCACATCGCAAATTAGCTCGCATAGACACATTAGCTGCTTCACTTCTTAATGACGATATCTTAGCTAACAACCCCAACTACCAGATTCAACTTGTAATTGGCTAAAAATCACTTAGCCTACTGGTGAGAGGGACGTTGTTAGCTGACAGTTTTTTCAAGCGATGTTGAAATTGCCACATTACGACACTTTAAATGCTTCAGGAGCTCAGCACAGCATCAGCACTGCGGAAACACACAAATACAATACTGCACTTTGCCAACATCTGGGAGCAAATATAGTTCTGTAAAGTTGTTCTATGTAGTGTGTAACTGTTGATATAGAGTGTTATTAAATTTATTCCTAATGCAATGGTTGATATGGCACATTGACTTCTGAGGAAATTTTAGATGGCACTCATCATCAGAAAGGTTGCCGACCCCTGATTTACAGCAATCTGAAGGCTAAGCTTTTGAATCACAGGGAATATTGACTGATACTCAGCTACAGTTACAAAATATAAAAAGTATAGGCCTTCTCCATAAACAATTTCAAATCAAATATTTCCTCTATTTTTATTTTCCTACTCAAAGAAAACAAAAACAAAACCTTACAGTCTTTACCCACATCAACACCTGTACAACCACACCTGACCTGCAAAAGCAAAAGGACATAAACCCAAATATGAAACTGTGCTCCAAACAGGAAGTATTTCACATCTCAGGAGGTGAACAGATTACCTCCTGCTGGCAGAGCCACAGATGACCCACTTTCACATGCTACAGTAGTCAAGGATATCATCCAATGTCACGATCAAACTAAGTTATTGTACATATATATGTGCATGTGTGGATGCGGGTTTGTATACATGCCTGTATCCAAGTTCCCTCCATCTCTGTGTGCATTTTGGAGACAGACTTGATTAATCATGCTTCTTATTAATCAAAACTGACTTGAAGCTCAAGCTTTAATCTCACTGCTGGTGCGAGCTTTTTAATAACACACAATCATTCATTGGATTAGGTACCAGCTGCTGTCTGTGCCATTCTTGTTTAATTCTTCCTCTTTGTCCCGCCTCGTTCCAAATATGGCACCAGGCTAATTAACTCTGAATGCGAATGCCATTCTGAGCGTCACATCTTCTTGATATCCACGACCCATTTGCTGTCGCTCGAAGGCGTATGTCGCAGCACCTTCGCCTTTCTTGTGAAAATGATTAAGCTTTAAATTATCAAGATCTATTTAAATTCTGTGATGACAGCTGTGTTTGTCTTGCGATTGGCTGAACATGTCTGTAAAGGACGGTCTGTAAATATTTCTAATGCTGGAAAAAAATTGAAACCATCTATGCACAGCCTTTTTTAAGATACAATCTGTGAAGACAAGTGTAATAATTTATGGTATCATTTAAGCAAGTGTTTATTAAGGTCTGCACAGTAGTGTGTCTACACTTGTATGGCTTACACTGGTGATAACGGGATGATTAAAGCTCGTAATTAATCCATCTGTGGTTGTATATCAGAAAATGGCACCCTTTCTTATTCTGTGTATGTGTTTGTTACGCCGTGCAGATGATACTAGGGGTGGGTGAGTCGACATCTGTGTGACAGTAATTCTTTCACTGGCAGTAGTCGTGCCATTAAACTAACAAGCCAGCACAACAGACGAAAAGGAATCCATGACATTCACTCTGACTTTTCCCCAAAACAAAAAGCTACGGCTGCGCAGCTCCAATATTTGTTTTTAGAGATCATTTTCTTTCACTGGATATTATGGTATGGTCAGCATCCAACTGAGAAGTTCACAGTTGACTAGTCCATACCATAGAAATCACAGAATGACTCAGATGAAGCATTTTGAACTAGTCCATCTGGGTATCCAGTTGTTTCTTCAGGCACAGTACCAGTATTAATAACTTTGTAGGATGACTACAAACAGGCGTATGCAGGGTTTTTGCACTGTCACCTCTTATGTTCGAAACCACTGGCCAGCTGTTGCCCCCATGCCTGCATGGGTTCTCTCCTGGTACTTTAACAGTCTCCAAAGACGTGCATGTTGGGTTAATTGCTGATTCTAAAATTACTGTAGGTGTGAATATGAGCATGATTGGTTGTCTGTGATAGATTAGCAACCTATCCAGAGCATGCATCACCTTTCACCCTTTGAGAGCTGGAATTTGCTCCAGTTTTAATGCACATGTGTGTGTATCAGTGGACAAATGGTATTCAGCTGTCTTACTGCTTCTACTCGTGACTTACGCAAGTACATGGGATGCTTTAGTCAGTACTTGGCGCTTTCTCTCTCAATCCATCATCCACACATCTGCACAGACATAAAAAGATGATTCCCAGCATGCGTGCAAACACGTATAACAAAATACACGCAGACACCGAGGCACACACACACGCACATCCTGCCAACGCCCACACTTCACTGCCAGCAGAGAGAAAAGAGACAGGAGTTGAGAGAGATGACATGGGAAAAGACTTTAAAAAACAGCTTTTATCTGTTTTTTGCAAGAAGAGACTGCGACTGGATAGCTGTCAGGGGGACGCCATTGAGTGGTTCCACCAGACTGAGAGCGAGTATGTGTGTATCTGTGCCTGTAATTACTTCATGTATGTGGCATTGAATCTGTGTGCTGAACGGCGTGGGGACCATTGTCGTGTCTGTGCACAAGCAGTTATGCATGCAATGCTGCACGTGAAAGAGTATTCACATGTATGACGGCCTTCTATCAGCCAGTCTAAACGCACCAGCAGCCACACTCTCAGAATAAAACATGAGAGCGACAGTGAAAGAGAGCAAGAATAAGGCGAGGATGAGAGGACAGTGTGGGGGAAGGTTAGGACCCTCACTCTCCTCTTCGACGTGTTGCAGTCCTCCTGTCCTCGCTCACTCCCTGTCATTTCAGAAAGAAAGGAGCCAGCAAACTGACACTCAACAGACAGTGTGAGAGTTGTCACAGCGTACTAACCTCAAGATCCCAGAAATTTATTATTTTTTTAAAAAGGAACCAAGAATAGAATCAACAGGATGACGGGTCAGACAGACCTGTCAAGTCAAACACAGAGTCAACCCAGAGCCCTAAGTAATAGTGAGCAAATGGCTATCCCTCTGCGCCAACTGGCTGCATCCGGACTCACGCTCATACTGTGTTAATTGGCATTTAACCCCTCGTGGCCGTTGCCCATTTGGTTCTAACAAGCAATTACATCTGACGTACTATCATCTGAAACCATATGAGATCTTATGGAGCAATTACAAGCTTGATGGCACCTTCTGTGCAACCACAGCAAAGAAAATCAGCTGGAAAGTTAACCAATGTACTTTCATTTACAAGCAAATTTGATTTCATCACGACACCGTTTCATTGACGGACAACTCTATTCTCTGCGGTGTTAATAATGTTTAGTATGCGAAAGGTTTGCATGGCTGCCCATAAAAGTCTGTTTAGTTTTATAACACCAATCGCTGTGTAAGAGAATTTCTTTCTCTTACACATGTTGTGATGAACACAACATATGCTTTACTGTGGTACTATGTATTTAAGTAACACAGACACACAATGTTTATCATTATATCCACTGTCCTTGGAAGGCTGATCCCACTGTGACGATTATGGAGTAGAATCTCGTGCGCAGTCTCATGTATGCCAGGCCTCCCCATCGCCTGATGGGAACATGCCAGGACTGCCAACCAACTCTCAAATCTGCAAATGATACAACAGGAAAATTTAAACGACCAAACTTTTTATTAAGTCTGCTTCATGCCAGTTTGAAATTAGATTCAGGTAGAGATATTGGATAATATACCAATACCGGCATATCACAGAGGTTGTAGACGCTTAAAACTTATGAGAGATAATAAACATCCTTCATTTGCTGCAAAAAGCAGAGGATTCACAAAGCTAAGAAAAAAAGTGCTGTCTAGTAAAAAACAAAAAAAACAAAAAAGAAGAAGAAGTCAAAGCCAACAAGTAAACACAGATGCTGTGAAATTTCATTTTGAACTTTTTGCCTCCTGCATTAAAAATGCAGAAGGCAGACATTAACTCAAATGCCAGAATTAGGTGCTTTAGGTACTCAGGAGAGTCTGGGGGGGAAAAACGGTATTAAAAAAAACAAAAACAAAAAAAACAATGATTCCTTTGATTCTGCAATCTTAAGCCTCTGCACAGTCTCTGACTGGATGTTGTGATAAAAAAATTAATAGAAAATACTGCAGATACCAGCAACTTCTGGTTGAAATTCCATCTGATAGAGATCAGAACAAATAACTTCCTCGCCATTATGTGCCGAGACATCCTCAGAGTTTGGGTCTTGGTCATCTTCTGCTCATTCTCTACTTGGAACCAGCATCATCCATCAACATGGTCTTTTCCACTGCTATACCAGTGACACGTAGCTCTACATTACCACTAAATCCATCGTCCATGAAACTCAATCCACTTTCACCAACAGCCTCACCAAAATGAAATCATGGACTCACTTTGTGAAAGTGAACTAGGATAAAATCCTATGCAATACTTACTTTAAAACCCTTCAGTAAGCAGGCTCTCCACTCTGTCTGCTGCTCCACAAAATCCCCAACCTGGAGTAAATCTTGACTTTTGGGGGTGTTTTTAAGGATTTGTATCAACATTCTTCTTATCTGTGAGGGATTTTTGTGCATCTTGAATATCATACTATATGGTGTGGAGATAAAGAGGTAGCCTGTATCAGTCACTTTTACATCAACAACAATATAACTGAGCTTATTATGTAACTTAAATAAGGAGTTATCATGGGACATCTGTAAATGAGCCCTTATATAATCTATTTGTAAATTAGACTTCGATGCACCATCATGGCTTAAACCAAAGATTTAAACCACGCAGAGTAGAGGCTGATTAGCTCAAAGCAGGCGGGCGAGAAGATGATTAGTCGAGTGTAATGTTTGACAGCGTGGGAAAGCCAAAGATTCAAGGAAGCAGGCAGATGAGTCCTTACAGATCTCCCTGATTGAACACATAAACCTAATATACGAGTGACCTGCAATTTAGTAATTTGTTTTTAATGGTGTAATCCTCCAAAGAAGACTTTTATAGAGATGTGCCATAATTCCTTTTACTCATTAATAAATTACTTTGGCTGTCGACTGATTTTGTTTAAGCTTTTAGCGAGCGCTGTCATCCCGGTCCTTGTTCTGTCTTCTGTTCCTGTTGGCCGGTTTTATGCCACTGATGACTGTAAGGAACGAATGATGATCCAAACCCTCTCATTAGCACACGGCCCTTTACACTCCCTTTCATATTGAAAAACGCCTGATTCAATTCCAACCGTATTTAACTTTCAGTTCAGGCACGGTCACTTTGTACATTAACAGTCAGAAACCTAGAAGCTTATAGCTTAGACACCCACAGAGAAATGGCATGCTGCGAAGAGGAGAGGACACACATGAAAGAGCAGCACACATCTCATTAGCACACTTTTCTCTCCGTCCAGCTAACTGGGCAGTCGGCAGTCTACCACCCATCAGGCCGCTTGCATGGTGGGAAACGAGAACAGCTGAAGCATTTCGCTTCCATCCTAAGATGCACCCCTGGGGATTAAGAAATCATCCTCACATTTCGAAAAGCCCACTACCTGGAAATAGACTCTGGGATGAGGGGGTGGAGAGGTCAGAAACCCAGGCACACAAGTCATTTCTATTTTCCAATCCAAGCTCCTTAGTTAATGGAGTTTTTTGAGGTAAGCACAAACACCATGGCAGGGAGGAGGAGAGTCGCTGGCTCAGTGAAATTCACTTTCTCGAATATGAAAGGAGAGACCATCTCAAAAAATTACATGCTGTGGCGATGGCTAAAACTGTACTTATAAAACAGCAATACAACTTTCCAAACTGTTTTTAGAACTTTAAGCAGTAACAGTATCAATGCTTTAGTCGCTCCTTTGTCACCTTGACACCTATTGTTGGCTTTAGTTGACAGTAATTAGAAATTAAAGTTACAGTTTTACAAAACCTCATCAAATTCATGTACAGCTCCTGTCAGTAAGCTCACAACAAAAAGTCAATTTCTGATTCTGATTTTTCAAAGGTTACACTTTGTTTATCCCTACATTGTTAAAGTATTTAGCCACAGTGTTATGGCCCTGTCCATAATCTGTTTTGGTGGCTGTTGTTGTCTGTTCCTTTAAGTCTTTGCAGGTCCCGGAGTGGATGAGCCGACGGCTGCTGATTGGTCCCCTGGTCATGTGATCTTCTTCAAATCCCTCACCAGCAGTTGTCCCGGGGCAGCCACTGACAGCAGCAGCAGACCTGACCCTGGCCTCCAAAACCTGAGACTTTTGTGCCTGTGACTTTGTGCGACTTTTTTGGAGTTTTGTATATAGTGTGTACATTAGTTTTCATTGTAAATAGCACCTTGTAATTAGCACTGCAACAGAAGGGGTGAGCTGCCTTATTTTTCCTTGCACTGTTTTCTCCTGTTTATTTCAGTTAGGGAGTTAGGTGTAGCGCTTGTCTTTTGTTTGTTGTTTGATTTCACATAGGGTTTTAGATAACACCTTCTCCTGACTTAGCTGGTTTTGTTTGTTATTTTGGCCTTTGTTCACCCCGGAGCTTCATTTTTGCAGTGGAGAAAAATAAATCACGATTCACTAAGAAATTGGTTTCCCTTTGTGTATGGTTTTGGGGACCAGGGCGGGGCAATTCTTTCAATCTTGTGTTGCGTTCCGGCTGCCTAGACTGGGGCGTAACACACAGGCTTTCACACAATGCTGAGCCCCACTTAATTTTACTTCTTGTTTCTTTCAGATTCTCTTTTTATACCGAACATTTTACTAATAAAGCTAAAATTTTGGGAGTTCTTCTTTCAGATATCTTTAGCGCTAACTACCTTTTCTCAAATATATTGCTAACCTGGAGTATTATTTAGGGTTTTAAATTATTTGAAAATGTCATATTTTTGGGAAACAACATGGTTCATATCTCAACTTAAATTTATACAAAAAATACAAACTCAGAATTTAGATTCAAAGAGTTATTCCCCCCAGAATAACACTAAAATCTTCATTTGTGACAGCTGGCTAATCCACTCTGATGTGCGGTTACTAAATAAAATAAGATGCAGAGGTTAAGAACTGCCCGCCATGGACTGCAGGGCCTATTGTGGTTGCAATTATTTCTTATTTAAAATGACCCTATGCAGGTTTTGACCATCTATTAGTGTTGCTAAGACTGCTAGCTAGCAACAATGCATACAAATACAGAAGAACATAAAATGTTTTAATAAACATGGCACTGTATTTTTTAAGTACAGCAGGTAAATATGTGTATGCCAGCATTTTTAAATAAAGGTGTTGTTTTTATTCAAATTTTTCAATTTTAAGACTTTTGGCAGACTTGAGGTAAAATATCACAACCTGGTTTAAGGGCGCGCACCGCTTCTCAGTCAGTGCATTACTTTAAATGTGCTGCATTCCCCACAGCATCAAACAGCATAAGCGTATTAGAAAATGGATGGTAGGATATTCCAATTTCAATGTGGCAGGCAGATTAGCAGATTATTGCCATAATTGCCTGGCTCACAATAGCACATTATTCATTTTTGCTAGTCAGCTATACTATCCTTCATTGTCCCCAACCTTATTTAAAACCATTTATCAACCATAGCTTCAGATTTACACTGCTCAGTTTAAGCTCTTTAGTTATTGTTCTTTTTCTATAATGAGCATGCATCTGCACTAATAAATGCATTGAAAATGAACCAGGCTTCTTAAAATAGGAGAAAACATTCAGGGAATGAGAGTCTCCTAATTTAATTCAGAACCTTCTGTGCTTTTTAAAAAAAAATGTGAAAACCTGTGAAATATAAATGTTTTCTCCCATGGAAGCAGTTCATGTGTGACTAGAGTGTACAAGTCTTTTGAGCCACAGTGAAGCGCTTTATGTCATTAATGAGTTTTGGGTTTTGACAATTGCAGTATTATTTAAGTCCATGTGCTATGATCCATTTCCAATATATATTAGGAGATGAGAAAAGAACGATCTCAGGGGTAGAGGAAGAAAAGATGGTTAAAGATGTGTGTGCATGCCTCTGTGTGTCACATTGACTCACATCCTCACCCATCACATAGTCCACAGTGGCTGTATCAGTGCAGCTAACAGAGGGCCTTTGTCACAAGCGCACGCACACACACAGAGAGAGAAATAGCAGACATGCACTTGCACGCTATCATAGCAATGTTCTCTTTGTTACCACTTTATCCAAAGAATTGCAACTAAGTGCTTGGCCAAAAATCTGCAAACTTAAAACTTCAGTAAATCTAACCTGAACCCTCGAACAGAATCTTATTCTAAATTTCAAGTAGGCAAAAATAGCCCAAATTTTCAAAAACAGGCTTCACTCTCAGGTTACAAAAGTTATACAGATCCTAAGAGAAAATCTTACAAGTACACTCACACTCTCTCTCTCACAGACACACACATACACAGACATTTGTGCAGAGCCATCTGACCACCACGTATATCCTGAGCCCCATGATGCCAACAAGGACACAGTGGTTACAAGGGTGACAGATGTTCAGCAGAAGCTATTTACAAGCACTAGCCTCACTAATCTGTTTTGCACTTTCATTTGGTCTAATTAAGCAGGACTTGGACAGAATCCTCTCTTAGATAAAAGAAAGAAAGACAGAAAGACAGAAAGAAATAGCCAAACATACTTTAAACTGACTAACTGACAGGTAAGTGTAAGCATCAAAAGCAGCAGGGAGGAGAAATAATGAAATGAGCTATGAGAAGAAAGCCCACAGGGCCTGTAGAAAAGCACCGGGCAATATCGAGTCATTTGACAATAATATATCATTAAAGAAGGAAAACCCTCCTTTTGAATAAACCCGGTAATTCTATCATGCAAAAGAAAACCTTTATTGGCGGCCACCAAAAGACCGGATGTCTGCTTCTGTCTGGAATACTGATTAGTTTAATGTCAAAAGAACATCAACCTTTTTCTGTGCAAAAAGAGAAAAACTCAGTTTTGGATTCACGGGAGAAATTCAGCTCAGTGAATTGTGTATTTAAAGAGTTGACCCTCAGATTTAGATCTGAGATAGGAAAGTCAAGAATTAGTTTGCTCTAGGCGGGGAGTGGGATGGAGAAGAAACTGAGAAACTAAGAAAGGCAAAACATTGTTCTGCAGCTGTCAAACTAAAACTTTCCACCAACATCTGACTTGGGGAGGTGCAGAAGCATAGATGCAGGAGCACGTAATGAGACTGGGAAGCAACCCCAAGGAAAAGACAAGGAATGAGGAAGCCTGATTCCACATCGGGATATACTGTTTGGATGTGAGATGAAGCAGTTATTTTTGGGTCACGTGGACAGAATTCAGTATACATATAGAAATATCATATTGTGGCTTTATACAGTCCTCAGATTACAACATTTTTATCATATACATAATATTTAGAGTTGTGCTAATAGACATGGGAAGGTATCGACTATGCCACCTGAGGATAACGGACCCATCATCTGTACTTTTGCTAGACTTCACTACTTGAATGCTACATTCCTATAGCACTCCTATAATCATACCGTTTTTTAGATTAAAATCAACACAACAGATCTTATTACATGCGTGCTGCCCCGTCAAAACACAGAGCCAAATTTACCCAAACGTAATTTCCAACAGCTCGGTCAAACACTCAGCTTAGTCTTAGCAGTAGCTAATGTAGCCTTGAGCCCCTCGCCACAAGAGCAGATGAGGCGAGAGTTACAGAGCTTTAGCGGGCTCCCTTAATTCCATCCATACAGATTTTAAACTTCAGACACCAAACACACACACATCTTTCACAGTTTCCACTTAAGCCACAAAAGGCTCTATTGAACCCTTTCTACAACTCTTGCTATAAAAAGACTATATATAGAAATGCACTTAGAGGCATCAAGCTATGCAGATATTTCAATCTCTGGATGACATCTTAACATTAAAGAAAAGCCTTAAAATGTTTTAAAGTGTGCTGTGAGGATAAAGGCATGCACGAAGGTAACAGAAGTAATGCACTATAGGAAGACAACTATTAACTTTCTTAAAGGGTACACTTATATGCAGGCGGATGTTTCTATTGTTTTTCTAGGTTACTGTTTGCACATTCAAGCATCCGTTTGCTTATCGTTCTGCACATTCAGTGACCTCTCCTAGCAAAGAGAATATTTCAATGTCTCTCACTGAAGCCTGACAGGAAACCAAGTCCTGTTGTTAATATAAATGTAGACTGTTTCCTGTCAGGTGACTGACAGCCACATAAGGCATGACAGTCTCTGCCAGGAAATAATCCCTGAAATATATGCAGCCTGACAAACTTAATTGTCATATCCATGGCTTCTTTTGCATGCAACTGCTTTGTCTGCCAGGACAGCCAATTCATTTGCAGCCAGGTTTGAAATAACCACAGGCTATATATTGAAAAATGACCTAAAAATGATCTAATTACATATGGCATGCATTGCAGAATGATCGGGGGGAAACATACACTAGAAAGAGAAGGTAGTAAATGGGCTGTAACTCTAAATGACACTGGTATTCTCTTTTAATGTGCATGTGACTTGAATACAAATGGGCTGTTTAAACAGTAGTCACTTGTGAACATGGAAAGGGGAAGAGATGTTAGCTTGTATTATGCAAATAAGAAACAACACTGTCAGAGCAGACGCAGCTGATCAGGATGGCTCCCATCGACAGACGTGCACATGCATGTGCGTGCATCGGGGATGCATTTGGTTCAGGCAGTGATATTGAAGATGTTAACAGAGGTGAGAGACGAGCCAGAGTGTTAGAGGTGCACAAATCCTTGTCTTCAGCCCAGTTTCATTTTAACATTTCATCAGTACAAACAGATCTCCCACCACCATCACCGACCCACCCTTTCTATCTCTTTATCTCTCTCTCTTTTGCTCATTTGCTCACTCTCTACTGGCTGGTTAGCCACTGACCTCTAGAACTTGTTGCTAGAACAGTCTCCAGGCTGAAAAGCCAAGATAAAACCGCTTTTTATAATCTTCCAAATCAAATCGATTACTTTAGTGAGATGTTAGCGTTCTTCATTCCCCTAAGACACAGATTTTCCTTTCCATGCTTTTTTTCACCAAATGTCAGGAAATTCCAGGAGTTGTAAAACTCTTGAAGTTCAACAGTGAGTTCAACAGTTTTAGGAGGTCAAACAGAAGGCCAACATTATGCCACACTGAATGAAGAACTGAAAATGAATATTTGCTATTACAAATAAGAGAAAAAAAAGAAGAGGATCCAGGAACAACACCGAAATGCCCTGCCCTTTCTAGAGCTTGCACTTGAACTATAACAGGAAATGAACTTCTTTTTTTATATATATATCATACTGGTTTGCAGGAATAAAAATCCACAACAGTGAAGTAGGTTTCAATTTCGATTCAATCAACTAGAAGAATGGACATGACCAATTCTGAAACTGGCAGACACGAAAAGATTGATAGTAGGTGATGTTATGTTCAATGTCTTTTTTTAGCAAATAAATTTCACTCTGTTATTTGAGATAAAAAGCAATCTGTGATCAAGGCCAAAGACTGCATTAAGGCTGAAGCCATTTCATTTTCTCACTTGCGCTGAGAAAGAAGTCTTTCTGCTATGATATAAGATTCCTCTCTTTCACTTAATAAGAAAATATACTGTATTTTTACACCAATATACCACAGTATTAGAACCACGGAGAGGTGATGGGGATAACATTGATCATCTTGTTATAATCCAGTGTTCAGCAGGGAAACAAATGGTCCTGGCATTGATCTGGATGCTACTTGGATGCAGGCAAATGAAACTATAGCAAAAGCACTCCAATAGCAGGCCACATCACTATATAACTATGTATCCCACCAAACCACAAAAACTGTGTAGGAAGCACCACCAAGAGCCCAAAGCACTGAGACGGTCTCCGGCCTCCCCAGATCCCATTTCAGTCCAGTACCCCCAGAATCCTTTGAGGCTACAGCGTGTCCTTGACCATGTCTCATAAAACCTTATGGATCTCTAATAATATGGTAAAAAGGATTTATTTAGTGGTCAAATAAAAAGAAGTATATCTAAAACCATGCATTTCATTGCTTAAATAAATGGTATCATGTGACCTGTTGACAGAGTGGTAAAAGGTAATGGAAGAGAAATAGACCCTTTTTTCCAGTTACTGCAATCTGGTTTAAGAAGGTAATTTTTTATTTTATGAGGATCGTAAATGTCAGATGATTCAGTTACTCCTGTTTTAAAATGTATTCTGATGTTTTGTTCATTAAAGACATGGACACTTTAATCATCTTGCACATTGTCCAGAATGGCTCTTTTCACCAACGATTAGCAATGTGCCAGTAGTGATTTAGTGACTGCCAACATGGTCCAATTTTGGAAAGCAAGACCGCTGCCTTAAATTTCTCAATTGGAAAAAGTCATTGCAGGAGCTCCATAATGATGTAAGTGAAGCAAACAATGTTACTGTAATTATTAATCGCCCACATGGGTACAACTGCAAATGTCACAAAGTCACGCCGCAGCCTGACCGGTCGCTGCACTCGCACACAAATGGTAAAAAGCAATTTCCATTTTGTCACCAGCAGGCTATATCTGGAGAGGTGAATAAACAGGAGGAAAGGAAGGACGCAGGTCGGTGTGGTCTGTGTAACGGGAATGCCGAGGACAGACTAGGACACAGAACAGGGACGCTTGTCTAAACACTTTCACACTTTTGAATTTCCCCTCTAGCTCCCTCCCTCCCTTTCTAAACAATGAGGCCTAGAAGAACTGAAAGCAGAAGAGTGGATTGAGAGAGGAAGAGTAGAGTTGGGGTGGGGGGTTGTCCTGGCACCCTTTTTAATTCCACCAAAGCTGTTCCAACAAAAGGGCCCCCGCTTGGGAGCCGCCACGGAGCAGCAGCCAGCCAGGCCGACTGAAAATAGGGTAGTGAGCAAAAGAATGAGTGTGAAAGAGAGGGAGCGAGAATAAGACAGGGAGGAAGAATGCCTGAATAAAAGAATGGGAAAATGAAAACTGAGCAGGGTATGAAAGGCCATTTTTTTACTCTGCATGCAGGTAAAAGTCAAACTAGCAAAGGAGGCCACACTGATCGTGTGAGTATGTATGCAAGAGACTTTGTGTGTGCATTTTTACGTCATCTGCAAAGGCATTCGTGATGCTGTGAAACCTGACTGGACCCTGTAAGAATAAACCGTGCTCCGACCATCCTTGGATCAGCTCCATTGTGATTCATGGCCCTCTTCCTGTTGCTACGCTCTGTAATCCCTCTTCCCACTGACACCTGTTTGCTGTAGAATCACAAAGGAATGCCAAGGTGTTAGCCATGATACGCTTTATGTCTAGAAATGTGATCTGGAATTTGCTTAGTAACCCGTTTCCTCAGAGGTGGAAAAAAAAGAACAAGAAAAAAGAAAAAGGAAAATTGCTGACCAAGTGCAGACACATGCTTGCTGGCTCTTTGGCACCCACGGTGATGAAGTAAAACCTGCTTCCTGTAGTAAGCTGGGCGGATTGAGCTTCTTACATCAACCCAAACTCCGAAATATTCCCACTAATTATAACTGCACACCTTCTTTTTTAGGACATGCAAAGACACACACACAATACAGGCTTGTGATATTGTCTCGGACACAAAAGCTGTATCCATGGCAACAAGTTTAAAATTTCTGAGAGTGACCTACCAAGCCAAAGTCTACCCCTGGCTGTAAGAGCTGCACTAGAGATTTTTGAAACTACTTCTTTGATGGCACAAACACAAGCCAAACGTATTATGCAAGATCCCGCAATACAAACTCAATAGTTCATCATTCACTGGCCCACAAAGAGTCGTGGGAAGTCATTAAGATTTTAATCTTTGATCAATAACAAAACCTAGAGCCAAAAATTAAGAGTCCAACTTTACCAGAAATGCAAACAAACAAATCACAGTGTGATGCAACTCGAACCAATTAAGAAGTGAAAAGCTGCAATTAAAAGGAAAAGTTTTTTTATAAGCAATAAGACTTCATTTTATGCTGGGTGATAATCATCGCCGCATGTATCGATTCTGACACAGACAAAAACAAAGTCGTGCAAACACAAACAGCAGTCCATATTACTAAACAGCGTGTGTAGTGTGCGAATCTTTCACAAGCTCTCAACGGGCATCAGCGATCTGCTCCTGATGATTTTCACCCTCAGCAGGAAGAGCCTTTGACATTTGAGTCTTGAGCCTTTTAACTGCAGGTCCCAATGTGAGAGCAGCCTGTATTGTGGCGGGTGTCAGATTAAACTTGACTTAAGCTGTTTTCACAGACAAACTCAGGACAGCGTTTCTCTTTCTCACATTTAGCAGACAACAGGACACACTCTCAACAGCTGTAAATAGTCTAGTCCTGGCAAGAGTGCTGGCTAGGTAAAACATGCAAGAGGCAGGATGCAAAGTCCACCAGCTTTCTGTAAAATCTCCAGGAAAATACCGACTCAGTTCTCGATCAAATATCACACAGGCTTAGTAAAAAGAAGCTGACAGGCTAAAGATGTCAGATGGTTAAATTATGTTTGAAATGTTTTGGACCCCAACGCATGTGTGAAAATAAGTTTACTGTATGACTTTGCAACTGATTTTTCTTACGTTTCAGTAGTTTTGATTACCGAGTCTGTAGTCATGCCCTGGATAATAATGGCTTCTTTAGCAGCCATTGGCTCTTCAGCAAATAAGACATTTAAATATGGCAGCGGCTGATGCTAAACCATTGTGTCACATCAATCACTCAATGCGTGATTGTGTGACGAAGAGTTGGAAGACTGAAAACAGTGCAGTTGCTTTTTGATTTCTCTTTTTCCCGTGACAAATGGGGAAATAAATAACAACGACATTTAAAAACCATTCGCATTGCACATCTGCTAAATTGTCATTTTTAAACATCGGCATCAGCCTAGACTTTCCCGACTGGTGCGTCCTTAACTATTCTGTTCAGCAAGGTCATTAGTGTTATGAATATGAAGGTTTTTAACAGTTAAGGGGGAAATATCACATGCTAAAAACACATCATTAAGCCCTTCCGAGTAGGAACTTGCAGAGCATCCAGCTGCTTTGCACGGTCGTTGACATTTTAACCCAGCAACGATACCTATGATCAACTCTCATGGCAACAATGACAACCACTGCCTCAAACCTCTCCACAAACACACAGAGCATCAGTTCTCCCCAGATACACTTCTTGACATTTTGTCTGTCTGACATCATCGACCACAGTGGGCCTGGGACCTTTGCGCTACAGACCACTTTTTAAAGCTAACAGAGGCTCCAGGGTCAGGTTGCTACATAGTATTCAACCAGGATTTATGCAAAGAAGCAAAATATGTTTTTTAAACTGAGAAAATTGCTGGAATATTTTATACAAACTGCCCTTTGCTTTCGAAAAAATTTGGATTTTTTTAAAGCCTCTAGGCTTATTCCAGTTATTAATAAATGAAAATATCCTGCATGGAGAAAAATTAAAATAACTGTGCGCCTATCCCAAAGGCCAAGAGCGCACAATCGGCTGTAATGTGCAGCTCACAGATGAACGTCTTGAACTCTTGCTTTTTTCAATTTTATGTTGTTTCTGAATTTTAATTACAGCACTAAAACTGGCTGCGCGTCCCTCTACCCTTTGCCGTTTATCCAGAGTCGGACTGCAGCGGTTGCATGCAAAGCGAGGTTGTCCAGCTGTCGCTGTCTACAGCTTCAATTTTTAGCTCCTCCTGGGGGATCCAGAGCCATTCCCAGGCCAGATGAGATGCTCTATATAGTGTCTCTAGTGCATATCAGGATGTTTAAAAATTACAGAGCTACATCTAAAATGTTGTTTTTTTGTTTTTTTTAAATGAAGGCGTGACGATGTAAAAAGAAATGCAGATGTATGTTTTGGGTTTTGCCCTTTAAGGCAAGAAGGTAGGTCAACATGAACGTTTAAGACTTTTTCATCCCTGAGATCCTCTGCAGTGATTCCCACATGGAGTAAAGCCATCACAGATGGATACTGGAGCTTGTGTAGCACTGGCTACACAAATATGCAAACAACAACATAGCGCAATGCAAAGCTAAAGATGAGTCATTAATAAGAGCTCTCGATAATCAGGCTGTGCTGCTCTGAGGGCGATAATCATCGTCCGCCTGCTCTCCAAGTGATAAGCTAATCAGCCCTCCGTCTCTGCAGAGCCGTCGAGGGGACTCATCATCATTGACATTTCAGCACAGGATCGGGCCTATTGAGACACGAAGGGGAGGGGGTGGTTACCTGAAGAGACTTAATTATCATTGCTGCACAATGATATCCTCTTAACTCTATTTTGCCTTTTTTATGAAGGTTAACATTCCTCTTTCAATATTACAGTCAAGGTTTCACGGCTGCCGTTGACCCCTTTTGCAAAGTGCTTGTTAATTTTCCACATAATTACGCAATTGCATTTGCCATGTAAACATACAACGATCATCTATGCACACAACTCGCTTTTGAATTGTTTCCTCATATGCCAGGGCAATCTTGGAAAAATCAAGCCTCTGTCAGCAGCTCGCTTTCTAAGCAGCTGCAGCGTGAGTGTAGATGTTCTTCCTCAGACGAGACAGTTGTGTTTTTGCATGTTAAAATGAATTCATAACCTGTGGGGATACTGTCATGACAATCTGACAGCTTTTTAACAATACAGACCCAATGTAGCAGAGTCTCAGCTGAATATCTGTCATCCTCTCTCCAACCTGTGTTAGAGAGCTTACAGCATGGGGTCTAAAGCAGAACGCTCTCCTTCACTGGGGTTTTCTCGTTCTTACATTGCTCCAAAAACGCAGGAAGAGAAAGGATGTCATTACACAGCTAGTTCTAATCGAGATTAAATCTTCCTCCTGCCTTGTAAACTCGGCGCCAATAACAGTTCACGCCATCACCGGTTATGCAACAGATGCTACAGCGAAATGCAAAGAAGGATTCTGTGGCTCCCCGGCTCGAAATAACTTGCCCTCCCGTTTGCTTTGATCTCACAGGCATGTCTCCAAGATGCGTCAAGGTACGTCAAGGCACAAGATGACATATCTTCCAGCTCCATAATGACCCATCTTCTTTTTCCTCAGTGAAAATTTTGGAGAGCTCTGACAGCTGATATTAGTTATACCCAGGTGCAAACAACAGGCTGACAGATTCATGCTGACAGAGCAGGCTAACGCCGATCACTATAGCCCGACTACCTGCTGTTATAAATATTGGAGCTGGTTCCAGTGGGGGGAAAAAACTTTCAAAGTAGTTTCTGTTGGGGATTACAGCATATTTGTAAATTCTTGTGGTTCTTCTTGTCTGAATAATCTGAAACACTGGTTTACAACTGTGAAAATTCCCATAAACAGCCGCTGAAGTCGGTAAAGACTTTGGAAAGTCCCAAGAAAGTACACGAGTGTGCACATTAAAGTAAATATTTAGTTGAATCTAAGGTACTTTTGAGAAACCGTGCATATTCATGTGACACATAGCATTGTTTGTTTCACTAATGTTTAATCTGTAACATGGTAAAAGGACATAACTGAGAGTTCCAGTGTGCAGACTGACTTTGACTAGTTAGAAAAGCCATTCAAGTGCAACAGTGCTGATAACAAGTCAGGTACGTCAATATGCCATCTAAACAGCAATAAACTACAACACCTAATCTGTGTTGTTTTAACATCTCAACTTAAAATCACAAATACAACAAAATCAGAGTAAAGACATTCCAGTACAGGGAAACAGAATCATGAAAAAACCTCATAAATGCAGCGATAACCTTGTCTTTTAGTGACCTTTCCCGTACGCGATTACTGTTATTTCTATCCATCAAAGGTGCGTTTTATAGTGACAGCAAAGTGTTTCTGTTATTCATGAGCAGGTTTATTTATACCTGCTTTTATTTTATGGAAAACGTTGTCACCGTTTCCTTAATAATCCCATTATGTCTCTGCGCCACTCAACAACTTCACAGGGACGTTATTTTTGGCACATGTTTATTCGCTGAGTGTCAAAGGTGCTTTTTAGTTTAAAGATGAAATCCATCAAACAAGCTGCTCTTTGTGGCTCACTGTGCTGCATCCGGGACTTCGCGTACAATCATTGTAAATCCTCCTATACCCAAACACAGGATATTGCTCTAACTTATTTCTTATAGGTTTTATAAAACACTCACACAGTGTCTTGCATTGTGCTTACATCACTTAACAGTAAGTTCACAGCACCATTCGGCTGATACTTGCTGATACCATCAGTCAATATTGGCCACAGTTACATGCATCACTGCACAGAGGTAGATATATAGAAAGTGGAGTTAAAGTTTTTATGACCCCTATCTCACTTTATTCAACTCTGAGTGTTTTACATGTGTTTTATTTGTGTTTAAGATGTCTAATTTGAAAAAAGAAAAGCACTGAATTAATTTTTTCAGATATTTTACTCTAAATGTTCTGGTATTGGTCTCTTAATTGACTACAGGGTGCCTTTTATCATAATATTAACATTTACGTCATTTTATCTTCTTAAATTTGTATGCACTGCGTGTTCGCAAGGCTGCTTCTTCTGCCATGATTCTGGAGTTCGTGTATTTTTCATACAGTTCGTGTAGTCGATATTCATGCAGCCCTCTTGACAAGGTATTTATTCCTGAAGGGCCACCTCAAGAGCAGGGGCCGAGCCATTCTCATCCCCCGCAGAGAACGCGTTTCCCCATCAACACCCTGTTGCTCCACACGACGAGGACCAATTTTTGCCATTACTCTAATGGTTAGTAAACGGACCGGCAGTTGTGATAGCGCCCCATTTCACGGCCACGCTTCCCGACAGGTAAACACAGATTTCAGGTCAGCCGTGCTGTAAGGGTTTGTAGCGGCTCAGGGAGGATTAGGTTTCCTGAACAGTCACCTGCCGACGAAAGCGGCGAGGAATTAGGACAAACACCGCAAACCAGGAGAGCCACACCTCGCGTCGTGGCTTACCGAAACTCAACACACACACATGCACACACAGATCTGATGTAGAGCTCGGACAATAAACTTTTACAATAGGTCTCGGCGCTCTGAGCAGCAGCCAGAGAGGACGCGGAGACGTGACACCGTCAAACATCCAGCACTCCGGGAACGCGGGCTGCCCTGCTGGAAAAGTGCCGGGGGTTGCTACATTCAGAGAACAAGAGGCTACAGGAGGCGAAGAACTGACGGGACTTCCATTGTAAGAAACACAGCTGGGCTCGTTCACACTTACCTTGGGCTGCAAGCAGGACCGCTACTGCCACCAGCCAAGCGTTTCTCATCGGATACACCGGGCAGCGCGCTGCGTAATCTCTCGCCATTCTTATACACAGGAGATAAGGTGGACGTAATATCCACAACAGCGCCGTGTGTTTCAGCCGGGCTCCAAATTATTCCTTCTCCGATCAGCCAAGAAACTTCGAGCTCAGTTCAGACCGCCTGCGCTGAAAGCAGCCAAGTTACAGCTTCTCTCTCCTCCTGCCGCTCTGAGCGCGCCTCTCCTCAGTCTGGACCGTGATTAGTTTCTCTGTCCTTTGCTTTAATTCTGTTAATGACAGGAAGAGTCAGAGCCCTCCCCACGTGGACCGGCCGCAGTGCGCAGGCAGCCGGTGGCTGTGTTTTTGTGCCGGTGCGTCTTGTACAAGGCGAGCGGAGCGAAATGGAAACAAAGTGTGGACGGAGTGTGTGTGAGAGTGCTGGAGCTCCGTGTGTCTGATGCGGAGAGCTGAGTGGGGGAATATCAAAGTGATGTCAGCAGAGCGTCACCAAGAGGACTTCAGCCGCAATACTGAACCCTCACAGCCACAGACGCACAATCCGAGCGCGGTGCAGTTTTAAAGGTTAGAAATACAGAAGGGACGCATCTGCATACCTGTACTGTGAGCTCCGGGTGTGTTCTGCTGACACCTGCCGCTTGTTTGTGTATATGTGCGCGCGCACGTGTGCGTGCGTGTGTTGGAGCAGATTTTCACTGTTGGAGATGGAGCATCGTCGTGATACAGAGTAACGACATAGAATCTTTTAAGCAGTTAAGTATTTTAATTTCATGCTTATAATATTTTTTTTTATTTGTTTCTGTTTCACTTTTCAGCGAAGATTCCGTACTTTCCCCGGAGCTGCCGCTTATTCACACGGTTACTGGTTATTTCCGGATTTCCCACATATGACTATATAAACTAGTGTTGGGGAACTACTTATAATCCAATCGCACCTTTTTATTTAGGGCAAGCAAAAACAAGTAGCCTTTCATACTCTACAAGCAGAGTCCTTAAATTGAAGTCCCCAGGCTTCTGGGTAATATTTTCTGCAACCCTTAATCGTGTGGAGGTTACATTACTGTACATTTATTTCATCCACAGTTCTTGTTATTTTCTGAACAAATGTCCTACAAACTGTGAGAGTTTTAGGTCTGCGTTTCCCCAACTCTCTGTAACATACTTCATGCACTCAACCATCAGAAGTTTGAGCTCTCGTGCACTCAAGGTAAATCTTTGATAGCAAATTTCCCTTTATGGAAGAGACCATCTATAACATTTAATTGTTGCTTTTTGGATTATATTAATAATTACATGATCTATGATAATAGCTTTTGTTATACTAATTTTAACAGACCACCTCTATTGCCACATTTTCTACTACAGATTAATCACAGTTTGTTCATCATGTAGAAACAAATGAAATGATGAAAATGTTTGCAATGAAAGCAGTGTCTTCACATTGGTTACTCTGTCTGACCAGCAGCCAAGAAATCATCAAAGTAATTTATTAAAATCACCGAGAAGCTTTGTCAGCAAATGGTAACTGAAGCTGGTTATCATGGATCAAAGTCATTATTGACTTCTGCCCTTCGATTTAGTGATAAATCATCTGACTATGTGAGTGAGGAATATAGTAAACAGTAGACATCACCGAGGGGGGTTTAGTGTGCCTGCTATGAATCAATAAAGGTCATGTTGTTCACATCAGATGTGATGTCTCCGTGGACTTCACATAATGCTTATTGTAATGGTTTTCTAGCCAAAGTTTTCTAAGAACTGAGTGGAAGCAGGTGCTCAGCTCACAGGGGAAGCCTTGTTGAAGGCATTCCAAAGAGAGACAAACCCTTCTGTAGTTGGAATAGTCATCCTTCTACAACTACACAAGGTGACCCCCCCCCCCCCCCCCCAAAAAAAAAAATGTAAACAGATATTGATATGTTAAAATAATAATACTAATGCAGCACAAATCCAATATTCCAGAAGATTAAAGAGAATGTGAAATGTATATAAGTGTGATATCCCATCATTATGGCTCAAAAGAAGACAAAAATATTAAAAGAAACATCTCAAGGAAACATCAAAGAGATTATGAGCTACTATTAATGCAAATGAAAACCATCAAATGGAGAAAACTAAACTTTCAAATCCAGATTTCAATTTATAGAATCCAGATTTTTGCTGTTTTATTTTCTCAGGTGTATTTTTAATGAAATCTGATGTTAAACATATTCATTTAGCTTCTTTTTTGGTTGTCGTAGTGTAAGTAAGTCCCAAAGTACTGCACAGCAACAATTTGACTTCTAGAAAAGCTTTGGAGACAACTCAAACCTCCATCGTCTGCATAAACATTCAGATTTCCACTTTATATGATGTATTTTGTTTCTTTGTCCAAAAGAACTACAAAAGAAATTGCACACATAAATTCAGGTTTGCAACACACGCGAAAAAGTTGTAAGGGATTGCAGTGGTGGGGGTTAAGTCTCTCTAGATGGATGCCGTCATTTACTTTGTTGTCCCTTCCACAGAAACAGTGATGCTGCGGGTTTTTTTAAAGACAGAAATGGTTCTCCTCCACACACAGAGGACGTTTGCCTGTCTGTTTAAGACGATAAGGACCATCTTTGAAATCCACTGCAGTGCTTTTTAAAGTTTCTGCTGAAATAAGTTGTACCAGCAGATTGACTGAGAAAGTTACTCTGTTCACAGCAACACACTGTAGAGGCGAAGCTCAATTAACTGTGTGATTGAGTCATAACTCCAAAATACTGCAGTGGGAAATATTTCTAATGCTGTTTGTGTTTTATAGTGATTTAAAATAAAACACTATCCAATATAAAATCTTTAGTTTATGCCAGTGAATAATACAGGTGACTGTTTATTCACACATTGGATGGCTAGATGGAATAATGGTAACATCAATTCAGTCGTTTCACAAACAGACAGTTCGACTAAATTATTTAAAAGTTGTAAATAAACTTGTAAATAAAAGTCTACCTCTTGGATTTGCAACCCTAGCACGTTGGAAGTGATTCATGTGGCACCCAGACAGGACATGCTGAAAGTTTTGCAGGTAATGTGAGAACTGGTTTTCTGTAAAACGCACAAGTGGGGTAGGTTAGTAATCAGATTTGCCTTTGATGTCTTTGTGTTTGTCTGATCCCTTAAGTGTACTTTTAAAATGCTGTTCAAATATCAGGTAACATTTGTACGTACCCACCAAATCAGTGTTTTTCATATGACGTAAATGAAAGCAGCTACCTCTAAATAATCAGGGTTTTGATTTACAAGAGGTAAATCAGAGTTCACAATTATGAAATAGTAGTTAAATAGTTAACTAGTTTAAAAACAGGGACCAGATCTGTTAACACTGGCAGTCAGTTACCCAGAGTCTCCCTGCAGGTGACCGGTGAAAGTGGCTGAAGGTGTTGCATGCTCCTGTTTTAGGGTCACTGAGCAGTGCTTATGTTGTAGTTGTAGGTGTGGTGACCAAAAACTATGTTCATGTAATCAGGCTGTATGTGTTTTATCATAACTAATTACCTGTTCACCCACATAATTAGAATCTGGACTTACAGCAGACAGTCTTTCATAGAATGAGTCTCACAGTCTGACAGAAAATAAAAGGGAAACAGATTTAACGAGGATGTACTTATCGCTTTTAAAATATTTATTTGGTAAATGGTTTTTGCTCAGCAAGTCACATTTGGAAAGCATTTTTTGGAAGGTCACCCAGGAGTCAAACCTCCAGCCTCACAAATAACGGTCATCCAGCTCCATCTGAGCTGCAGCTGCCTTCTAGTGCAACACCAAACAAATAAAATAAGACATTTTTTTTTATACTCTAAACACTGAGAGTCTTGCCTGTGGTGAAAACGTATTTAAAGGCTTAAATAAAACATTGAGTAAGTTATGCTTTGCCTCCCCATACTGATATCAATATGATGAAAGATCTTGTTTTGCAGCTTACAGTAACAATGATGCCGTCGTGCTCCCACACCATCTGCAGTATCACAACAATCCCACTTATTCCAAAACCAGCAATCACTGTCACAGTGAAAACAACTCTTCATCACCCAGTCACAGCACCCACCTGTCTTTTCCAGCTGCAGTGTTACAGTGTAATGCACTCTCTGCTTGAGCACCATGATTTTTGCTTCAAGAAAACCAAATAACCACCTCTTTTATAGTGGAAAATGAATATAGGTCTCCCTGTACCTTCACTATTCAAAACATTTTACTGAAAAATAGCATGCACAACTGCCCTCTGAGAAGCTCACCTCCCTGCATACCTCTAAAACCATCCCCACTAAGCTCCCACCATTTTGCTGGGTGGCGTACCCAGCCGCCCACCTCTCCATTATCACCTCAATAGCGGGCTGCAAACTGGCCCACCCTCCATTTTGGCTCCAGCCTCAATCAGCCCATTAATCACAGCAGAGCAGGGAAACCTTCTGTCCTCTGAAGACTCGCAATGTATTCTGCTGGCCCCTGCTGTGTGTGTGTGTGTGTCTGTGTGTGTGTATGGTCCTGCTGCAGCATACAAATGATCCAGCTATATCCTGCCATCTGTTGACTGCTAAAAGTAATGCTTCTACACTGACATACACAAAGTTCATGATGTTTTCTGTCTGTCTTTTCATCTTTATCTAAACACATAATTACGTGATCCAAGGTTTATCTCAGCAAAAGAACAGATGGAATATAGCACGCAATCACTGCAAGTCTTCATAATTAAATAACAAAGTGGTTGTTGTTAGTCCAAATTCAGCTCCTGAGAGTGTTTGCACGAACTATCAATGTGGTTGAAGAATTCATCATTTTGAGCCAACTACCTTTTACAAAAGGGCATGGAAAGATTGTCTTTATATTATTCTGCTTGAACTTTCAAAGTACTAAAAATATGTTACACTACAACTGGACCCAAGTCCTTAATATAGAATGACATTATTGTAGGCAGGTACAGACTAAAAAAGTCAGTGAACTTAAAGTGAAAGTCACATGTAGGGTGTGGAATAGTCCATTATCTTTTTTTGAAGGAAAACTGTGATCCAGACAGA
Organism: Maylandia zebra; assembly: GCF_041146795.1. Taxonomy (NCBI): domain Eukaryota; kingdom Metazoa; phylum Chordata; class Actinopteri; order Cichliformes; family Cichlidae; genus Maylandia; species Maylandia zebra. The sequence continues at coordinate 6,857,703 of NC_135187.1, read as the reverse complement.
GCAATGATGGATGGATGGATGGCAATATTTTACAGTACAGTACTGCTGGTGGGTGTTTCTCTGAAACCCAAAATCAACTTTAATGTTTTTGAAAACAAAGCCCACCCCCTTGGCCACAGTAATCCCCTACAGCTCAATCCTCCTGCAGCTCATGAAACATGAGAAAAAGCCCAAAGTATTGCCTCATCCCCCAAACTCTCTAAACGCCAGTATGACTCAGCATCCATGAGATGCACCATAAAAAAGCCCAGTGCACCCAAAGTAGCTGCCAGTACCCAGATATCTGGAATCACAGCATACCCACACCAAGCCACAGTCATACTAGGGAATGCAGTGGTTGGAGACCATGGCAAGGCCAAAACTATTCCAAACATGTGCCATAAACTTACAATCTAGATGCCTTTAAAAGTGTTGCTTCCAAGACAGAAACCAGGTCTGTGCCCACTCCAAGCTAGTTTTCAGCTTCAGAGCATCTTTGGTGTATGGAGGTGGAAATAAAACTGCATTAAGCATAAATTGTGTTTTTAATTGCAATTGAATGGGGTCAGCTTGACAATTAAATAGAATCTGTTTTTAATAATGCAGCAATTAACTGTGATCACTCTATGAATATTGTTTACATACATAGAAATGTACAATAAATAGAAATTTACATGCACTACTAGCATACAGAGTCCAGCTCCAAACATGTAACAATTCAGAAATTCCTCTGGATATCATTGCTGCAGAATGCTGATAAATTAACTTGTTTTATATAAAACCAAACTACAACCAGTTGGCAACCAGTTGAATCAAGCTCTCTATTGCAAAGAGATGCATCACAGACCAGTTGCACTAACTGGTGCAGGCTGACTCAGATCGATTGCAACATGTTAGAAATCAGTCATTAGATGGCAATGATTGGCAAACCTTCACCAATCTGTCTGTGAGTGATTATAGTCCAAGTCAGATAGTGATTGTTTGGAGACAATATCCATGCAATCTCAAGTGATCACCCAGAGGCTGAGCACCAAACCCACAACGTCTGAGTTTTTGCAGATCTGTTTTAGTGGCACGAGGAAGACTTACATAACAACAGGCATCTGGATTTAAAGTCAGATCAGAATCTGCAAATACATAAACACTTATTATTATTTTCAGTAGTGGTTATGTCTCCTTTCCAGTTGGGACATTGTAGTTCAGCTTTTAAAACCAGTACTTAAGATTTACTACAGCTGTGTGCTAATATTATTAGTGTGAATGCTCAACCTTGAGAAAAAAAACCCACATTTTTTATATTCAAAACCATCACGTGGCTGACAGATAATCTCTTTTGGCAACAAAATGCAAAAAGGCCACATAAATGCAATTTGGGGGGAATTTGTGTGACATAAATAATGAGTAAGCCCTGGCTCCAGGCCTGTGTGGCCCTGTGGAGAAAGCAGAGTAAATTAATTCCCCCTGCTATAACGATGTCGTAAACAAAATCAGAACAACTTTATGTCAACTCATATGCCAAGTGCGGTACGTGGAGTTATCTCAGGCACGTTGATGCAAAGATTCGTCCTTTACTTGTTACTCAAACATACCGTAATTACTGTTACATAAACAAAGAGTGCACTGGCAAAGTTAGTAAAAACAGTATTTTCAAGAGCAGAGAAAACTAAAAACATGCTTTACTAGATCCATTCAGTCTCCCAGGAGCTTGTGTTAAACCAGAGGTTCACTGCATGGGGTTCAAGATTGCTACTCTCAAGGGACTGTGAATCAAATCAGAGGCCACAAAATGATTAGCAGAAAAGAGAAGGAAAAAAACATTTCTGCAACTCACAACAATATTTTCTCCTGAACTTTCTTGTCTTGTCTCATGTTTTTCTATTTCTTTTCTGAAATAGTTTGCAGTTTAGCCTCTGGAGGCTTAAAAATGTATTAAAATGAAACAATCATCGAAGACAATTTCACTTTTTTGAACTACTCCCAATTCAAACAGTGAGGTCAAAAGTGCATTCTGTACTTTTAAATATGTGCTCAGAAGTCAAAACAGTCGGGAGCCAATGGTTTAAAGATTACAAAAATGGGCGTCTGACTGGGAATATCACTAGAGGCAACACAGTCCCTCTCTTCTCCATCATAGATTGTGCTGATAAGCTTTGAACAGAGCGTTTGAACCCCCTCATGATATTGTACTGAGACACTCAACTCATGTCAGGCTGCAGATGCACTGCAGATCTGGGAATGTTTAAGTGTCTGTTCTTTAAGAAACACTTAAAAGAAACAGATCTGTCGGCCGTCCTCTGGCTGCAGACGTTTTGGTTTACTAAGCTGCTTCCTTCCCGTCACACACAAACCAATCATCTCTTCATCCACCGCTCTATATTCATGCTTTTGCCTCGTATAAAGATTAATAAAGATCAATCATCTCGTCTCTCTTCCTGCCATCACCTCTGCCACATCCATCCCTCCAATGCTCCATCTATCCATTCTTTGATCTCTCTCTTTTGCCTTTCCACCCCTCCCTCTGTCATTCTAGGGACCAATATAAATCAAAACCTACTTCAGTGACAGCTGGCCAGCCCGGACACCTACTGTGTTATTTACTTTAGCATGCCTCTGATCCACTGTTTGATCTAAGTGAACTTGCGTTAACTCTCACAAAGTCAACTTTACATATTCACATATCAACACAGAACACTTAAGAGCTAACACACAAATGCACATGCGCGCGCACACACACAATCTATTTAGTTGCATTAAAGGAACTGGGAGCAGTTTTCTCCCTTATTATTTTCACCACAACCAGCCCATGAATTTTATATGCACAGTCCCATTGCTCTTGTATCTTCACCTCATTCTTGAAGCTATAAGCCAACAAGGACTTGCACACACAGGCACTCGCGCATCCATGCGTGCCTGTGCTCACACACAGCTGGTGGTCTTTATTTGTGTGGTTATAGATTGGTATGTTTTCGTAGTGGAAGAGAAGGTGATGGGGGAGGGGACAGATGGATATGAGCATGGTACTCTGAAGAGGCAAGGAAGGGGAGCTGCCGCTGGGTAGATAATCCTTCAGTCTCTAAACACAGTGGAACAGAGGGTTAGAGGTGCCTGTCAGTCACTGCATGGAGTCCCCACTGAGGTAACCCAGGTTTGTTGAGGGAGGGGTTTGTTACATGAGGAGGGTCAGTGGAAACCAATACACTCTGAGAGGGGACTTCTAGGACAAACAGATTATCCCTAAATGAAAATTCATCCAATAACACTGCAGTGATGGAGCTGTTTGAAGGGCGAGAGCAAAGACATGAAAATGCAGAAGGTTAGGGTTTATGTTACAACAAAGTAGATGCACGAGCTAACCAGAGGCCCAGGGGAGATAACCAGAAGACCTCAGTGCTCAATGGTACCGCAGAATTTCTAACCCTAACTGGAAGCTGGAAAAGATTTAAACGAAGGATTTTATTGCTAAATTCTCAAATGTATGGTTGAGGATGAAGTGAGTCGATGGAGATGAAGTGAACAGGCTGAGATGGATGAAGAAATCAGAGCCAGGGTAGAAGAGCTGGCAGGCAGACAGATGGGCCACTGATGGCTAGGCACATGAGCTTTGCAGTAGTAGAGAAAGAGAAGGATAGCTTGTTTCCTTCCACAGTTCATCATCTTTAATAACTAACAACTCGTAAATATTTTAGGGAACAAGTATTGTAGAGTCGTATCCATGGTTTCTATATTCTAGCTGCGTGGGAACTGAGGTACCAGTGCAAGTACTTCTTGACTTATGGTTCCTCGAGTAAGCTTTCTCTCTCCTCCAGATGGCTTTTTAAAGAAATAAGACATCCTTAAAGGTACACTGAGATGAATTTCCGGGTAACAGGCTGGGGGACAAAAGGGAGAGGAGACGAGGAGGCACAAAACAGAGAAATAAGGCAAAGCCCAGGGAGGTCATAGCACAGACAGAAAAAATAAACTGGAAACAAAAAGAGAAGGAGACCACAAAAGAACAAGGGGTGATGGAAGAAAATGGTAGAAACAGATATGAAACACATGACACCTAATAATGTCTGTGTTTGTATAGGTGTGTGTGGGTGTGTGTGAGTGTGTAATGTCCCAACCTCCAGATTAAAGTAGAATCTCTAAATATTTAATGTTAATGACAACACAAGGACAAAATGTGTGTCGAACACTTGCAGAACAGCTGGGACTCCTATCAGCCTCAGTATGTCTGCCCTTAACGATATGTGAGTATTTTCTTATTCAAAAGTTGTTTCATTTCAGAGAATTTATATTTGGCAGCATGTCACTGTACTGGGACCCCTTTCCTTCTCTACACATATATGGAAGATGGAAGGTGCCAAAAGGAGCAGAAACAACAAACAGGCATGAACGTAAGAAATGAAGAAGATGGGGCAGAGGGGATTTTTCAGCAGCAGCTATATGCAGGCAGTATGCAAGCTGCCAAATAACATGCCCCATTTGTATACCATTAAGATGCAGCTGAACCATCAACTAATGTCAGTGTCATCATCAGCAGACGATCTGTCAGGATTGCTGCCTGTGTCTGACTCGATGGCATGCAAAAACTAACGCTATGCTCAATTAGTGTTTAGCATTTTGCTCAAAACACTGCAGAGCTTTTTAAAATTGCATTGTTATTATACAAAATCCAAATTTAAGTAGATTGTGTCTATACGCACTGAAATTGGTCTGTTAATATGTTAATAAGTTGGGTTGTTGGTGAAACCTCCACCCACCCCACTTTTTAAAAAAATCTTTTCAGTGATAGCTTCAAGTCCACCCATGCCCACTATTCATATCCCTGCAGCCCATTTGAAATGCAAGTTAATTTACACAGAGCCCTTCTGCAAAAAACCAAAACACAGCGTCAGTTTGGCCCTCTAATTGCATCTCAGCTGTTTTCCAAATGAGCCATCTTTTTACAGTTCCAAAACACAGGCCAAACATATACATCACAGCTCTACAAACAGCTTGTACTCTATGTTCCCAATGTTTGTAGCCAAGTTGGAGTTCAGAAATGCACACAGACTTGCTGACATCCACCAGAGAAACATGGAGAAATTTGATGGACATTTCTGTATTTTTTTGGAAGCAAGGAAAGAACGCAGTGCCAACTCTGATAGCTTGGCAGCAGGACATGGAGCTATGCAGGCTTACAACTGTGCCTTCAGTCATCCTGCAAACATTAGGGGTTGTTTTAACTAAGGCACAAGGTGGGATACTTTGTTTTCATTTTGAGGAAACCTGTTCTTATATGTCCAGATAGGAGAGCATGGTGCATTTGCATATGGCAGATGATGTAGATCAAATGCAAAACTCTATGTAAGAGATTTTTCTGTGCCAAGGTTTTGTGGTAGTTCTGTGGCTTTTCTTTTTCAGGGAGCTGAAGAGAGAGAGAGCTCTTTCCTGATTTAATGCTGCCTTCCAGTCATGCTGGTAAGCCCCTCATCAAGGCTCCTGAAGTGGTAAATATGACGTGCCATGCATTCAAGTGCACTTAGTCAGAAGGACAGCTTCTCAAGTAGCATTAGTAAACTGGAAGTCTTTTCTCAACAGAAGCAGGGCGACATCCATGCCCAAAAGCATGACAAGTGATGAGTTAAGTGAAATTTTATCATAGCAATATTTAAGGGAAATTACACATAGCAACCAAGAAATATATAATATATATTTAAATAGTCATCCCTGTGCTTTTGTGAATATTTGCTAGTTTTCTGAATTTATCTACAGATTTTCTGTTTTTCTCAGATGCATAAATAGTTGAATATTCCATTAACCATGTGCTCAAGCTTCCTCTTCATAAGCGTGATTTGCACAAGGATAAGCTACAAGAACTGAATCAGTTATCTCACGATCACAAGTCAGAATGCAAATTAAAATAGAAATTAATTGGGAGTGGGGGTGGTTGAAGTCGTGGGGGGGGGGGGTGTTCAAATCAGTTGAATGGCTTTGTATGTAAACCTTTATTCATAGCACTGTTTTAAATCTACACCATAGCCTGACATACATCTCCCTCGAGCTGTATATGCCGGGGTGATGCAGTTACTTGTGATCAGTCAACTTAGTACTAATGAAGCTTGTAATATATTACAGAGCTTCTGTGAAGCCTTTAATTGTATTTGGACGGTGACAAGGAAATGAAATAGCCAATATTCTGCTTTCTTACTGTGTATCTAGTGTTTTGGTTGTGTGTTAGGCCAAAGCAAACATAGCAGAACTATTAATCGGGCTTAACTTTGGACAGAAGTATGGGCACATGGTTTGCAGTAATGCTGACCCTGTGCCACGTTTGCCAAACTACATTCCACCTTATGGTTGCAAGCTGTGCAAAGTGAGAACAAGATCATAGATGCAAGCGAAGGTAAACAGGCTTCCACCCAAAAGTGTCTGTGCTCAGTGTTAGAGATGGGGTGAGGAATTTAGTTATTTGGGAGTGGCTCAGAGAGCTGCTGTTCCTCTACTCTGAAAAGGAAACAGTTGAGGCAGTTTGGGAATCTGACCAGGATGCCTGCTGTCATTTTGTAGGTGTTTCAAACATGGTGAACTGGGAGGAGACCCTGAGGCAGACTCAGAATATGCGAGAAAGATTATATCTTTTAGCTGGCTATGAGTCCCTCTAAAAAAGCTGAATGTATGATGTTATCACCTGGGAAAATCAATTAAAAAAATATATTAGCTTTTGGCCCTGCGACAGACTGGCGACCTCTCCAGGGTGTACCCCGCCTCTCGCCCTATGACAGCTGGGATAGGCTCCAGCGCCCCCCGCGACCCTGAAAAGGATAAGCGGAAGCGAATGGATGGATGGATGGATATTAGCTTTTAGTTCTTTTCAGCAATGATGCCAAAAAGATATATATTTAAAAACTGACTACATAGCTTTTTATGCTTTTTTTGGACAGAAAATTAATTTTCACGTTAAAGTTTGATTACATCTTGTAAATTAAACTTAAATTTGTTATGCAGTTACATGATATATTACAATTGTTTACTGACAGAGTTTGAGTGATAGTTTACATTATCCACAAGCTTGTATACAACCACTCATACAATAATAGCTGAATACCTTCTTGCAGAGGTGACAACCTTCTGAATGATCAGGAAATAGAGAGAAAATTGGAGAAAAAGAAGATCCCGATGTGGAAACTCCACTATGTGGAAAGAAACTGAGTTAGGCTTTGTGCAAAGAGAAAAGCTTTGTGGGTGTTTTGTGCAAAAGTCAGAGAGAGGTGTCTCACTTTTAAAACTTTAAAAAAAAGTTTCTTGAGAAATAGCCAAGTGCTACAATCCCTGTAGGATTTTGTTTATTAAAAGCTGCACCTCCGCGGCGGTTGGTTGAGCACAAACTTTTTAGTCACTTGGGGAATATGTGCTGCACAGTGAAATTCAACACCAGGCACCAGTGAGAGAATATGCAATACTGAAGGGTCCTGAGACAAACAAGTAGCAGCATTTATAAGTCTGTGGGCTTTTATAAAATCTTATCAACTGGGTTTAATGCTATTTCCAAACCAAACTTAAAAGATACTTTGTAAAGTTCTCAGTCACAAGTTATAGCTGATGTGTTCAGACTAAACAGAATGGAAACTGTTGCTGCATCAGTACAACTCAGCCTAGGGTGAAGTGGAGGGCCAGGCTTATGGTGGCACAGCATCTCACCCGGTGGTACAGGGGTTAAAAGGAAATTCATTCTGAAATTATGTTTTACTTCTGCCTTGGGTTAGGGTCAAGCTACTTAGATTAGGGTGAATGTGTGCAGCTCGCATGTGTGATGGTGGTGATGTGGATGTCTGAGGGTGGAGGGAGAGGAGGGAGTCCTTCAGAGACCGAATGAGTGAGCAAAACACCAGAAACAAGTGATTACCTTCCTCTAGGCTCTGTTGTAAAATGTCACCCTTCTGAGAAATGGGTTCGTGCTGGCTGACCTGTAAACTTTGACATCATATACTATTCTGGTGTTTGGACAATGTTTATTTTTTTTCTTAAAAATCAAAGTTATGTACTGCTTACTCTATTTACCTTCACAGTTTCTAAACTGCTGTGTATTTTTTTTTTTAAAAGGTCCAACCCTGCTCCTAAACTATGTATAGTATGTTCACTAAAAAAGTAAAAGTGTTACCAGACAAAACGTCAGCAATTTTACATTTTCATAATCTAATTTAAATGCTTAAGAATCAAAAAATGAGCACTAGATATCTCTTTTTGTAAAGAGTCATAAAACTTTAAGAAACAAAAGCCTGTTCATAAACATCCAAATCAATTCCAAGTTAAAAAAGAGACAGTAGAAATATGGCTCCTGGGACATTGTGGGTTCTACAATTTTGTTTTGTTTTCAAAGAAAAACTAAACTTCCCTAATGTACAGCTTTATAAGCACAAGTTTCTGTCCCTAAAGTCTGCTCAACTCTTAAGGTCAAAGATGGGGTTAAACAAAAAGCAAAAGTTTGTAGGGTAACATTGTTGCCTGAAAGTTAAGATAAGATAAGATAAGATAACCTTTATTAGTCCCACACGTGGGAAATTTGTTTTGTCACAGCAGGAAGTGGACAGTGCAAAAGTTATGAGGTTTGTGAACCTTTTAAAAGTACAAGAAGTAGACAGAAAAAAATCAATTAAAGGCATTAGACAAAGTTATTATATCTTATATTGTTATCATACCACTGTATGCACATAATCCCAATTGGTATTATTGGTTATGAAGGTTAGCCCTTGCTTTTCAGCTCTGCACCCATATTGTAATAAATCCCTCTCTGTGTTTGCAGTCTTGCCACCACCGAGGTGCAAAATTAGGTATAATATGTCTCCCTGTCATCCTGAGCCATTATATCTCATTTAATCTCATGTGTAAAAAGTAAGAGCCTAACAGTCAAAAACACTTCACTTCACATTTGTAGTTTAAACATTTAGTCAACAATGATTTAATGATGATGAAAGCCCTGAAATTTGGAAGAAAAACAAAGAGACTTCTGTGGAAAAATGTTAATGGTTTGTGAAGTGATCCAGTATTTTTTTCTGATTGTCAAGACTTAGGAGAACAATTTTCAACGGCCAAATTAGGGTTTGAGGTAAACAACTGAAGCTACACCAAAACCAAAGTCCGCGTTGAAAGACACATAAGGGAGGGTTTCTTATGGATACATTGTAGTAAACTAAAACTTTTTATATTTAGATAAATAAACTCACATGTGTGTAGAAAAGTTAAACCAGGCATAGTTCAAACATGATGAGTGTTTACATGGAACAATGGGAAGAAAAGAATTGGCCAAAGTAGCAGGTTCCATCCCAAATCATGTATATTCTGGTAAGATAATGTCATTAAAAAATGCTGCATGTGCAAGTAGATTTAGACTCTTTTGTGGTATTAGTTACCAAAGCCTTAGCAAAAGATCCTTTAAGACCTTTAGGTGACAGAATTGCCCTCCACCTCGCTGACTTGTTGCTACGGCACATAACCCAAAATGGAACTGCATGTTCAGCCAGCCTCTAACAGCACTGCTGGTGTAGTGGTATCATGCAGTTTATGTGTCCTACTACTTTAGACAAACAGTATAAAGTAAACTATGATTTCTAAGACTGAATGCATGCAATGTCATGCAAAATGCATCACATCCTCAGAAAATCTCATGTTATTGTCTAAGTACCATCCATGTCTGATAGAGTGACCAGGTTTCTTTGATTCACATTTTCACTCTCCTCCTCCTGCATTAGTGCTGATGTAGAGCTTTTGTCTGACTGGCTGCTCCAGCTGTTCAGGAGAATACTGCAGATTTATAAAAGGAAATAGACCAGTAACACTCTTCTTTGGCACTAGTTGCCAAGGCCTTGGGAAAAGATCATTTAGGACCTTCATTTGACAGAATTGCCCTCCACCTCGCTGACTTGTTTCTACAGCACATAACCCGAAAGGCAAGATATGTGGCTAACCCAGGACCGCACTGTTAGTGTAGTGATATCATACAAGCTTTCCGTTCTTGTGACCTGTGTTTAATTTCCAGGCAGTGCAAAGACTGTTATGCCACCTCTAATTTAGACTAACATCCTGAAGTAAACTATGATTTCTAAGACTAAATCATGTCAAGTGCGTCACATCCTCAGAAAGTCTCGTGTTGATGTCCAAGTACAGTACATGACCAGGTTACTTTGCTTCACGTTTTCGCTCTCCTCCTCCTGCATCGGTGCTGATGTAGAGTTTTTGTCTGACTGGCTGCTTCAATTGTTCAGGAGAATACTGCAGTGGCTACTTGAGCCGTAATAGCAAATACAAGTGGATGTGGGTATATGATGATGTTACCAGCCGTGTGCAGTGACCATTGTATGCTGAGACCTTTAGCTGATTGGTGCACTGTTAGTGTAGTGGTATCATATAAGATTCTCAGGCAGTGTGCTATATCTCACCTCTAGCCCTTCTCTGCAGCTCGTGTCTTTAATAATTCTATCCTAACTGATCATCTAGCGAGATAATGTCACAGAAATAAAAACTGTAAGTAGATTTATAAAAGGAAAAAGACAAGACTCTGCTGTGGCACTAGTTACCAAGGCCTGAGCAAAAGATGCTTTAAGACCTTTAGGTAACAGAAAAATGCAACTACATATGTGGCCAGCTTGCAACAGCACTGCTAGTGTAGTGGTATCATGCAAGACTCCCATTCTTGTGACCTGGGTTCAATTCCCAGGCAGTGCACATAAATCTTATGTGTCCTCTACTTCAGACTTACATCATAAAGTAAACTATGAGTTCTAAGACTGCTCAGTGGGCCATGCCAAATGCATCACATAGCAACAGGACATTTGGGTTGCTAAATTAGCTGTCTCTAAAGTTAAAGAAAGTTCACCATTGATCAGTCTTCAACTTTAAAGAGACCATCTTACACCTCTTTGACGGTAGCCATTCTGCAACTCTCTGTGAATGGTACTCATGGCCATTGATCAATGGTCATGACAGTTTGCATATTAATGATCATGAAATTGACCTCACGACCCATTATTAGTCAGTGTTGCCATTTTAACTCATTATGCAAGCATACTATTTATAACCTGGGATACATGCAGGCAGCTGAGACTGAATGAGACACTTGGATGAGTGTTGAAACGTTTGTCCCTGAAAATGCAACATCCAGATGATCAGAATCAACCTTCTGGGATTATGGGAGTTCTTATAGTTTAAAAAAAACAAAAAACTAAAGGAGTATCTTGGATAAGAGGTGAAACGTCTTAAAAAACTCAAAGAAGTCCAATTTCCTTCTTTCAAGCTTAAGACTGTTAGTGAATGCATCCAAAAATCCCATTATTGTGACCTGGGTTTTATTCCCAAAACTTCAGAAATCTTTAGACCTTTGTCTACTACTACTGCATATACTTGTGCGTCAGTCTGCATTGCTAGTGTAATGATATCATACAAGACTCCCATTCCTGTGACCTGGGTTTAATTCCCTGGCAGTGCTTTAAGTTACATTTTACGCTTCTTCAAATGCATTTAAGAGTTCAGCATACACAGCTGCTATGCATCTGTAAAGTCAAAGGTTATTAATGTGGCTGAGACACTATTCTCTAGACTTTATGCCTCACATCCTCACAAAGGTGGTACAAGGCAACACGGCCTTGGCAGCAGATGTCTTAAGACCTTTAGGTTGCAAAATGGCCTCCATCAGTCAGACTTTTTTTTCCAGCACATACTACAATCACTTGGCCAGACTGAGAACAGAGAATTTGGAGGCTACAATCACCTGGGAAATGTTGGTCTCCTCTAAAAGGTGTAGTCCCTTTCTAAAAGAAGGCTAGAAATGCATTTGCTTGGGGTGCGCTGCAGAAGCATTTAGCTGGGTGCCACATGTCAAAGTAACATTCACATGAATGTTTGGAGCCAAGGTTTCCAAGCAAAAAATTGCAGAGAGCTTTATGCTGCATAATACTGCAACATACTGTCTTTACCAGACTATCTTGTTACCTGGTCTATGGTCCAATATAGACACAAAAGTCCCATTCGAATGACCTGTGCTCAATTCCAAGGCAGGCAGTAAGTGATGCCTTTAGTTCCTGATTTCCTCATGTGGTGTTTAAGAGTCCACCACTATCCTTCAAACAGATCAGCTGCTCTGTATGTGTATAATAAAAAAGTGATTCATGGGAGTGAGCCACTGATCCATAGACCATATCTGATGCATGCCAAATGCCCAACGTCCTCAGAAAGTCACTGTTCAGTGTCTAAGTACAAGTCTCTTTTAGATTTCTTTGGTTCTGGATTTGATGACGTCTCCTATAGCACCCCTTATTTAGATAGTTCAAGCACATGCCATCCAAGACTTTACTATATATGTTGACTTTAGTGGTGTTTGAGCTCCCTTTTAGTAGTGGTTACCACTTTCACGAAATTATATGCACCTGCTGTGGACCTGGAAAAATAAAATGTCACGTATGCTAAATGGTTAATGATTCATCACAACAGCCAGTCATGCAGCACTGCTGGTGTAGTGGCATCATACAAGATTCCCATTCTTGTGACCTGGGTTCAATTCCCAGGCAGTGCAGAAAGTGGTTTGCTTATTTCATGTGACTTCATTCTGGGTTCTGCAGGAGATGATATGTCTTTTAGTGAGATACTGAACTCTAAAAGTGTCCCAGATGAATCACTGGAACCCGCTTTACGTGCATAAAAAGCATTACACAGACTTGGAGTTGATGTCAAACAACCCTGACCTGTCAAAGAGTCAACTCCACGAGTCATCTGAAAGTGTTTTGTGTAGGTTCTTTAGGTCTTATTGGTTGCATTGTGTGCCTTCATTGTTTTTCTAGTGTACTGATGCTTTGGCGCCAACACCCTGAAATTGTCTTAACTCTGGATTGTGGCAGGGAGCATTAGTCTGTTGAAAAAAGAACATACTGCTGCCATGACGGGATGTAAACTGTCTGCAGCAGTGTTTAGGTTGGTGATATGCGCCAAAATAACATTCACATAAGTGCCAGAGTCTACGGTTTCCCAGCAAAACACCGTGGACAGCACTGTACCGCCTTCTTCCTCCCACAGTGCCATCTCTCACTGTCCAACTTCAAGAACTTGTTGTTCACTCGCTGTCTCATACATCCCATCCTTGACAGTTGCTATTGTTACATCTCTGTTGCTCACTTCACCTTTCAGTGGTTTCTGTGTTGTAGTTCACTGGTGTAGAACTGGATGAAGTAATTAGAATAAAAATCGGACAGTGTTATCAGAGTTGAAATAATTTGGTAACGTATAACAAGCTGCTGTAAAAATAGCAAAACCTCACTGACACAACACACAGTTCAATTGAGCTGAAAAGCAACGCGTGATTTTTCCATTCCCAGAAAAGGTTACTGTCCTCTGTGACGAACCGATGATTAAACTGCGGTGAACACATAATTTCTCAGTTAAAGTCTTGTTTTCTGGACTCAATATGCGATCACCAATGAAAAAGGTTATGAATCATCCATTTCTGCCCTCTCGTAATTGTTTCTGTAACCTCTTATTTCTGCACTTCTGCAAATTCCATCCCCTTTTCCTGTTTTGCTTTAAAGAACACCCAGTTAAACAGCTCTATGCCAAACCAACACAACCAATATTACCAGACCAACATCTGCCGTCTCACAGCCCAGCCTTTGGTTTTGATTAAAGTCACACATATTTGCACAATGTGTTTTGGCATGAGCACAGAGGGCCCCCAGTTTCAACCCTGTTGTCTCTTCTTTAGGCTGCAGCTTCAGTCACTCTCTAAGCTCCGGGTTGTCCTTTGGAGGTAAGGCACGACCTACCATGAATTTAAACCGCTCCCTGCTCTTTCTTCTCAGCTTAAACTGCAGTGGCTCCTCACTCTGAGAGGTGACTATAGACGTTTTTGCAAACTAAGAAAAAAGGTTGTCACCATCACAGCGCTAACGCTAGCACTAACAGAAAAATCCTTCAAAGATCTGGCATCTTGAGTTTGAAAACCTTAAGGCCCTACTGGTTTAAGTGAGTCTCAGGCTAGACTCGGGAATACTAAAGCTTTTTTAATATTATGTTTTTCAGTAATGCCTCAGGCCAACCTTTTAAAGGGTGTGGCAGTGTTATGCCCAATGCATTATTTACTTTGCGACTTGGTATCTCATATGTGACCTGGAACACTTTCAGCAGCTGACAGTGGATTACTGGCACCTACTGGAAGTCATTTTTTTTTTTTTTTTTTTTTTTTTTTTTTTTTTTTTCTAAATGACATCAGAAACAGCAGTATGCGACATTACGTGATGGCAGAGCTTCAGTTCATCCTTTGTCATTTTTTTTTTTTTTTTTTAATAAATAGGACAGGGGGAATGAATGAGAGAGAGAGGGGGAGAGAAAGAAAGAAAACCAAAGGGGAGAAGAGACGGTGAGAAGGGGGGGGGGGGAGAGAGAGAAAAAAAAACAACTCCTGGGTCACCTGTATGGAGAAAAAAACAAACAAACAAACAAACAAAAACAAACAGAGGAGACAGCAAACAACAAAGAGCAACATAATAATAGAGAAAACAAAGCACCATCACAATAAACTAGCTAGTCATAGATATCAGTATTTACTAAGTAATAAACGATATTGTGCAGCACGCAAGATAGACAGCGCACAGTGTGCTTTGAGGCAGCAGCCAAGAAAGCTTTAGTCCGCGTCTGTGAATACCCATGTGTGCATACCTGTGTGGATCAGCATGCTTGCATTCCAAAGGTTTCTCCATGTAATGATCTGCTAGGGAGTGTGGGGGGGCCACAGCCCCGTCCTCCAGGGTGTGAAGCGGGTATGGAGGAGATCAAAACTCCAGACATCCAGAGGCCCCCAGAACACAAGAGACCATGGAAGACCAACAGAGGGGCAGCCGCGCCACTGTTCCAGTAAGAGCTGAGGAGAGTCCCAGATGAGGGCTCGCCCAGCAGCCGCGGAGCAGAAGTCAGGGGGAGTTGCAGTGACGCGCCCGTGAGCTCCGCCGGCCCCCAGCTGCGCCTGAGTGACCGAGCCCTAGGCCGAGAGGCCGGGGGCACCCCACCTCCAAAGGGGCCCGAGCGAGCCCCAGGCCCCAGGCCCCGACAAGCGGCTGCCAAGGAGTGAGCCGGTGTGTACCCGGACGCCCACCCCCAGACACAAAGAACCACCAACACACCGACACCTGAGGGAGTCCGCCACCGGCAGGGGAAGTGGTGGTGGGTGGAGATAGGCCTCCAAACCTTGGAGGGCCTGAGGTGTCCCCAGAGAGGTGGCGTCTGATACCCAACCTGACATATAGACACAGACATACAGGCACACACAGACACAAACATCCATTCCCACCCTCATGCTCTCATATGCACTCACTCCACACTCAACCAACGTGGAGACAGACATAAAGAGACGCTGTACACACAATCACACTCCCCAAGCGTACTCTACAAACCGGGTCTAGGTACCCTTGCCCCTGGAGGGGGGAATTGCACCCAGACCCAGGTGGTGTTACCCTTTTCCCTGCGGTGGGGAAGTGACTGGAAGTCATTTTAAAAAAAAACCTATAACCCACCCACCCACACACTCGCTCGGTCACTTACTTTTCCTTCATTTTACTTTCTAGACTGTTTTCCAAGTTGCACTTTGTGACTCCACTGCAGTTGCATCTCCCCAAGCATACAATCTGATGGCAAACAGATGTTGATTCAGCAGCTGTTTAAATACAGCGACACAATTAAAGCTACGATAACGTGTGAAGGCTGAGTTGTTACCTACTCTGTGTTGTGGCAGGAAAGAAACATCTTCCTTGCGAGAGAGTTCACAAGGGAGCTTAAAACCTCCCCGATATTCTGGTTTTGAAGGCGTGTGGGAAAAGATTTCATTTGGCTTTCATGTTTTTTAAGCCTGCTCATCAGTCAACCATAAAAAATATTTGTTTAATATTCTGCTCATCTCACAGTGCTCAAATTTAAAAACCAGAGCAGTGGGAAACAACAATAGAAAATACAGGAAACATGACTAGTGATGGAATTGCTTACATACATATATGTGTGTGTGTGTGTGTGTGTGTGTGTGTGTGTGTGTGTGTGTGTGTGTGTGTGTGTGTGTGTGTGTGTGTGTGTGTGTGTAAAACTAGCCATAGTGCATGTTTATCACAGCTGTCAGATTAAAACAAAAAAATTAAAAGCATTAGAAAATCTCAAATGGGCTTGTTCCTAATACAAATTAAAATTTCATGCATGATGCACCACCTTTGTCCTGCAATTAAATCATTTATTATTATTTAAAAAAACAGTTGTCCAAGTTATTCAAACTTCAGGTTAAAATTAACGTGCGCCACACATAGAACAAAACAGTGTTTCAACAGTAAAAAGTTGAATAAAGTTTTACCAGGATCAAAGAACAGTTTTCCCAGAGGTTTGCAGGATGCAGGCCAGAAAGGGAACAATCCAGTCAGTCTGAACTACACCCCCCAAATCTATCCCTCAGTCAGCATCTACCCAGGATGAAAGGCTTGCCTCGTGTCTCTAATCTAAGCTTCCTCATCTCTTTCTCTTTCTGTGACGCTGAAATCAATCTCAGTACGTCACACTGAAGGATTTACCAGTGTCTAAAATTCATCTGGAGGACAAAAGCAGGAGGAGAGAAGAGAGAGAAGGATTGAGGAGTTTTTTAGCTTCAGTTAAAGGGGAATATACAAATCACTGTGGGAGAAGCACTCTTAGTATTCACATGTTGTTTCAGGTGTTTAAGGTGATCAAACCTTCTACTCTTCACCCTTTTGTGTGTGTGTGATTAAAAAAGAGAACCTTGTTACCTCTGAGATCATAAAATACAGCAGTAATAACTCTTTATGATCCAGCTGTGCCAAATGTCATATTTAACTGACACCACTTTAAAGTGGCAGCTCTCTGGAATTTCGAGATTGTCCTCCTTGAATAAAATGATAACTTGTTGTGCATCTCTAACGGTAGGAACTAAGAGGCAAGGCAAAGAGGCGAGGATAAGAATCGAGGATGTACAAAGTGATAAATGAGAAATGGGCCTTAGGATGGCACGGCAGGATAAAAACATTAATGTTATCCCCCCTCAGCTGCTCTGTAAGATTAGCTCGCTGCTCTGCAGACCTCTGATAAGTTTTACTGCTGGTCATTTCGTATGATATGCTTCATTGAGAAGAATCAAAAACATGTCAGTGATATTGTGTCTGTGAAGGTTCTCAGTCATCCAGGTCATCGTAGTCAAAGGAGCTTGCAAAGAAAAGCGTCTGGACTACTTTAAGTTGCTTGAAGACGTTTCACCTCTCATCCGAGAAGCTTCTTCAGTTCTAAGGTCAAATGGCGGCGAGTCCCAGATTTATACCCAGTGGGAGTGTCCCCCCAAAGAGGGACAAAAGGTCAGTGATATTGGTTTCTCACCTGATTTTAATGTTATTGCAGACAATGAAGGTAAAGTCGTTAACCTGTTAGATCATGTGTAAGTAAGAGCTCTGCCCCTATGTTTCCCTGTCTGCTCGTCTCTCTGTCTACGAGTCTATGTCTGAGTGATTCTCATGTCCCAGTGGTAGTGACTTCCTCCTTTGTTTTGACAACTGATCTTCCTTGTTTCCTTGTTGTTTTGCTTTCTTTGTCTCTCCATCTCTGCTATTTTTTTTAACTCTTCTCACATGTGTCTCGTCTTGTCTTTGTTTACTCTCCAGTTGCTTCCTCCTCTTCCCCTGAGTTTTTCCTTGAGCTTTAGTTTCCTCTGTTGTGTTCCTGCTTTCTGGCTGCACTTAGTCTTTGGACTATATTTTGGACTCAGCCCGCTCTTCCTCAGCAGCGCCCTTTGTTGTTTACACCCACTAGCAAGTTCATTAAAGAACCTGTTTTTTTGCAACCTCCCTCCTTGCCTCTGTGTTGTCTTGCATTTGGATCCTCGCTTTGAACTGACAGTAAACGATAATGGGTTATGATCCAGGTTTCCAGGCCATGCGAGACAAAACATTTCCTGAATACAGACCAATGGGTGATGTCAAAGCTCGCTACATTAATCTTTATATACAGTGGCACTGAAACGCATTTCATTTTGGTGAAATTTACCCAAAGCCATCACATTTCTTCCCATTAAAATGTCACAAGACAAACCCCTTCTGCAGCCTTCTGCCCCTGCAGTGGTTGCCATGCCTCCCCACTCTGATGCAGGGTCATGTGAGAGACCGGGAAGTCAGATTGATTAAACAAGCTGCCGGGATAATGTGATCATGTATCAGTCAGCCCACACGTTTAGCTCCATAATTCTTTCTCCATGGCAGCCTGTCTCCTCTCCAGCTTTGGCCTTTTGAAGTTTCACAAATCCACCCCCTCCTCCTCACCAAGCCTTCTCCTCTTCCTCCTCCTCCTCTTCCATTCCTCCATTCATCCTCCTCCATCATCTTCACCCTGTGTGTCCCTCTGTCCATCGTGGCTTCCAGCTCCCCTTCACCCTTAATAACTACTCTCACCCTGTCTATCCTGACCTCCAGCGTTCCTGCGGCCTCGATGACTCCCCACACCTCCTCCATCCACCCCCCTCTTGCTGCTTCTTCCCATCATTAGGCATTTTAACCCAATCCCTTCTCCTCCTCTATTAGTTGGCTCTGTAGCTGTTGCTTTGCTAATGGCACTCCAAGGGAGCACGGCGATAATACTGTTGGCTTTAATTAAAGACATTAAAGGCCTGGAAAGTCACAGAGCCCCCGGGATGATATGTTCTGTTCTCACACCTCCCGAAATACTTCTCTCTTCTCTTCTCCATCACTTTTTTCTTCTCTTTCCTTTGCTATTGCTCATTTGATTCTTTTATTTTTGCGCTGAATCTCGAGCTCCCTCATTTCCCCTACAGCTACTATCTCTTCCTTCCTGTTTCAGTTTCTTTTGCTGTTCATTCATTTTACTTTCCCTTCTTCCCAGTATCCCTTTGCTTCTCTTCCATTAAGTCCTTTTTTCCTCGCCATCTTTACCTTTTCATGTCTTTCTTCCCGTGACTACCTGCAGCACGCTCTTGGCACACAGCTCGTAGATGGCTTCATTAGTGTTGATGCTTAGGACGTTGTTTACCGGTAATTAGTGTTTTCCTTGTGAGTTTGGTTCACATCACAAGACTGTTGTCGATTTTCAAGAAACCAGTACGGCTCCATGGTCTTGTCAGAAGGCGAGCACTGATACCTTAAATTTAAAAACAGAGCACAGGTACTGCGTGACTTCTGTAGATTTTGTTTGTTTGTGCATGTCTTCGTGTTTGGATTACCTGGATTTCCTAATGCATTTATAATCCAAACCAAATAGCTTCAAGTTAGTTCTCCCAAAGCTCTCAAATATAGTGCTGAAAATAAAAAACTACTCAGGACCTCAGACTGGATTAAAGTATCTCCACAAATTCACCATCTCAGCTGGTTAAATTTCATTTCCAGAGTGCCTGCTAGCTTTAGTGCATGCTATTCATACAATACATGGAGCAGCATTGTGTGCTTTAATGCTACCTCCTTCAAATTTCTGCGTGTGTGTGCTTGTATTAATAGAAGACGTGGACATTCAGCTACAAACTAATAGCAACTGTATCTCACACACACATAGAGCCACGTGCACACATCCACATGCACACACCCCTTTATAGGGAAAGTTGTGCACTTCAAGGCATTGATTAGTCTGGCTGTTGGTGCTTCCCTGCATCTCCATTTAGCCATTATTGGAGGCACATCTGCTCTCTATGAGCCGAGTCCTGTTTATATCCCCATCATACACAATGCAAATACACACACACAAACACACAGGGACATACAACACCATGGCAGATCTGGAAACAGGCGCGAATGCAAGTACACACACAGACAATCCCAGAAGCGAACTCATGCATGTCAACATCTACATGGACGCACATGCATTTGCATACACACACACCTCAAGGAGAATCACAATGGGAGCGAGGCACTTTCCGATCATCTCACATCAGCTCAACACCCCCCCATAAATAGAAAAACTGGCTCAGCACCGCAGGGAAGAAAACAACATTTGGAGAACAGATTAAAGTGGGGGTTTCTGAGCGTGGAGGTGAGCACATGAGCACATGTGTGGCGTTGTTTTATATATTGTGTATTACATTGCGTAAGGACATTCTAGTGAGGCTCATGGGTCATATGAGGATGAAACTTTTTCTTTCCTCAATGCACTTTACATTTTGTGTCGGCCTGCAAACGCATGTCTGGATGTGCTAAACTACTTGTATCAGTGTTATCTTGTGTGTGTGTGTGTGTGTGTGTGTGTGTGTGTGTGTGTGTGTGTGTGTGTGTGTGTGTGTGTGTGTGTGTGTGTGTGTGTGTGTGTGTGTGAGAGAGAGAGAGACAGAGAGAGAGGGAATGAGTGAGTGTCTTGGAATAAGGAAGACTGAGTCACCCTCTGGCTTGCCATCTTTATCCCTGGCACCCCTTTCTCTGTTTAGCCCTGCAGCAGTGACGATGAGAAGTCCTCTCAATTCAATCAAACAACATGAAGGGAAAACCAAAGAAAAAAGAAAAAAAACACACAGAAAACAATTAACTTTGACAGAGAAAGGAGCAATGAGGGGAGCCTTGGAGTTTAGGTGGAATTGGAGAAGGGATCAAGGGAGTAAATAAAGAAAGGTTAAAAGAGGGATATAAAAGAGATGGAAAGAAAGTAAGCACACTTAGAAATATGTTCAGTGGTTTAAGCCAAATGCTCAGAAAGCAAATTTAATATATTCTGAGTACCGTCACATGGTCACACACCACTTTGCTATATTTGGAGCCATAAAGGTGCTCATGGGAAAAGGTAAAAAATACAGAAGTCGTTACAATTATTTGCATGCAAACACAAATGTTCCTCAGAGCTACATTTTGCAATGAACACCTGCAACTCTGTAAATGGTCTTCTGAGTAACAAACCCTCTAATCCTCTTTCCATAATTATCTTTACACAGAATGTGTGATAGAGTTAACGGGGTTTGCAATTTGCCAGGATACTCCTTGAACATAACATAACACAACTAAAAATTGGCCGGGGCTTTGAAGCATCAGTTCAACAGCAGACTAGTATTTGTTCACTCGCATAACCGCATGTGCTGCACTGGTAGTTAACTGAAAACACAAGGGGACCAGTAGGGTGTACTGACACGCTTGTTTCCCCCGCCATAGTGCTTTCTGAATGTTGTGCATTGCTGCGCACAAAGAGGAAATAAAGACCAGGTTCACGCAACATAATGACTTTACATGCTCATCACTATAGAGGCAGTCCACACAGCAACAATGTTGTATTATGGCAAAAAGCGGGCCCAAAGAGCAGACTCGGACAACGGCAGAAAGGTTTGTACTGTTTGCGGTGAAAGAATGAATTGTTAATGGGTTCAGACAGTTGGTGGACAAATTCAGAGACACTTTGGACTGGTACACGGAAGCTCTGTTAGACAGAAGACAAGCGATTACCTGGAACCCAAGAGGATGATGAGAATAATGAGAGTGAACCAGAGGTCTTGGTTGCATTGGAAGTGAGGGGAGGCTCAGAGGGAGTGTGAAGGTAGCTGGCGAGTATCAGACAGGTGGCGGAAGAAAGCGCTTGAAGAGCGGGCAGGCAGGTGAGCGGCTAAGTACTTTCTTTGACAGACTACATGGGGCTGGTGAGTAGTTCTGGGAGTTTCTGGAGGCAACAAGTGAACAGGTTTCCAGGTAAGGTGTGTGAGGAGGTTCAGAACTGTTAACATAGCTGCAACAACAATATGGGAAAGAACAGTTGGAACCTCCAGCCTGACACAGTCCACACATATTATTTCCAGATAAAAGGTGGGAGTGGGAAGGACTGCTCAAATGGGGGAACTCCATCCAAGGCAAGAGCAAGGAGCCAACTGAGCATTTCCACCCGAGGCTTCAAAACACAGAAACAAAAAAATGATAAAAAGCAGATCATCAGACAATCAACTGCTCCACAGGAGAAGCATCTAAGAAGGCAGGCTAAAGTAAACAGAGCAGAGTTTTAAACAAACAAGAATCTTTTAAAAAGTTATTTTCAAACTCTGTAAACAAGAGTTTAACAGCTCTGAACTTGACACACCACTTCAGATGTCCAGTGAAAGTTATTTCAGTGCAATGCTTTGAATTTCATTTAATGTTTTTTTTTTTACTTCTTCCAAGAAGGTTGTGGTAGGTCTTTGGTAGTGTTTGCGTGTTTTAAATGAATTCCAATAAAACTGTGTAGGAGTGTAGAGTGGGGTCATGTTGACGGTCCATTGAAACTTGGTTTACATCTACCAAAGTCTCCAAGGTCAGGTAAATAATTTATTGGTTTAAAACGGAAAAAAATGCTTCTACCTCCAAACTATGATTTTTACAAGTGTGTTGTGTATGGTTAACACATAACGTATTGTGTAAAGATTTCAAATGTGTCACATTTGGTCAGTAGATTGATATGAAGGTCATAATTGTGGTATCTAGAGCTGTGTTTCATACAAGAATAGAAATACTATTTTACTATTACTCTTGTAACTTAGAAACTAGGATTCTTACAAGTCTTTTTTTTAATTAACAACATATAGGTACATGAAATATGTTGTTATTAACTCAGACAGATCCATATTTTCATCTCTCCACAGGAATACTTTCTCACGAGCTCCAGGTTTCCTGCGCAGAGACAAACTGAAAGTAAGTCGAGGTCACAGAGTCAAACATGCAGATTTCAGAAGCAACAATTCCACCAACTGTTTCCAGTCTAACAATCAGACAGCTGATCACAAAATTACTCACAGGTGAGTTAATCATCCCAGGTGCATGGAGCTGAAAGGTGGGGAAGCAGCAGAAAGACCCATCCCTGGAGCACAAGGCATGGTTACCTCACACGCACATATATACAACACACATTGTTGACTGTACACCAATCCATCCAACCAACGTCATTGTCAGGTATGACGGGGGTAACAGAAGTAGAGAATTTGTCCTGTTGGTGTTTGTTTTAACCGTATCAGATGATTTTCATGATTTGACTACTCTCAGCTTCTGCTAAATTGTTGATTTAACTAAAGAACTCGTCATGGACTTGAGGAGGCACAGAGTGGGCCACTCCCCTTTCATTTTAAATGGAGAACAGGTGGAATCTGTCTCCACCTTCAGGTTTCTGGGCACCTACATTTCCATGGATCTCACCTGGATCCACAACACCATAAAGAAGTCCTGAGGAGGAAGAACCTGGACCAGAAGCTGCTGCTGGCTTTCTATCGGTCCTCAGTGGAGAGTGTGCTCTCCTACTGCCTGGGTGTTTGCTACGCAGGGACCACAACCGAGAACTGAAAGGTTGCACAGAGGGTAATTAACACCACCTTTATAAAAAAATAAATCACTGGCTGCCCTCTACCACCCCTGGAAGCCATCACCAAATCCTCCTGTCTCAGGAAAACCAGGGCGGTCACAGGTGATCCCTTGCACCCTGGCTGCCTGTTTGACCCGCTGCCCTCTGGTGAGTGCCTCAGGTCAGTCAGGTCCCACACCTCCAGACTCACAAACACCTTCTTCCCCTGGGCCATTCGCACTGTTAACAAACACTACCCCCCACCTCACCAATCTGAGCCATGGTCTTAGTAACCTTCATCGCTCAGGCCACTCACACACAGACTCTTTCAGACCAAGTCTTTTATACATTGAAGCACTTTGCAACCTGTTCTCAAATGTGTGCCTCCCTCCTGTTTTGTATATATTCATCTTGAATGAATATATTTTTCCTTTTTCTTATTTATTCCTGCTGTCTTACTATTTATGTTTTATTCTGCCACAGTTGGCATGGAGCACCCATTATGTGCATACATGTGCAATGAAAATAAAGGGCTATTCAATTCTATTCTACAACAGAAAAAGAGAAAATGAGTGAGTCGGCCAGGAAAACCTTGACAGTGTATTCAAATGGGTTTCAAGAGGGCAAATAACAAAAGCCTGCAATTTGCACCTATTTCTATTGCACTACAATTTTCTTATAGTACAATTAAAACAAACATACAGAAAATACAGCACTATTCACACTGAAAGTAAGTCCTACACAGAGCGTGAGCTGCCTCGGCGGGTCTGTGCTCTCAGAGTGCTACGTGTTGGTTTCTGGTTTTGACTGATTTTAAAAGAGCTCTTACGTGTACTGCTGTTTTATTATTTTAACAAGTCTACTTAATGCAAACAGCAACAAATTTATGAATGCTAGAGTGAACTGCTGAATCCCACATGAAAAAAAATTCAGATTCTAATTATTATTAGTTTCTGTCTGATCTTTGCTCACAGTCACTCTTTACACTAGCTTACACAAAGCGCAAACAGGCCTATTCATTTATATCCTCTGTATTGGACATTTGTTTTTGGTCTTTATCTTTTGACTTATTTGAGCTGCCCTAAGTCCTGATGTACTAAATAGAGGACATCCTGGGCTTTCCATTGATATCTCATGTGTTCGGCGGCCTCTTTTAGTTCAATGGGAAGATTCTTTTTTCCATTTCTCAGGAGGTTAAATAATATGAATGCAGTGTTGCTGATTAGTGTAAGTTAACAGAATTTGGGGTGAATTTAAAAAAAAAAAGACACAATCTGCCTGTTTAAAGCAAAATAGAGTCAAAGCTGCATTGAGCTATATCAAATAAAATCAAAGCAACCTTATCATTCATAATCTGATCTCGAATCTGCACGAATTGCTGCACAGCCAGACAATAATTTAGACACACCAGAAATCCATCCAACCAAGAGCAGAATCTAAGCTGACTGAAAATGAGCCTAAATTGAAATTTCACTGAGTGAACCAACTCAGAGTTAATATCTGACTATGCTCTTATATCTTTTCCACAGACTCAGTGCTGGTGCTCGGCCCAAGACTGGAATCAGTGACATCAGAGGTTCTGAGAGTTTGCCATTGTCAGGACAGGCCTGGTTTTGGGCCAGCTCATCTTTCACCCCCACCCACAGGCAGAGTTTGTTGGATAACTGTGCGTCAGCTGTCATACATGTTCACCATCATCTAACTTATTTGCAGTATACATGGACCAGCTCATCCTTTCACTTCCTACCTGATTGTTATCCCTTATTTAGTGTGAAATCCCTTGCACATTGTAAGCTGAAGCCTCCGCAGCATTCATTCTGCTGGTTTCATTGTGGTTCTTTGTGTTTATAAAGATAAAATGGGAGGCAGAGCCTTCAGCCATCAGGCCTCTCTCATTTGGAGCCAGCTCCCAGTTTGAATTCAAGATGCAGAGATCTTCTCTACTTTTAAAATTAGAGCCAAGACTTTTTGAAGGCACTTTGTGATAAATGTTATATTTAAGGCTGGATCATATGGTCCTGAGCCATCCCTTTATTATGCTGATACTGGCCGAGAATTCTGCATCACAATGTAATACTCTTATTTGTTGGCATCTTAAGCAGGACAATTGGAGGACGAACTGGCAGAAAGGCAAGGATCCCAGGGAGCAGAGGGAGATTCGGCAAACAGCGAGCAGGCAGCTTTCAGGTAAGTCTGTTCTTATTTTATTGGTGCAGCATCCAGCTGGAGGGTCTGCGTTAGAAAATGCGAAGTGACCATTAAACTTAGAATTGCAAACACAGAGGAAACACACAGGTTTCTGGTAGACAACTGGAGAACAAAGAAGGGTTACAGGATGAAAAATAAAAGAAGTATAAGACACAACAGGCTTAATTACCACCGTCGTGGTGACTAGCAGAGAGTAGCAGCACAAGCCAGTAATACCATGAGCTGGGAGAAAGACTGTTATCTTTTCCCCCTGCTTTCTCTTTTCTCTTTCCCCTCATCAGCTGTAACAGATGGCTGCCTCACCCTGAGCCTGTTTATGCTCCAGGTTTCTTCCTATTAAAAGGGAGTTTTTCCTTCCCACAGTTGTGAAGGCTCACAGAGAGCTGTTTGGGTTTTAGGGCCTTTAGCAGGGGTGTCCAACTCCAGTCCTTGAGGGCTACTGTCCTGCAGCTTCTAGATGCATTCTTGTTCCGACACACCTGAATCAAATGAATGGCTTGTTACCAGGCCTTTGCCAAACTTGATGGCATGCTGGAGAGGTAATCCAATCATCTGATTCAGCTGTGTTGGAGTAGGAATGCATTTAAAAGCTGCAGGACAGTAGCTCTCAAGGACTGGAGTTGGACACGCCTGCCTTACAGTATAAAGCACCTCAAGGCAACTGTTGTTGTAATTTTAGCGCTGTGTAAATTAACGTAAATTAAACTGAATCCTGCAAAAAAAGCTCCTCCAACTCCTCCCTGGACACTGAGCACACCTGAGCTGGTCAACACAAAAGGCTTTAACAGAACCGTTTTTATTTTCCTGGCATGTCTGCCCACCCTACACCACTTCTGTATTCTCCAAGCATCCAGCCCCCACCCCACCACCTGCTACCAAAACAGAAACAAAAGAGCATTCGAATCACTAATTGAAACTCCAGCTCCGATCCAGCAGCCACAGCTTGATCTACAGATAATTCCCTGTCGTCACATTGGCCAAGCACTAACTTCTTCTGGCCTAAAACCCTCTCACCTGCAATCACTTACCTGCTCCAAGCCTTCGCCCTATTGAATTTCTGTGATAGTTCATTAAACCTTTTAAAACTGATTATTGATGTCTCGCTTCTGCTTTTGAGCCTAAAAATACGTTGGTTAATGAGCTGCTGCAAGAAATTAATGACTTTGAGCCTATACAGATTCTAACTAACCTACACTTAGAAACACTACATGAGGAAAAAATGACTTAATTTAGGCCTTTCATTTTCTACGTATATATCTCACAATACAATTAATTTGATTATATTAACACATGCAATGCTCATCTGTGGGAGTGTGTAGCCTTTTTTTTTATAGCCACAGTTTACAGATGTGTGATTGTGCCTTGGCTGCGAAGCTTTCTTGAGAACCATAAACAAAGAAATGATATCAGTTAAATAGATAAATGAAAATAGTGTATGTACAGCCATCTTCATGGAGTTTTAGACCATCTGAGTCACCAAATATTGTAAAAGGTAAAACTTCTCGGCTGGCTCTAATTTTTTCACACCCACTCAGGTCCTGTTTGAGGGTTATGAACGCTAAAAAGTTAGAAGCAGGCTTATATTAAAGTTATGATAAGGGTCTGACAGTTAGTTGTGATGGTTAAACTTGGCTTGTGAATGCATCAGTGTCAATGAATGTCCTCACAAAAACAGAAAGACAAACATGCCTATATACTCCAGCTTTTGGTGCAGCAGCAACATAATTTCCGAGCTGAGATATTCTGAGTTTTATCTACCCTAAAGACTGATACAGCCATTCTACAGCACTAGCTGTATGAGTCTTGTAAGGGAAATGTCAGACGTCTGAAACACCGGATGATGTTAAGGGCAGAATCTCATTCTCTGTGAAGTCAGGGTACGATGGACAGAATTTTCTGGCACATTTGCCAGAGAAAGTCCCTAATATATGTGTTCCGGAATAAATCAGAATTTCAGGGTCTGAAGGTAAAAAGACCAAATCAGCTGAGCTCATGCAGTAATACTAATGCTGTCCTGAGAGGGATTAAGAGAAAAATAATGCAGGAGAGAGAAGCAACAGTGGACACGAACAAGCTGAAGGTGGGTAAAGTGAACATGAGAGGCAGCATGACATATTCATAATAACATATTTTTGAATGTAGCTAGTAGTTTAGTAGGAGAAATGTGTATTTCATCAGTCTTTTACATTGATGCCACCTGTCAGCATATGCACGCAGAGCTTTTTATCCACAGCAAATTGCCATTCAGGTGTGTCCCAGTCAATCCAAGAACAGGAGTTATTAACGTCTATGAATACCGCACGTCAGGAAGACCATTTCAAAACTCACCTCTGCAAGACAGCTTAATTGTTTCCAATTATCAAAACATGTTGGCACAGGTGTCGGTTCTCAAAAGAAGTGTGCAGAATTGTAAGTGCTGTATCCAAACACGCACAAAAATCTGTCTCAGCAGCACTGATGCAGAGCTATCGTAACAATTTACATAATTCATAGACACAGTGCCGAAATAACAGGACCTCACTCGCAATGCAAAGAAATATGATCACTGCTACAGAAAATTTAACCGAGGAACTCAAAGGGAAGCAAGAGTTCAGTTCAGGCGGTGTCTTCCTTTTTGCTTTTAAAAGTTACAGCCGACTTATAATACAAAGAGACTCTTTAGGCGGTGTTACTGTGGCACCTCAGTTTCTGCTCCTTCATCTCTGAGCACTCGGCTGCCTCCTGACATGACCTAAGAGGAATATACAGTATAACAAGAGTGCTCATGGAGTTCAGCTGCCATTTGTTGTCTCATTAGTCTGCTTTTTGTGCTTCTCTGTCTCCCAGCTAGTGCGTTACTTTGGCACAACCATAAACAGACTCTCCCTCTCATCAACATCATCATCGAGTTCCAAGAGCCGCCATACAAGCCTTAATGATTTGTAGCTCTTTGTTTCTTCATAAAAGTTTTCGCGAGCAGACAGACTTTAACGTCACCGGGGAGGGGACGGGGTGTTTATTTAGTTCATTATCAATGACCGATAACATTACCAAGCTGACATTTCTATCTCTAAAAGTCTCTGTCAGTGCCTAGACTAGAGGAGTCACTGAGGATTTGCTTCATTAAAAACATAATTTAGAGGGAATAGAGACTCATTCCCACCCACACTCCCAAGTGGCAGATTGTAGTGATAACAGGACAAGATAAAGCAAGACTAAACAATGACTAGACAGAAATTATTGTTATATATTACACCTCCACACATAGGTTTTTGCATAAAATCATCTGTGCAGAAAAGCAACAAAGCTTAAAATCATTCAGTAATGTTTGTTTTTGAAAAGATGGCAAAAGACGGGATGTAAACAATCCTGATGTCACGCTAATCTCAGAGTTCTCACAAAGTGGAAGTTGAGATAGTACAGCCATGTCTCCAATTCCTCAGGCTTCATCTTGCAAGGTACAGTTCCAGGAATCCACGGATAAGGAAGACAACATCCCAAAATGAACAGCAAGCAACAGGAAAGCCACTTTTTCACTGGAGAAATGACGACTTCAAAAGGGGTGAAGAAACAAGTGGTTGCTTGTGCAGTAGTGGTCTACTGTACACAAAGCAGTCCAGTTACTCAAGATTACATCTTCACTTCAGAAGGAAGACCGAAAACTCTATGGGGCTTTAAACGTGGGTTAAAGTTCAAATCATGATGCAGTTCCTCTCAAATTTTAACATTGAAGGGGATGAAAAACATGACCAATCACATCAGATAAATATATTTATAAGGAAATGCTGTTAAAAGGCCAAATTATTCATGCTTTGTTTTGCTGATGGTTTCTAATTTTTGCTCAGCCCTGCAACATTTTAATGGAGACATGAGAGTAAGCCGGTTTTTCCGTTATATAAGATCTTACAGAGTATGTAAAGTGCTTGAGTGCTGTAAAGAGCACTATAGAAGCCAAGTAAAATGTATTACTCTTGCCGTTCTTTTCCTTTATGCTGTGGATTTGATTCAAGCCTCGATTAAGTTGATCTGAAGATGTTTCTACTAAGCACCTCCCCGCCATTACCAGCTTTTATGATGAGCATTGATTCTGAGGCATGGTGCTTCCTCTATGCTTACTGTAACAGTTTCAAAGGATGGTTAACGGCTTACAGTATCTGCACTCCACCAATACCGCACTCTGCCGCCCATAATTACCAATCTTTCAAGTAAGCAGATCTGCACTGTGCCTCATAATCAGTTCTGCACTGTAAAGATCCACGATAATATAAACTTGTGGCTGGCGATGCGACGGAGAAATTGCACAGGAGCCGGGGTATTGATTTCATTCATCTCCGCTGGTGCTGGGACTTGTAAACAGGTGTCTGCTGATTCTGTTATGGCGTTGTCGCACGCTTTGCAGGTAATGCACTGGAAGAATAACGTGAGGAGACACATCAAGGTTACCTTCCCTTTCAGCAGTTACCACAGAGGTGCATCTTAACTGCCTCGCTGTCCCCGCGGCCAGCTGTGCAGCGCTGGTTGCAGTGGCCAGGTGTGAATGAATGTGAAGTGGCTGTGTGAGTGTGTACCAGACCGTGGCTGATAGAAAACATGTGCACCTCAAAAAACTTTCCCTGGTGAGTAGCATGGTAAAAGAGCATTTTAAACATCAATAGATCACTGTCAGGGTAATTACAAACACTTGGTGTAATTACCATTAGCAGATGAGACCACAGAGGAGACAACTGTCTGCAACTCACACGTGCAGAGGTGTTGATGATGCTGGTCTTTTTAAAAAAGCTGCAGAGGGTTCACAACTGATATTTAGATATAATTGCAGCTAATTTTCATAACCAATTCATGTATCTATTTTTTTTTTCATTTACTGGTATTTGAAAAAGGGGGTGAAAAAAGGGCCATAACAATTTCCCAGAGTAATAAATTTCTATTTTTTGTCCAAAACCCAGCCCCGTTTAATTCATGAGAAATAAAAGCAGGAAACTCTGAAACCGCAGTATAGAAGTAGCAAATGTCATGCACCCGCTAAGTGTGTAGTTGATCAAAAGGAAGCAAATCATCTAATTGTCTCAGAGCTGGTTCTTGAAAGCAGACAAGCAGAATAAATGTGTTTTTGCTCATATCAGGAAGAATATACGACGTTTATGATCCTTTCACTTTAAAAACAAACGTGACTCCCTGTGAAAACAGGAATGCTCATCAGTCTGCCAGTCTTGTCCATTTAATTACATCTGAATGTTTATTAAACTTGCATGACAACTGAAATTAATGATGTCATGTTACCAGCCTGAAATATTTATGCACTTTATCTTTAATCATTATTTAATTGATCTTCTCTATTAGTTGTAATTTATGCACATATGCTCCATCGTGCTGCTATTCATCTTGTTATCTTGTTGTGATGCTGGCTGCAGATATCCAGAGATGTCCTTTTAGTACCCGACTCGTGTATTCTTCTCTCTGCCCTCGGTGTTTCCTCATATTCATATAAATAAGTTCTACACTGCAGCAGTTGAGAACGATAGCAGACCACAGGCACACAATCATGTACAGTAGTATATAAGCCAGTATCCATAATTAATATTCCCTGAAGAAAGTAGTGCAGCAGCACTCTTCATATTCAAGTCGAGACGTGATAAAGACAAGTGTGGAGAAAGTGCGAGAAAACAAAAGCACTGATTACACTTTCCCTGTCAACAACTGTGAAACACAAACAGGTCTTATATTTTAATTATCTTTCATTTGATACTGCAGCGTCTCAAGCAGAGGCCGGTCTAATTAAAAAAGAATTTTTATCCAAGTTTATGGGGGTTTTTTTTCTTAAACACACTCAGCAATAGGTTTACAGCCTGTCATAATAAGACCAAATAAAATGCGAGTGTGAATAAAAATCGGATCCAGATATCATGAGCAGACACAGAGCAGTGTGCAGCAGGTTGTTATAGTACAGTAGTTATGCAGACACTATAAAAGCAGAAGACTGGTGCAATATGTGATGGTGCATCTTCTGTGCTAAATGGGTTAAAAGTCACATTTTGTTGATATGAAAACTTATATTAACCTTATATTTCAATAATATGAAAGGTTACTTACATAAAAACACAGAATTTTCAGGGACATCATTTGGTGCATTCATGCCTGCACATCAATACACCAGAAATGCTATTCAAAAACATCATGTCTTAGAAAGAGATTGTGAATCTATGTGCTTCTTTACTTTTTATAAACAATATATATTCCACTTTTATTTATTGCCCTTCAATAGATGCTTTGGCAATTAGGATTTTGTAGCAAATATTTTAAAATCAGGCAGTGATCTTACCATTTTACATGCAAATGGACCATTTAGACCATTTATAAATGCAAATGGTCTAAAAAAGAGTGTGTTCAGTGTCTTAAGAATAAAATGAAACCATATTTTGAAACACTGAAAGGACTACAGTCATTTAAAATACGTGCTATATCATATCGATTCCTCTTCCTGTCACTTTAATGTTACTAGTCTAGTCTGTTTTTCATCTTTTTGTACTCTTTATTAGCATTCAGCAAAAGAAGTGTTGGGAAACAATATAATATTATAAAACAGAGCCTAAATAAATAGGATTTATCTGCTGTCTGCAGCAACTGAGGACTCTGCCGACAAAAACAGATGAGAACGTTTAGCATGAATACTTGATGATTCAGAGCCTGTGCTCTAGGTAAAGTGAGCAGATGTGTATCTTTTTTGATGGGAATACAAATTATGCGCAAAGCATTAAGTGCCATGTTTTTTCTGTTTCAGCATTTATAATGACTTGAAACTTGGCAAACACGTGCTTGTTTTGGTATAATATAATTTAATAATCACCACTTCTTCCCATTAAAAGCCAACATTAAATACACGTGGAGACTGAGCTCATGCTTGTATTAAGGTGTCCCCGGGGAACCTGTGATGTGAAAAGCAATGACCTAAGTTAAAAAGACAAGAAATTTATACTTTAGAGGCCCAAGGAGATCACAGTGAGCCAGAATGGAGAAAAAATTTCACAAGTTTAAGCATCAATACATCCACTCATGGTTTTCAGCAGTCTTTTGAGATGAAAGCGTTATTGGGAAGAAAAATATGTTGAAGTAATACTCCCTCTTTTGAGACAAACAGTGGTTCCCTGTGGATTTGAAAGGTGCCTTTAAAAGGTTCTAGCTTTCTCCTTCGCTGGAGGAGGTGGCTATGGTCATCTTGTATTCATAGTGGGTACAATGAATTCCAACGGGGCCCCGGGTTCACAGCAAAAAAGCATCAAAATAGAACAGAAACTTCTGGAAAAAAGTGACTTTTTTATTTGTACTTTTTGCGCTTATAGATCAGAGTGACTTCCTGGTTCATTTTTGGAATAAAGACCTTTGGCAAATGCTACTAACCTGTATTTGGCTGTCATGAAAAATCTCTCCCTGGAAGCAAAACGCGGGACTCTACCCTTTAGAAAATCCTGCATATTTTCCTTCGTACTACTTTACATCCCCTTAAATTAACTTTTCTTTCCCAGTACACAATTTCTCTTTTCTGTACATGCATTTTGCATTACCTCACATTAAGCTTTATTCTCCCTCATTCATATGAATAATTGGTGTGTTGGACTTGTTCGGTTAAATCAGATACTACAGTCAGGATGGATAATGTGGAAGCACACGCTGCACTGCTGCTGTTCTGCCTGGCTCTAATGGCTGAGGTTGTAATATGGTGATTGCTTGGACATTGGCTGCATTTGTGGTTGAATCCCGGGTGCTATTAGTATGTCTGTGCAGTATCGAACATTAGCAAGGCGGCAACACTAAGCCACCCAGGATTTGAATCTGCGGTGCTTTTAATCAAATGTGTTACCAGCACACTGCAGAAGTCAGGAGAGTACAGCAATAAATTTACAAGTAACTCAATACAACATTCAGTCCACACAGCCAAGTTAATCTACTGCACACATACACATACTACGTGCATGCAGTTAGCCATTTGGCACATCTAAGCTAATGTATCATAGCCATAATCATAACAACCAAAACAAAACCAATGCTACAGCCATATCATCAGCTGCAGCACGTCGACCCATGGATATAGTTATAATCACAGCTACCGCCTGTCTCGATCAGCCTCGGGAGCAGCTGATGCAGGAGCCGGATGAACTAGCTCCTCTAGTAATCTTTGTAACTGCTGCAGCACAGACTTGTGTATGAGCAGCCACAGCTGAGGCTAGAGCCTGACAGCCAGCATTAAGGCTATAAAACAGCTGATAATGCAACACTCTTTGTAGAAGATTGTGTTACAGTCGTTCTTCCTGCATTCATAAACAACTCAGGCTGTCAACACATAATGTCTCTAGTCCTGTCGGTGGATGTAAGATGACTTCTTCAAGCATAATATTCAGGAGAAAAACTGTATCATATCAAGGGCAATACAATGGTTATCTCCAAAATGTACAAAATGCACCAGTGAATGCAGAAAGCTTTCCCAATCAATGGAACGAGTAGGAGCTGGGGAGCTAACAAAAAAGCCATTCAAACAAGTATCCGTTTCCAAGTCTCGCCTTGTCTTCAGTTTCAAGAGGTTCTGTGCATGCATTCAATAACAATGTAATTAACTGCTGTTTCTGGACTGTGCCTGTAATGCAGCTACATCACAGAGTTACTCAAATGACCAGGTTTCAAACATATTAAAAGGATAATTAGACCACAGACAAAATGCATTTGACAGGGAGCAGAAATGCTGGCAGCAGCATAAGTGCCGCCAATTAACAAGCACTTTTCCCATGTTTCACAGTTCTCACTCTCCATCTCACCTCAAGAAGCATACTTTTTCCTTGTGACTTTATCACACACCTTATGATCAGAGCTAACAGCAAGTCGATTTATAGCTACTGTGAATCCAACTTAACATGAATCTTTTCTGGATCGCACCTACAGAAGTGAAATGACCTATCAAAAAGTGCTATACCACCATGTTCCACACAATAATGAAATCTCATCTGACTCTAACAAATCAGTTAATAAGGAGAAGCTACATAGTATTAGAGTATGACTTTATAGTAACAGAAGTTGTACTAACTTCACAAGATGAACGCTTGAATTTCACTCAAATAAAAGGAAATATGATTGTCTGTGAAAGGCTCAGTCCTCAAATCTCATACTTTCGTCTCTGCACACTAACATTGACACCTGCAGTCATCGGTGCAACTAACTCCTGAAGTTGTCAGATGGTGCCAGTTCATCGGGTTCCTCTTAGATAGGAATGAGTCTGCCTACAGGAGGCAAACTGACAGTCTGGTGACCTTGTGTATGGACTTATGCCTGAAGCTCACTCCAGTGGAGATAACTGTAGACTTCAAGATGAAACCCTCCCCACAAGATCCCAGGTACCTGCATGACTGCCGAGTTGAATCTATGAAGTCTTCGCGTTTCCTGGGAAGCGTCGTCTCCCAAACAACAACATCAACTCCCTCATCAAAAAAAGCACAGCAGAGGATGTGCTTCCTGCAGCAGCTGAAGAAATTCAACCTGCTGAAGTTAATGATGGTACATTTCTACTCCTCCATCACTGTATCTATCCTCACCTCCTCCATCACAATCTAATCTGCTGTCACCGCTGCCTATACCACCACCAACACCTCACGCCCCTACCTGCGTGTCAGTAATATAAGGTATTGGATACATGCAGGTGGAATAGCAGCTAACTGTGGTTCTATTCTATGCACAATGACTGTAATGAGCAAATATTTAAACAATTTTAGCATCACAACAAGTTCAACTGTGACTCCCTAAATGGCTACTTGAAGGTGTCTTGATGCATGCTCAATCACCCAGATAAGAAAATCCCAGGAAGTTATATTCATCTGGATGTAGAAATTTCAGAGGAAGAAACCTTTTCTCACTCATCCAAGTGACTTCTTCAGACTCAGCTGCCTGCAGGTTTTCCTAACCTTGTTTATAAGCTTGAATTGGGTTTCTATGGACTACTTCCCACTTATTTAACAACTGAATATGGGCTAAATATTTATAACTCGCCAAGTTGGATTTTGCTTGCTCGAAGTCTAGATGGATGTCTCTGAATGACAAGAGTGTTGACACAGGGAGGTGTAACCAGCAGCTGTCTGTAAAGCCAAATGTCCATTAATTCACCAAATTGGACCTCTTGACTGTGTCAGTGACTTCTGAAGCGTTTTTAAGGGAATTATCTGACCAATAATCCAGAATACTGTGTGATGCAGCCCACTTGGTGCTCGTTGCATCAGTACAGATTATGGATTCATGCTGCTAACCAAGCTTAAGAAGTCTGCTAGCAGATAACTTAGAACCAGATTTGTTGATTACTGTAACTTCCCAAAAACAACATGGTGGTAACCAAAATGCTAACGCTGAGGCTTCAGTGTCACCACAACTAACATCATTATTTGAATCATTTTAATCATCATATGATTAGATTATTTACATTATTTCCTATTATTTAATCTTTAATAACAAAACTTTGACGAACAGATGCATGTATTCATCCTCCTGTCACGTCTCTCTATTTAAAAAGCATTTTGTTTCTTGTAGTTATTTGCAGGCTGCTTCAACTTGGATTAAAGATTTGGCGTCTCATCCCACAGACTATAATGAAGGAAAGCAAGTTCAGTAATTCATGTGATCGGATTTCATTATCACATAATGATTTGTTATCATCCTTGGAACTGACGTGGGAGTAACAGCGGAACATATTTGTCTTCTATTGACACTGCGCGCACGCACACACACGCACACACGCACACACACGCACGAACTGACAAAAAAAAAGAAGAGGAGATGAAGAGAAAATGAGCTCTTGATTGTCAGCACACTTTCATGTATACTTGGAAACACAAGCAAACTCTTCCACACTGCTATATACAAAGCCACTGAGAGGTAAAAATAGCCTTTGTAACAGTATTAGAGCACATGGCCAATTAACTGGTTTTGTGTTTAGAGGCTTGCAGCACTCCTGAGGCTACACAATCCACCAGTGAGAATACGGAGCTAAAACAGACATCTGCTTTTGTTTTAAATGCTGAAAGGAGATAAAGGAGAAATTTCTTCTCAGATACTAAAAACTCTTATGTAGAGAATAATCAATCTGGAACACCGCACTGCAGTCCGGGAGATTTTTAGTGTTGTAATGTTTTTTTTCTCTTTTCGGTCTATCTGCTCGCCAACAGCCTGCCTAATTCACTGCTGCTTGTACCTACATTTGCCCAGAAAGCCATCTGACAACACCCTGAGGACAGACAAGAACCTTTTTTATTTAGCTATGGATTTTTCTTGTTCACAAAGAGAGCAATAAAGGTAGCCTGAGAAAACAGAAGTATTTTTCTAATACCTTCACCTATGGTCTTTGTGCATCACTTTTCATGAGATTACTTACATGTTTCTCATTTGTGAAAAAACAAAGTCTAAAAGCACATTTTTCCTGCTTTTGCTACCATGGCTCCAGTTTTTAAATGCAATGACCTGCTCTGCTGTAGACACGTCGCTTAAATCTCTAAAGAAAAGCAGAAAAAGAAAAGATCCTTTGTCTGAATGATAACAAGGCAAACAGTAAAACCTTTCACTGAGAGGAAATTTAGAAGAAAAGGTGTAGGATCGGAGAGCTTTTTAGACCTATTTATTATAGTGAACTCATTAGTGGTCTTTTCTGTAAAAGAAGCCAGGACATGCTGTGAAGAGAGAGCTTTATGAATGTGAAGCCATGGGAACAGTGACCCATCGCTGAGGACGCCTGTCTGGATCTAAAATATCACGTGTACCAAGAAAAGTGAGCACTGGTGAGGCACTAAAGAGGTTTAACCTGCTGTGCTTGTTCTTTAAAGAAGTGCGACCTTTAAATGGAGAATCACCTATCATTTTTTCACAAGAAAGAATCTTGATCGATCAATGAATTTGTGAAGGAAAGGTGTAATAAAAAACTACCTGTTTTTGAGAAACCTCTGTTGCAGTTGGAAGCAAAAAGGAAAACATGCAGTTTCCAATCAGGACTGTTGGAAGCTGAAAGAAATGGACCATCCATCCATCCATCCATCCAGGGGAACCCATCCCAGCTGCCATGGATCGGGAAGCAGGATACATCCTGGATAGATCAGCTTTCTTTCAAAGGGTTAATACACAGAGACAATCATTTATACTCACATACGGTTAATTTAGAATTGGAAGCTAATCTAACATCCATGTCTCTGGACTATGAGAGGAATCCAGAAAGCCATCTGACAACCCCCTGAGGGGAGAGGACCCAATCAAAGGGAACCCTGAAATCTCCCAGGACTTTCTTCCTGTAAGGCAACAGTGCGCTCCACCATGCCACCGCTTTTCAGGGAATTCAAATCGAATCTCTTTTTTTTACCTGTTCTCTCGAGAGAAATGCACCATTATTTTTCTTGGGTCTGTCTAATTCAGGCTGCAGCGTCCCTGCTCAGGGTTAATGTGGTGGTTTGTTCCCTGTTCACTCTTAGGATTTTGTGTTTTTACACTTCAAAGCTGCTTGCGTTTAACACTTGAACTTGTTTGATTGGATTTATTTGCATGGGGACAAAGAATTTAATGTTTCTCATAATTCTATTATAGTCTATGCCAAGAAGATGTTATTGTCCAAAACAAAGCCTTCAGTGCGGCCAACCTTAAGAAGACCGGAGTAAAAATTCATCAGGTTCTGTGTGCATTCATCCTCCTCAGGTGCTTGTTCCAGCTCTAGCACAGACCTACATAAAAGCATAAAGAGGAACATTAATTATTTTATGTAAATCTGTACCTCAGAAAAGCTCCCTATTTAAAGTGTACATGTGACACATGAACTGTTACAAAGCTTCATGCCAGTTTTTAATATCCATGCGGGGCAGCGCTCTGATTAATTAGAAATTCAAAAACTGTCATTTTATAGGCGGCATTTAAAAGCACGCATAGAGCGCCTGTATTTCTGAGGCTCTGTCATATTTGCATGAGAAAACAATTTTGAATTGTTCGGCTGCTCCACGGGAGTTTGTAGCTGTAAATAAACATTTGGTTAACATAAACAAGGTGCAGGGTTTTGACAAGCTACAACTCCAATCAAGTGCAATTTAAACAATCTAAATCTGAGTGGTGACCAACAATTGTGTGATTACAGTTAGTCATGAGTGACTTTACAAGAAAAACAAAGCTAATTGTAAATGTGTTTACACTGCCTGGGGTGCATCTATTTAGATCAGAGGTCTCGAACTCCAGTCCTCGAGGGCCGGTGCCCTGCAACTTTTCCATGTCTCCCTGATGCAACACACCTGGATATAATTAGTAGGTCATTACCAAGACTGCATGCTGAAGTGGCAACCCCTAAGTGAGTTTAAGTAAAGTAATGTACTTCTAAAAGGACTTTTATTGCACCATGTTCATTCACTCATGAGCTGCTATAACATGAATCAAAACTCAGTCACGTTCTATAGTCTTGCTAATGACCTACTAATTTTGTTCAGGTGTGTTGCAACAGGGACACATGGAAAAGTTGCAGGACACTGGCCCTTGAGGACTGGAGTTTGAGACCCCTGATTTAGATGTTAGTGCTTTGCTTTATTTTCACCACACCATTACTGTCACCATCCTGGGTCGTGTGACCCAGTTTTTAATTTGTCTTATATTTTGATGGTTTATGGTTTATGTTTAAGTTCAGCTCATTCTATTTTGCCATGCTGCAGTGTTAGTTCATTGTTTTTTGGATCCCTTTTGTGCCATTGCCCCCTGTGTTTAAGTCTCCCTCGCCCTTCATGTGTTTGTGATGTCTCCAGTTCCCTTTTTCCTCCGTGTGTATTTTTAGTGTGCGTGCTCCTCGTCAGTTTGTTATGTTAAGTCCGCGTGTCCTGGTCTGTCATGTGTTCCGTGTCTGCATGAACTACGTCGTCAATCATGTGTTGTCATGTCTGCATCCCATTATGTTTCCTGTTTTACTTTGAAGAGGTCTGGTGTTCCATGTTCAGTGTTTAGTTTCACTTCCTCTGTGCTGTCATTATGTTCCTTTGTGTCAGCTGTGTTCCTCATGTGTTTCCACTTCCCTCATTGCCGTTCTGTGTATTTAAGTCCTCTGTCTTCCTTTCTGCAGTGTCAGGTTGTCTGTTTCCAGGATTTTCTAAGCTCAAGGTTTTCGTTGTCGCTTGTGTTTAGCATTTAGTTTAGCTCTAGTTAAGTTTGCGTCGTTGTGCATCTGCCTTTTGTTTTGTACCTTTTCCGAGCCACAAACAGCTCGCCTTTTGTTAAATGATATATATTATTGTTAAATTATAGTTTCGTTCCAAGCGTCTGCATTTGGGTCCTCCTCCTCCTTCTGCACAGGCTGCCAGTGCAAACCGTGACATTATCGGCATCGGAGTTGCACATGTTGGCCTTTTTTGTGTCAGCTAAACTCAAACCAATATAACTAGTGAAAAAGAAAACTGGTAGCAGGGTTACAGCTGTAACACAGGAAAAAGTCAATTGCAGCTTCATATTTCTTTCATGTATAAAGCTCTTTGGATGAATACAGATAAGTGAAACTCCTACTTTGGTATAAGAAAGAGTAATGCAACAGACTGAGCGCTCTTTATGTGCTATCAGGTTTTCCTTTTCTTGAAGTTTATGGAAATTGGCTTATTAGAATTTATGATACTTCATATGGCACAGAAGATGATGGACCACATTCAGTATATTGGCATGAAAATGCTCTTACCCTGCACAAAAAATGAACTTGCACACAAAATCACCGTCAGATTCATGACACGTTCTTACCGCTATGGGTGTCATAGTGAGTCAAACTCATTTCAAACCCACTGGCTTGCGCTCACTGCCTGAAATCTT
Source organism: Maylandia zebra (assembly GCF_041146795.1). NCBI lineage: Eukaryota > Metazoa > Chordata > Actinopteri > Cichliformes > Cichlidae > Maylandia > Maylandia zebra. The sequence goes on along the minus strand of NC_135187.1, from coordinate 6,817,470 downwards.
CATACTATCAGGTAGCAAGTTTATCATAAGGTGAACTGGAGAAAACGGTAGCAATGTTATAAAATATGAGCCTGCACCACTAAGCTAAAAAAAAAAAATAAGGAAAAGTATGCTTGAAGAAACTTAAATAATAGTGTCAGAGAAGGAAAGGGCACAGCTTTCCAAAGTGTTTAAATGGGATATATGACATTGACGAAAACAGCTGGAGGACAAGGAGCATGAGATGAGAAATTCACAGGAATAAAGCTGCAAAGTATGAAACATGTAATGTGATCACAACACATCCACCATGTGACATGCAGCACATACATGGAACATGTGATAGCGTAAGCAGCATATATAAATGGAAGAAAAGGGTTGCAGACTGCAGGTCACTGGTGTCATTGATAACGATTTTTTTGGAGAAGCCAGAAGTTTTTGGGTCAAAACAAAGTTTCTGTCTCCCAGTCACAAAGATGAATAGATCACTGTTTTCAAACTCCAGATAAAACTGACCACTGGTGCTATTGTTATTATTCTGTTTTCAAGTTGTCACTGAAAGAAAAAGTAGAAAACTGTCTTTCCTACACTGTCACGGGAAAGTCAATTGAGCTGCATGAGGACAGTTTGCTCTGATATCATGGTGAGAACTGCTGATTGTTTGGTTTACCACCTGCGGTCTGAAGCCTGAAGAAGATTGCCATATACCTGCTGTGAAGCGCTGCTGAGTGAGTGATGGCTCAGTGCATGTGTGTGCATCAGAAAAGATGTGAGGAAGTCAAGCTACATGGATGAGTATGCAAGAAAAAAAAGGTGTTTAAGGATTAAAGGGTTAAAGTGCATGTGAGGAATATTCAGTTTAGCTCTAAAAGCTGCGAGTGTGTGTGTGTGTGTGTGTGTGTGTGTGTGTGCTGGGAAACTGTTTATTTTATTTTATTTATTTCTTTTGGTGTGTTTTTAATTTGTGTAGGTGTGTGCGTACAAGCTTTTACAGTTGTGTGGGTGAGCAGCAGAAATCTTTCATCACAGTCAGGTGGGCGAGAAGGAGATAGAAAGCCTTCAAAAAAGGACAAAAACAATAACAGCGCAATCTTTGTAGTTTATGGGTCTGAAATTGAATTTGTGCATCAACCCTGTTCACCTGCCATGTCACAGTGGGTCATGTCATTTCAGCTCTGCCGGTGTTTTAATCTCCAAACCTGTGGCGAACTCAAACTAACCCCTCTCACCGGCTGACCCCAGAATGGCTGAAACGAAGCCATTAAACTGTCTCGTCCAATTACAGAGCCACTTAATCTGACACGCACAGCCATATTCAGCCCCACAAAGTCATTCGGTGATGTATTAGCACACTGTGATTCTCCCTTACCAGAAGCTATCATAAAACTTTAATGTCCTTCCAAACCCCCCACCTCGGTTAACCATCATGTAAAGTAGGAAGACAAAGCCAGCGTGACCCTGGGCGTTCCCGTGTTCCTGTGAGCCACTGTACAGCTGGACTATTTTATACAGGACACTGAACGTATACATGTGCGCCGTTTGCATTTTTTTCCCTCTCTATCAAATGTTCTTGTTCTCTTTCTTTGCTCTTGGCTTCTAAATCAAGTCTGAGCTGATGTCTGTCTCGGCTCCGTTCAAGTTGCTTCAATTCAATTTACTTTAGTTTCATACAATATAGCTTGATTGAAGCTGAAATCCACTGAAATATTCCTAATATGATTCTGGTTGTTCCTTGAACCACCAAAGAGAAGAGGAAAAAGAAAACTTTGTGTTGTGTGTTTTTCCATTAATTTGATCAACTAAAATCACTCTACGGCAAAGCAGTCGGAATATTTTTAAGGCTGTTGTCACAGTCGCATTTCATTATACATAAATGACATACTGTGAGTCTTGCAGTATTTTATAGTAGACAGTAAACATAAGTTTGTAAAGTCTGTAAACAACAGTAATTTCAAAAGTGAAGTCGGTACTCATGCATTCTTTCTAAATGCCAATAGGGGGCCCCCATCTGAGTACACAAAGAAGTTTAGTTGTATACAAGCCTTTGCAAAGGCACCTTTTCCCTTATCATGTGACCACTGTAAACAGTTATGGTCTTAATTAGTAGTCTCAAGTTTTACTGAATACGATATTAAGCTAACTTTGTAAACTGCGTTCCCCAGAACGGTCAAAGGATGTAAAATTATGGTGTGTTTTAAGGTGGAACTACCATGTGATTGACGTGTTGCTACAGTGTGAGCATCCTGTGTCTCAGGTCCTCAGTCAGATCCTGCAGAATCTGTAGCTGACGGTTTTATTTCACTCATCGATGGCTAATGTCACTGTGGCTACTTCCACCTTTTATATAGTCTGACACAAACCCTTTTAAAAACGTGGCAGAGCTAATGTGTCATACATCATTTATGTGTATATGAGTGCAGAAGACACAGGCAAGTGTTAGGCCACCCTGAGGGCACAGAGCCGTAAAAGGTGAGCAGGGTCGTATGTACACGAGTGGTACAGGGTGGCACTGCTACCCTTAAATATGAACCAGACCAGGGGTGTATATTTGCCCAGATAAGTTGGTCTATTTCACAAACCTGTAATCTACTGGGATATTCCACGCAAACCATCTCTAATGTTTAAAGAGAATGGTCCAAAAAAGAGAAAACATACAGTAAGTAGTAGTTCTCTGGGCAAAAATGCCTTGTTCATGCCAGAGGGCAGAGGAGAATGGAACAGCTTCAAGCTGGAGGCCATAGCATCTCAAATAACCATTCATTACAACCAAGGTATGCAGAAAAGCATCTATGAAAGCACAACAAATCAAGCTTTTAAGATGATATGGTACAAAAGCAGAAGACAACACCAGCTGCAACTCCTCCCATCTGAGAGTAGGAAGCTGAGGCTACAGTTCACACGGGCCAAAAAAAGTATCTTGTCTCAATTTCTGTGATGCGGGGACGGTAACGTCAGAATTTGGCATAAACCATGAAGCCATAAAGCATAAAGCATCAATCTATCCTTCACTGCATCAGCGGCTCAGGCTGTTGGTGGTGTAATGGTGTGGGGAGATGTTGTTGGCACAGACTTCAGTCCCTTAGCACAACTGAGCATCGTTTAAATGCTACAGCCTACCTGAGTATTGTTGCTATGTTCATCCCTTTATGATTGTTGTGTACCCATCTCCTACTTCCAGGGGGATAATTATACTTTGTTATTATAGATCAATCTAACTAAGAGAAAACACAGTCATTATAATTATCTACACCTACAGCACTGATGAGAGTGATGTACTAATTACTGAATCAATAATTATGATCAAACAGTACGTATCCTGGTGAACTTCTATCGCTGCACCATCGAGAGCATCCTGACCAACTGTATAACAGTCTGGTACGGGAACTGCTCTGCCTCGGACCGGAAGGCGTTGCAGAGGGTCGTGAAAACTGCCCAGCGCATCGCCGGAGCACCACTTCCTGCCATAAAAGACATCTACAGGAAGCGGTGTCTGAAAAGGGCTGGGAAAATCATCAAAGACCCCAGTCACCCATCACATGGACTCTTCACCCTCCTGCCCTCTGGGAGGCGCCACAGGAGCCTCCGGACTAAGACCACCAGGTACCGGAACAGCTTCTTCCCCACAGCTGTCAGACTCCTGAACTCTGCCTCCTGACATCTGACCCACGTTAAACTCATGGACTGAACATACACACACCCACAATGGACAACTGTACCCTCAAACACAATAATAACATGGACTGAACCACCACTCACAACCACTAGCACTTTATATAGCCTCTGTAGAAACTATCTACACCCTCACTTATCTTAACTGCACTACTGTATAGCTCTGTGTAAATAATCATTCTGTACATTCGATAATCTTTAATCCTACAACTGTTTACAACTTGCATAGTTCCCATTTCTGTATAGCTGTATATCTCAGATTCTGTAAAGTTATTTATTTCATATTCTGTATAGTTTTTCATATTTATATCCTGTTCATATCCTGTACATAGCTTGTACTCACTACAGCCTGTACATACTTATAGTTATAGAATATTCACAACATACTTCATACCGTGTACATTATAACATACCATAATAGACCCATTTCTGTAATATACTCACATATCTATATTATTGCTAATATATATTGTAATATATCTATATCACTAAAGCACTTCTGGATGGATGCAAACTGCATTTCGTTGCCCTGTACCTGTGCATGTGCAATGACAATAAAGTTGAATTCTATTCTATTCTATATGAATCTGAAGATGATAAGCAGGATGTTTAAATGAAGCATTATTACTGATTTCTATTTTTACACTGCTGTGTATTTTTTAGGATCTAAATACTTCTTCCACAAAACCTTTTTAAATTAGTGCAATGTTACGTTTTAAACATCGATTTTTCTGGAACTGCTCAAAATGTGAAAGAGAATTAAGTTTGAGTGGCTATGATTCACAAGAAGAAAAGAAAACGCACAGAGTCAAACAAAGATATGTAAGATTCAGACAATAAAACATGAAGATGGGCAGATTTAGTAAGCAAACATGTCAGTCAAAACAAAAAGAAAAGAAGAAAAATCTTGTCTGTGCCTGTGTTAGTCTAGAAGGAGCCTCTTGTGTTTCGTGTTTGGGTTTTTTACTTACACGAGGCACATCTGATCCAGTAATATCATTTCAAACCACTATATATTCATTTTGTTTTGTTCTTGAAAATGTAATTATTTATACATGGATACATGATTTGATGATGCATCGTTTGTTTTTCCCTCCCAAAGGGAACACATAAGAGAGTTTATATAAACTGCCACGCTTCGTAAACGCCTCGTTTTCGTTACGCTTAATATAGAAAAGACAGATGATGATATGAAAAAAACCTATTTAGCAAAGGGAGAAAAACCCTTAAGGAAATACCTGATCACACATGAAAAGTGCTTGACTTCAGTTTTTACTCAAAATGATCTCACTTACTGTACTCTTAAAAGCCGATTTACAGACTGAAGCGTGTCTGAAAGGAGGCTTTATGTCTCGCACACGCATAACAATTTTTATGTCCCCACATTTCTGTCTCCATCTTCATATTTTTCGCTCTTCCTTGTTCTGTTCGTTTAAATTGAGCCTCTCTGTCTTTTCCGTCTCATTTTCTCAATTTCATCGACTCTCCTCTCTTTTTATCCCTCTCGCTCTTTACTCTCCAATGGCAGAGTGTCCCCTACAAACTTCCTCTGAGTAAATGGGAATTTGAATCCATTCAATTAACCCATCAGCCCGCTCTGTTTTTCTCCCCGTCTTCTGTCTTCCTTTCTTTCTTCTTCTCTCTGCTTGACTTCTTCCACGAGAATATTATTGAGCTATCACTGCATAAAAAGTTAGCCCAACCGTACAATACTATCATAATAGTCATATCAATCAGACACTGCTGCTCACCTACCATTGAATTGCTTTGACAGTAATTGATGCCTTACTTCACACGCACAAAAGCTTTCGGGGAACAGCACAGCCTTTGTTTGCCGCAAGTGCCCCATTAGAGGGAACTTAAACTTCCCACGTGAATCGTTGAAAACAGACCAAATTTGAGGAAAACAACCAAGTATTGTTGAAAGGTCCCTATTTCATCTGCATGAGTGATCTCCAAGTGCCAGCTCACTTGATTGTTCGTTGGCATAAAATTGCGCTGCCGGTGCTTCTCTCCTCCGTGCTTCTCTTCTGCTTTAATGTGATGCTGGAGGATAAGGGACAGCAGACTGCAGAGTGTCCACTAACTGGAAAGGACTTGATCACGCTCCTGTCTGGTTTGTTTATTTAAAAATAGCTGCACCTGCCTTTTATCCCTGCCTCGTGCTCTGTTTGCGTGGCTTTTATCTGTCTTACGTGATCCCTGGGGGCATAGGGATGTTTCAGGTATATTGTTCCATCACAGTGGATAAAGTAGATTTGAGTGCCATTTATTGTTATATATCTACAGAACCAATTTTTTTTTCTCCCAGGAATGTGACGGCCCTCAACAAAGATGTTATCATCTGACTTTATTTTGAAAGACTGTGGATCTTTATCGACTCACCGGGTTTGCAAGATTGATTTCAGCATTTGTTGCGACTGCCTCCAGTGCTGAAAGTGTCAGCAAAATGGCTCAAATGTGAGGAGGATGCTGAGATCTCGTCCAAGATAAACAGGCAGCTAATCTGAACTGATCATCTTTGTCTAGCAAAAATGTTAGCGTCTGCCTTCGAATACTTGTGTGGTTATTGCTCCTGTGGAAAATACCACTCACCTGGAGGAAATATTGATGATCATACTTATCAAATATGGATAGGTATTATAGGAAGGTTTATATTTACTGTGCAAACAATACAAAGTATGGCCGAGGTGCACTGAAACTTAGTGAGAACGCTCAGGTGGTTGAGACTGAGTGGAGCCTATTTTAAGTGCACACCTAGACACGAACAGATTGTGCAAGTATAACGATGAAATCTGCGGTATGCATATATTACTTGAGAATGACAGTGTGCTTTGTCTGGGTTTTTTTTGTTTTCTTTGTCAAAATTTCTGCAGATGGAGTCGGTTCACCAACTGTATGCGGGCTGCATAATAAAGGATATACAGCTGGAGACAACAGCTAAAAATCTTTGTGGCAAATCTGTATACCAGCCACGCCCCATCAGGTTACAGACCCCTGAGTGTAAACGTCTGGTTAAACCTGACCAGCTTGTTCTCATGTTCAGGCTTTATTTCCTTTCTACAAAAATTGTGTTGTTAAAATTCATATAATAAAGTTGGTTTGTTGGACCTATCTTACATGAATTGGCGCACAGAAGAGTTTTAAATAGCAGCAAAAAGTAATCATCACAAAGTTGCCTGATCTGTCAAATGAATCTATTTTTACAAGGATATCACTATATCTAATGTAACTGTTACACACAAGGATACGCAAACAGATGGCTGTTGTTATCTCTTTTCTGTCTCTCAGACTTGGTGGGTGTTGGACTCTGCTGTCACCGTCATCCGTTCATAGTTTTTGGACAGAATGTCTCAGCTTAGCCACGTTGGTTGAGGGTCTCCACTTCGCTGGCCTCAGGATTTCATCCTTGCTTTTTGCAGATGATGTGGTGTTGACCTTCTTAAGTGTCAAGAAAGAGAATTAGTACCTCCAAGTCTGAGACCATAGTTCTCAGCCAATAGGGGGGAGTGCCCACTTCAAGTCAAGGACCAGTTACTGTCCTGAGTGGAGTTCAAGTATATCAGGGTCTTGTTCACTAGCGACAGGAGAGAGAAAAGCAAGATGAAATCCCACCGTCTGCTTACACCATTAACATATCCTTTTTCTTTCTCAGCCTTGTGATAAGTTCAAGGTTTGGACACAAAGTTGCAATCACGGTATTGAAGCCTCCCGGGACAAAAAGGCACAATGGTAACACTACAGGTCTTCCAAACATCAGTTGGGGGTTCCTGTGCTGCTGACCTCGGAGTATTTGCAAAAGATCTGGAACTGATATCATACCACCTTGGAGTTTACCTGGATTAACAAGCTCTGTGTCAGCTGTTAAGGAACCAGGGCAACCAAGAACCTGGTAAGAAGCTACATCTGCATCCTCCTCTTCTTCAAAACGGTCCACCATTAAACTTAAGGCTGAAGAAATAAAAACCAATGAGCTCTAAAAAAAACAAACAAATCAAATAGTAACCAATTTTAGGTGAAAACAATAAGATCCAAGATTCCAAGTTCATGAATTTCATTTCTCTCAGCATTATTGCTGCTCTAAAAAAGTAGCAACCCCCTGTAATGAAATTAAAAGAGTACAGTGCTGTAGTGGTTAGCATTGTTTCCTCACAGTAAGAAAGTCCAAGGTTTAAGCTTTTCTGTGTGTTTGCACGTTCCCTGTGTCTCTATGGACTCTCTCTGGGTACTTCCTTCATGCATGGGTTAAGTTAATTAGTAAATCTAAAATTTCTAATTGAATATCTCTTTCTTTCCTGTTTGCTCTCTGTGTTAACTGTGTAACAGACTGGTGGCCTGTCCCGGGTGTACCCTGCCTCTCGTCCCATGACAGCTGGGATAGGCACCAGCCTCCCGTGCATTCACAAATTGGATAAACTTATTTGTTGTCTAGTAATTGCTAAGAGTTAGGAAAACAATTCCGAAAAGCCAAAAAACAAATTTAAGAAATATTCTCAATGCACAGGATTAGATTCCTTCATCTGATGATGACATACACCTCACATGATTAGTTTTAGAAGAATTCACATCTCTTTTTATGGTGAAAAGTAACAAAACTAGCAAAATTAATCAGATTTCTATAAAAACTGACTTGCTGCAGAAGCAAATCCTGATTCAAATCGCTTTTTATGCTAAATATCTGTCTGCCTTGGCTGATAGAAAACATTTAATGCGCTCCAAACTGATGCCGCTACAAGAAGATTGTGCAGAAACAAAAGTTCTCTATCTCAATCCTCCTAAAGAGTACAATTTGGAGATGCATTGTGGGTAGCTCTGTGCATACTAAATGCATATTGTCTCTCCCCAAGATGAGTTATTCCTGAGTTTGCGGCTCTAAACCACTTTACTGCAAACATTCTGCAGGAACTCATTCTGCTGCAGACTGACAGATAATTGCCACAGAGACTCGTGTGTCCCCACAGCTATCAGGCTGCACTTTAACAGGCCCGAAACAGACACCGTTAACCAACCAGAGCAGGGTACACTGGACACAAACTAGGATTGTTCTATTATGTTAAACCACTTTTTCTCTGCCTCTGTCTCTCTATCTAGCGATCTCAATAAAATAATAACATTTCATTACAAAATAACCTGTGGGTTGAGCCGAGCATCACAGATTGAGCATATCAGAGGAAGGACTTGCCCTTTAAATTATTAATTCTTTTTAACACATTTAGCCTTGGGTTTCTTTGTCTTACTAATTTGCTCCTGTCCCTCTGCAGTGGAAAGCCATGTTTCTGCCTCTTAGGAAAGTAGTTTTAAAAATCTGAGCCTGTAGTGAAAGACTCTCGGGATGTACCGAGCTGAACTGCTAAATCTCTTGAGGATCTGCTTCTGCCGGAGCCCTCCCTAGGATCAGCATACTGATGTAAAAAGTCGGTCTCATCCATACTGACACACTTTTTTTACTCATTTTTTAGGTGTTTTTGCATCTGTTTGATAGTGAAAGTAGCAAAATGTCAGGAAGAAAGGGAAATAAGAGGGACAATAAGTAAAGGTCACGAGCTGAAATTTGGCCGCGAGGATTTTCTAGCATTTCCTTCCGAAATGAAATTAACATTTTATGATTTAAGCCAGAAAATCACTTCCTCCTAATCATTTATTGCTTTTCTTTAAATTTACAATGTGTCAGTGATAATTATTGAAACTATTAATTCTTATTTGTTTTGTATCCACACTCTAATTTTAAGTTTCCCTTTATGTGAATGCTCATTAATGAGAATAAATGAGAAATACTTTATCTCATATTTAGGAAATTATTTTGTTGCAGAGGCTCAAGCAATACTGAAATAATCACAGATCACAACAATCACAGAGCCAGCCTTCCGGATCAGTTAATTGAGTACGTTAGTGCCAAAAAACCACAGCTAATTTCACCACACTCACGACAACTGGCTGATAGATAATCTTCCATTTACTGCATATATTGAAGAACTCCTGTTTCCTTAGGAAATAGAGCCTACTCATCTACTTCTTGTGTACAGCCTCTGTGTTGGTCAGCTCAGCCTGAGTTGATGTGGATGTCCAGGTACTTGCACTACCCAACCACATCACATCCTGTCCCACGATAGACATGGGCCATGTAGGTCTTCTTTCTTCTGAACTGGATCTCTCTCATCTTTCTCACATACAGAAGCAGCTGACCTTCCCAGACTGCTTCACTGGTGTAGCAGCTGGGTAGGTAAGTTTCTGTGCATAGGTAGCTAGCCAGTTAGCTAGTTAGCTAGGTAGGTAGATAGATAGATAGATAGATAGATAGATAGATAGCTAGATAGATAGCATAAGTTTAGAAGTCTAATGGCTTGGGAAAGAAGGGGCACAATTTAACTGTTGTTCTTTAAATGCTGCTAAGCCTCTTGCTAAGAGGCAGTGAGAACAGTAAAACAGTAAGCAGTGGGGTCTCTGAGCATGTTACAAGCCCTAGTCAGGAAGTGTTTTTGTGTAATGTCCCAAACTTAACGATATAGTGAAATTCCAAACAGCACAAATTCTATTCAAAGCAAAAAATAAAGAACTGCCAGGTAATATTCAGAGTATGTTTTTTTTGAAAGAAGGAAGTTATAATTTAAGGGGTTTTTGTAACTTCAAAACAATGAAGGTACGTACTACAAGAAAAGGCGTTTGTGTTTCTGTTCAAGGAGTGAAACTATGGAACAAACTGAATATGGAATTAAAGCAATGTCCAAACATAAAACTGTTCAAAAAGAGTTATAAAAATATGATCTTCTCGATCTATAAAGAAAAGGAAAATATTTAAATTAAGTGAATGTCTCTATTTAAAAACAAACAAACAAAAAATTCATGATGTGATATTATAGTATATAGTATATCAGAAATCTGTTCACTATTTTTATTACAAATTATATCAGTAAGGAAGCTGACTAAATATTCACTGATAATTTATGGGACAGGGGTGGGATTAAATAAGTGTATACTTCTTCCCACTCCCTTTCAACATGTAAATTAATCAGAATGTTTTTTTGTATGTAATTTGTATAGTATATTTTTTTTCTCTCATTTCTTTTCTAAAATGTACTTGTATATTGTTCACATGTTGAAATAAATTACCAATCAATCAAACTTTCTCTGTTATTATGAGAAATATCAAATCGATCTCAGATATTTCTGAACATTAAATCAAACTGTTTTTGAATATGCGTCTTTAATAGTAACCAGTTATCATTTACACTGTCACCATTTTTTCAGCTATTGAGAGGATTAATTGTAGGACACATGGGACTGCAAGAGATAAACAAGTTATATCATCCAGTTTTAGCAAAATAAAGCTAATTTTCAGTTAATCCAAACATGCCTTATTCATCTAGTCTGAAGTCAAGTGCAGATGGTTGTGGCTCACGTACTGGGATGCATAATTTTGTGTTTTTTCCGTTCTAGCTATCAGTGCTTAAACAAACAGTACTGTTGTGTTTACTGGAAACAGTTGTGGTTCTCACTGCCAGTAATTGGAAATTAATTACATCTTTTGCAACACAGTGTTTTCCTCAGTGTTTTACTGCACTGTGAATAAGCAAGAGACTGTGTGTGATATCCCTCAGAGATCTCTCCAAGCTTAAACTTGGTGTGGTATTAAACTGTCGTTTTATCAGATTTGGAGCCTGAAAATGTGAATTGGGGGGACAGCATGGAGTCTGATCCAGGACTTGACCGCAGCTGTCAGTCAAGGCAAACCCAGATGCAGATCATGGGATCTAAGGCAGGAAGTAGAGGCAAAGGAATAATTTATTAGAAACTAGCAATGGATTTGGTAGAATGAATTATAGAGTCTCTTTAAGTCCTGGAGTGAGCTGAGGTAGGGAAGCGTGGAGCCAGCAACGAGCCTTGGAGCAGGCAGTTTGTGGCCGAGGCTGATGTTGAGACGGGGGAGCTGAGATTAGACGGGCCAGAGAATGAGCGAAGGCAGACATTAGCTGAGGAGAATCCAGAGTGCAGGAAGTGTGCGAGTCTGGAGCAGAAAAGAAACAATAGCTCGAGTCAGGCTGGAAAAAAACTGCCAGAAAAGAGGGATGAGGATTAGCAAACAGTTTACCAAGCAAGCGAGAATGGCCTGACTGTGACTAACTGGGAAGCCGAGTCAACAATCTTGTGACATGGTGGAGTTGAAGACTGGTATTTATGGTATATAACAGTGCAGAAGATTGGCAGCCACACACACACACGCAGAAGCACAGAGATATACAGGGAAAGAGTTACTTTCTAGGAGGCAGCAAAAGTGAAGGGTGTGACACTTAAACCAGCTAAAATTTCAATATCTCAATAATAAATTTTAATATAATATCATACACATATATAATTAAATTATACTATTAGGATTCAAACCAGACACCAATTAAAAGGAGTGAAATTACAGCCCTTGAGACGATAAATTATTTTGGTTAAAACTTAATCACTTCCAGACAGCTTGGATGTTTTGTCAACTCGTCTGTACAGCTGGAGTCATTTGGAGCCTGTGCAGTTATTAAGTTGATAAACACTGACGCCTACAAATTACTTTTTTATAATAGTAAATGTAAGGAAGCATAATTGCTTTATTGATTACACTCAGTGACTAAGCTGTTTGAAAGTAGGAGGCTCTATCTTTTATGCACAATCCACCGTTTAGGTTTAAGCATCGAGAACACTTTGCTAAAGGATGGTGAAAAACTGAAGCGTGGGTTAAATGTTTACGTGCCTCCACTTTTTTCTTTTCTTTGTCCATCGTTAACCAAGAACCGAGTGGCAAACCATTAGCATAAACAAGGTTAATTGCCTTTGGTGGATTTTTACTTTTTTTTGCAAGGGCACTTGTCTTGTTGTTCATTAAAGACTTTCCTCGTTATGTAAAATATTTCCAGCAGCAATACATTCCTCTTCAAACATGTAATTGTTGCAAATTTGCTGTAAATATATATAATCTTATCTGAACAGGAGACAATTTTGAAACTTAGTTCCTGCTTTCAAGTGCATCACATGTTCTTTAATTTATCTTAACTTAAAAGTGAAGATGATAACTATTTAAACAGTTTATAAAACCAGGAGATTATGTACAATAAATTTATAAATATTTTTTGCAAAGACAAAAGTTCTATTAAGATCCTTGCAAGGCACTTTGGAAAAAATGCAGTTTTTGTACTAGAAGTGATAAAAGCAGGAATTAAAAGGTGTCATTCCAAAAGAAGTTTCCTAAAAATACCAGAGGTGTTTTTCTTATTGCAGTACTGAGATATCAGAAGTATCAGAAGTTAAATTAAAACATTTCACAGTTTCTAAGACACATCTCTTGAAACCTTTCACCTTTTTTCTCAACACTGTAAGCACAAAAATCCAATTTTTAAACTGCAGTCTGTAAACTCTGACTTGGCAAAACTTTGCAAACACATCAAAACATTTTTATCTGAACCCAAAACCTACACCATAGCATCAGGTCACGCACACACAGCCAGTCAAAATACAAACACTACCGAGCACATGTTACGCAATGCAACAATAAGTTAAAAGCAATGTTCACAACATGCAACCAAAGTCTTGACAGTTTCCGCTAGGGCTGAACGATTATGGAAAATAATCTAATTGCGATTTTTTGCCCCAATATTGCGATTGCGATGCGATATGCGATTATTTTTTAAGGTCTTTGTCTTCTGTATTATTAAACAAAGACAAGCAATACATCATATAGTATGGCCAATACTATATTACATTAATTTTAAACTGTTCTTTCCTGGAAGACAGACCTCTGTTATGATGACATGAGGTGATGCATGAATTGATGACTGACATTTTTATTTAACTTCTTCAATCACAACAGTATATTTGAACATACACAATAGTTTATTTTTAGCTTACAAACATCTGAGCATAAAGTGCTGACAAGGAACCCTGGTGTAAACATTAAAATGAAAGTCAGTGCAATGTGCAGATTGCAGAAATATAAATAAAATAAATCAGTGGCTTTACCACACTCAGTTTTTCGACATCTGTGAACTACTAGACAGTCATTCAATTAAAAAATAATATTAAATAAATAAAACTAATAAATAAAAAATACACACATCTTACTGATCTCTGCAGTCAGTAACATTACACATAAAGTGCAAACATAATAACAATTGTGTAAACACACACACAAACACGCCTTTAAAGTTTAAAGGCGTGAAATTGGACGGTCTAGTTCTGATTAGCGTCACCGCTGTCTCGGTGGAGTTTAATAAACTCGGCCGTCTGCTTCTTGCTATCTAAAATATAACCAGACACTGGTGTAAATTCTCGACTGTCTCATACTTCTGTTTAATAAGTTTTCTGTTTGACGTTTAGTCAGCTGTGTGAAAACCAAGGAGGAACCCACCCGGGGGATTAATAAAGTTTTATTTTATCTAATCTAATAACTTTAATCTCAGCCAAACCGATTTACTCACGAACAAACAAAACACTGAAAAAAGCCCAACAATAACATTTTTAGGTTGTCTAAGTGACTTATATATTACGTTTAACCCGAGCAGCGAAACTCCGCGGTGATCTGAAAATGATGTGCCGCGAGTTGTGCCGTTCTCGGCCGCATCAGTAATCCTCGAGCTCCCGGCTAGCTGTCGAGCTGGTGGGTAGCAGACGCCTCTGAAAACGTCGAAGCACTTTTGCAAATATGGGATATCTTGATAAACCGAGCAGATATTTGATGTTTACACAACTACTTTCTCGCCTGAAAATATGTTAAAAGTTTATTTTGTGACCCAGAAAGATTAGTATGAGTAATTTTAAAACTTAGTAGCGGCCGCCATTGCTGGAAACTGGAGTTTGGCTGGGCCGCGCTATGAATTCTGGGATATGGTAGTAATTTGGACAGCCTTATAATCGCAGTATAATCGCAGCCTTTGCGGTTAGAAAATTGCACTTGATCATGTCGCGATATTATCGCAAATGCGATATATCGTTCAGCCCTAGTTTCCGCTGGCCATTGTGCATTTCTATAAAAGTTACACAGAAAAACAGTGGGTACCTCCATGTTTGACTTGGCAGATTTTTTACCCCTGATATCCTTCCTGATGCAACTTCAAGGATCAAACTCAGATCTTCTGCTTTTTTTTGGCAGCTACACCAAACCTCTACGCTTAAAGTTACAAAGCATGGAGTACAAAATGAAAGTAGGGCCCTAAACGTCTTTTATTTACAACATGATGTGCAGAAGTGTCACTAGAACAATTCAAAATCATGTGAACTGAACTGTTTACTTTGGGCTTTCCTGAGTAACGTGTGTATGTTTTGTATTTGCTGTGTCTGTATAACACCGCTATACCTTTATCAAACTACAGATTACTTGTGAAAGTAGGAGATTTCAACTCTTTTTTTAATTCATCCAACATAATTATAGTATGAATCAAGTAAACACAATGTGGGGAAAAACTTTCATGAGTAAATCGTAGCCTGGGACACACTCGAGTCTCATGTTGCACATTCCTCTGATTTATCTCATATGGGTTGTTGCTCCATAAACAAACATGGTAAA
This sequence comes from Maylandia zebra, assembly GCF_041146795.1. Lineage (NCBI taxonomy): Eukaryota > Metazoa > Chordata > Actinopteri > Cichliformes > Cichlidae > Maylandia > Maylandia zebra. The sequence goes on along the minus strand of NC_135187.1, from coordinate 6,802,289 downwards.
CATGGTCGAACACAGTTAAATTTACTGGATTTTGTGTTCCCCCATCTTTCTTCTTCGTGTCTCTCATTGTTTCCATCCGTTGTTGATTTCGTCCTCCAACTCACCCCTGCAAAATTGAGTTTCATCACATCTGTTACAAGTGTGAACAATTTTGTGTAATCACGTTTAACTTCTGCCTCATGTGAATAACTGTGCAAAAATGTGTTTTAGTGAGTAACCATGTGTTTGGAGTTTTTCGAAAAGATTAAATGAGCTCTGCAAACTGTGTCTAACTGAGTGTAAACTGTTTAAGGTTTCCTCAAACAAGTGATTTATTCAATAAATCGTCTTGGGAGCAGTCAGAGAACAGCAAATCTGAAAAAGTGTAAGACACAAAGAGCTGGCAGCTGTGAAGTAGGATTTGGGCTTCAGGGTTAATCCTGGTACATAACCTGCTCCAGAACACGTTATGTTCCAGGTTACACATCAGCAGTTCGGTCAACGTCCCCAACATCACTCTGATGTTGCAGAGGTCAAAAGTTTTTATGAGTGTCTCTGTCTTCTCTTGCAGATTCTTAAATGTGACTTTATTTCACTAAAGTTGCATAAAAGGGAGAATTTTTGCAAGATATACTTTGTGGCTTTAAATGTTTTGATGTAGTGTTTTCCAGTCTGGACGGACCAAAGTGTTTAAAGCATGCACACAAACACACACATATTCATACGCCACTTTAATTCAATACTTGTATACACTCATACTGCTGCTTTCGGTCTGTGGTCCATTTAAATTGTTCCTATTTTTCTGAAATTATAGTTTTATCCTCCTTCATACGATCAGCTTCTCTGCTGTCAGCAGACTTATCCATATTTGTGATTGTTCAGGTGCAGCCATCCTCACCTCTTTCATGTGAATGTGCTCATAGCTACGCTGATAAATCTTGGGTTAATAACCAGCTTAGCCCCTTAGCCCGGTTTCCACTGTTGAGGTGAATAAACCCACCCATTGATAACAAAGATACCTGGGTTTGTTTCTTCATTTTATAAAACCAGGGTGCAGCAGGGCTTTGTTTAGGAAAGTCTAGATTCAACCTCAGTGTGAGTCCAAGCAGGAAGTTTAGGGTTTTCCAGATGAATCAGTGGGCTTAGATGAGTGGTTGTTGATTACTGGTCATGACAATTTGCATATTAATGATCAACGAACTGACCTCACAGCCCATTGGTCATTCAGTGGGCTAGTTTCAGTCATTGTACATTGTAAAATGTACAGTTTATAAGGTTGGAGAAACCTGCAGTCAGCTGAGACTGAAGTCATTTGGATGAGAGACGAAACTTTTCTCCCACTGAGAATGCTACGTCCAAATGAACAGGAGCTGGTTGACAGTGGGCAGGTAGGATTTGTCAACAGGGAGTTGACAGGCTTAACAAAGAGCTGTAAGCCTGACATGCTGTTATCTCGAGCAAATGAAGACAGGATGAGCAAAGTCAAAGAAGCAAACAGCTAAGAAGCACTAGAGAACTAAATATGGAGCCAAAACATCTCATCAAACTTGCTGTTTGACAAAAATAAAAAAATCAGTGTGAGAGCGGATGGATGAGCCGGTGTACATTTACAGACGAGCTTGATTAGCTGATGAGTGTCAGGTGTGCATTTGAATCTGTTGAGAAGCAGTGGGGCTCCACACAAACAGGGAACTCACATACAGACACCCTAACAGAGAGAGGCAACGGAGGTTTTTAGGACAAACTAGAGGCTCTGCGCTGGATGTACAGGAATCACGACAACTTGGCATCAAGCATGGTGACTTTCTTGTAGCCCAACAGTAGTCAGTGGAGAGAATGAGCCTAATACCCTCTTATTGCACAAAAATGACAAGTAGAACCCATCTGTTCAGCTTTCTGTTCCCCAAAACAAAAAAATAAATAAAGTCACACGTCACAGTGGGAAAAAAAGCAAATTTAGAACTTCCCACAGATCAAAACTGTTGGACTGTATAAATTGAATTGGTAGGAAATGTGATACGTGACCCATTTTCCCTTTACTGATTAATGAGTAACGACTATATTTAGTATGCCGAGAAAAAAAAACACAGATTTCCCCCCCCCCTTAGGTGGGAACACAAAATCCACTGTAGAAAATGTCAAGCATGCTGCTGTGACAAAATCACTGACGACTAATCTGATTTTTGTTTTTTTAAACAGAGAAAATGCATTCACAAAACAAAGCAAAGCTACCTGCTGATGTTTGGAACATGCAAACTATACATAACTTTGGTTTGGCATTACAAAGTAATATCGTTTAACTGTGCATCCTTCTCAAATCTATAGGAAACAAAGTAAAAAGTTTTGTGGCACTGCTGCATTTTAACCTTTTTCTCAGTCATTAGTCAAAAAGGAATTACCCATTTTTTCACACTTGCTGCTGTGTGGGAGGTTGCGGTAAAGATATGTCTGCGTGGGTGCTTGAGCTGAAGGCAGTTGGACTTCTTTTAGGTTCATGAAGATGTTTCACCTCATCCAGAAGGCTTCTTCAGTTCTAAATGCTGATGGCGAGTCTCAGGTATTTAACCGCAGATGGTTCTGACCCACCACGACATGCTCATGAGCTGGTTCGTTGTGTGATCGTGTCGGTTGAAATATGCAAAAAGCACCTTGGGCTAGGATCTTGAGCTTGGGTGGTTTACAATTTGTGTTGTAGCCCATCACCTCTGTTCAGTGATGGTTACATGAATGGCCTCCTTAACTCTTCTATTTCCTCTGCAAAATGTGAACATTTGTAGCCTGAAAACAGTTTGCTGTCTCTTTTAAGTGGAAATATACAGCTGAGGCTTGTCCTGGAGAGCTGGCCCTCCTATAAGTAGTTATTTGGTCTCCTCTGAAAGGTCAGAGCAATTCTTACTGCATTGCACAGGTACAAGATGTTGTTCAGCTTGTGCTTCGGTGTTTAGGGTCAAATCGGTTTTTGTGTGAGGGCGATGTTGGATCTGAAGTTCATGGAGATGCCACACTTGGATAAAACTCAGTCAATCCTGCCACTTACAGGACACTGGGTTCCTCTGTGATTGATGTTCTTTTCTGCATCTCTGCTGGTGGTAGGGGCCAAAATACAAGACCGAGTGGTGACCAAACACAGGTGAGACTAATGAGGGTGGGACAGGTGATCACAGTGAAGCGGAAAGAGCTGAAAAGCAAGAACAAGACACATGAGAAACCAAACTAAACAAATCAAAATGGGAAATTAGGCAAATAATTACCACAGAGACAGCAGAAGAAATAATGTACGGGAAACTAGAGACATCACAAAACCAATAATTATAACCATAACACAGCAATGATATGTTAAAAGCACAAGGACTTCTAGATCCCATGATCTCATGTTCAGGAAAATGTATGATTTAAATCATAAAGACTTATTATGAAAAAAAGTTTCAAAGCACTTTCATAGCAGAAAATTAAAAGAAATGTAATTCTGTGAAATTAAGTTTAACTATAAATACAGCTATGAGAAAGCAAATGTGCTTCATATATCAACATAGACTGCTCAACTAAGGGAACAACTGATCCTCCATATATTGGAGATTATGTATCAGAATTTCAGGAGCAGGACCACGCCTCCAAACACGCTCCTTCCAGTTGTCATCTACATAGCTTCCCCCAGTTCTGCAAGATGTTCATTCTCATTTACGTGCCCCACCCTCCCTCCCTCCTTGTTCTCAATTCTTTAACTTTTTCATTTCTATTTAGAGTATGGGGATCTGCCAGGCCCGGGAGCCATCGCCAATCCCCTTCGTGGCCTTCCCCAAACCGCAGCTCAATTTATGTCAAAGCATTCACTTTTACCTACTAAAACACTGTCAAATCTTAAATGAGGACGTGGGCCAGGCTAGTGAAATATAAAGCCAGTTAAACTTCAGGGATATCAGTGTTTCTAATGGAAGCATAAACCACTGTGTGTTTGTTTCACCTGCACAGGTGCTGTCAGCACAGCTGCCACTAAAGGATGTCTGACTGTCACACTAGCCTCACGGAGTTTGTTTCTAACAGTTAGAAACTTGAACTTAAGCTATCTACGTGAGTTCATTTAGTAGGACGTAGTCCTCCTGCTGCTTTTTCTCACACAACGGAGCAGACGCTGGTACTTGTCCGGCTCTCCTCCTGTAACACACATGTCCTGGTATCTCCTCCGGATGTGCCTTCCTGGGAGACCAGTATCTGAATGGGTTGCAGATACTGTTTCATGTCACCAGCAGAAACAAGGATAATAGCAGAAAGCAAAACCAAGGAAAAATCTCTCCCTTTTCAGGGTTTGTCTTGTTGCTTCTCCACTATTATTGTGATTTGGAATGATATAACATAAATGGAATTGATTAAATTGACAATCCCTCGTGAATAGTGGCAAAACTCTGTTGTGTCTGATATATTTTCATTGCACTGGTGCTGCAGAGTGGACATCAGTGGGTTAAATCACAACAATTTGGTGGATATAATTTGCAGGACGTGGTGAATATCTCTCTCCATCTTTGACTATTAAAAATACATGACTGAGTTGCACTTTTCAAGCGTGCAAAACAGCCTTTAAAACCAAATTTTAAAAACTGGGATATCTGCTGCGATTGGTTCTCATTCCTCTCTCCGCACAGTCTGTGTCCGTGTATATAGCGATACATAAGACCATGTAGCACAAGATGAAAGACCAATTCATTCAGAACTTTTAGGAGACCCTGTCATAGCTCGGGGGCCCCTTAAATGGTAACCCACTTTCAGACCACTTATGGAGCCGGCTGTGCCAACGCGAAGTCAAAGCAAAATGATTAATGATGTTATTAAACAGTTTAGAGAGGTTGTGTGTTCTTCTAGCTGGAGCCAATTGAGAGCGATTTGTGAGGTGATACAATGTAGTGGAATGAAGTGAACCATGTGTTCGCGAATGTGGGTGGAAAAGTGTCGAAGTAAAATGGTTGTTGCTTTGCGAATGTGTGTGCACAGACACGCGAGTGCGTGAGCCGACGTTCCCGACTGTCTCCGCTGAGGGAAGCGTACGTGCGGGGAAAGTTGAGGAAGGTATATGCATGAGTGTGTGTCAGGGGGTGGATAGGTGTGTGTGTTAGAAACAGAGAAAGGCACATGCAAAGGTCAAACTGGGGACAGGTGGAAATAAGCCAGTAAGCTAGAATCTCATTTCCTGTCACTTGAAAGGGAGAAAGAGTGAGAGATGGAGGGGAGAAGGGGGAGGGGGGAGCGAAAAAGAGAGAAAGAAGAATGTCATCGATCGAATTTGGCATAAAGGAAGCGGGAAGCAGAATAGAAGAGGTGAGCAAAAAGGCACAGTGAAAGTGAGACAATATCGAAATGTTAGGGGGGAGAGAGGAGAGGAGAGGAGAGGAGAGGAGAGGAGAGGAGAGGAGAGGAGAGGAGAGGAGAGGAGAGGAGAGGAGAGGAGAGGGAAAATCTGCAAAATAAAAGGAAGAGAGGATGCAAACAAGGAAGACAGAAAGGCAGATGACAGGAGGAGACAAAAGAAGAGGAAAAGAGAGAGGGAAAACAATAAGAGTGAGGGGGTAATGAGAGAAGAGGGAGATTTGAGATAAAAGAGGAAGTGAAGTGATAAAAAGAGAGGAATGTAAAGGAAAGGAGAGGAGCGAAAGAAAACATCAGCAGGAGAGGAATGGGGAAGAGACCAGATGAAAGGAAAGAAGAGGGGAGACACGGAGAGAGAAGGTGAAAGGAAACAACAATATGAAAAGGGGTGGCAGGAGATGAAAGCGGAGGAGGAAAAAATAAAGTAAAAAGGGAAGAGGAGAGTGGTGACTTTGTAGAGACAATGAGAGGAGAGAAAGCAGGAGATGAAAGAAGAGAAGAGAGCAAAATGTGAAAGTGAGAGGCTATTGGGACAAATCGACAGCTGCTCCTGAGATCCTGTTAGGGCTCAGTCTGGAGAAAGACTGCTTGTAACACACACACACACACATTTAACTACACAGCGCAGACATTCAGCACCAGTGCACACACAAATACGCCTCATTGCTTTTCAACTGGCTGCATACTATAGGCATAAATGGGAAACTCACACACAGTCACACGTTTCACACAGAGATGCTGCAGGCATGCACACACACACACTAGCATGATGCAGGCAAGCCTTCAGCTTTGCAGCATCCAAAAGGACACACTGCATCATCATCATCATCAGACTCAGGAGGACACACACACACAAATCAGCTCCGATATAAACCAAATGAAAACACGCAGGTGAGCTAAAGCGGCTCCAGCAGCGTCTGTTTAGCATCATCTGAATGAAGAGACAATGGCAGTAAGTTGAACTCTGTGATCCATTAAAACCATTTAGATACAACCTTCACCCACCTCCCTCCCTCCCAACACCTCCCACTGCTCACTCCACCCACACTCACAAACGTTCAAAATGCCATCAGTTGCACTCTCTGAGAGGAATAATGAAAACTATGATTTCCATTCTGGGTGTAATGTGCAGGGAGTGGCTCCACACATTGTTTCTCTGTGTTCGTCCTCTGCTGCCTGCTTTAACGCTCCTCTGTGGGTGTCCGCTGGAGCGCGCCAGGACAGCACTGCCCCCTGCTGGTCTGCAAGGAAACGACAATGAAAATCTAAGAAGAAGAGGCTGCCTTGGAGTTGCACCAGTTTGGTATTTGTTAGCTGGTCTGGCTGTTTTTTTATGAAGCTCACTTTTAAAAAATTCAAACGCCTGGAGCTTTTCACTGATTTTACACACTGAAGCTGGTTTTGCTCTGCCACTCAAATCGAGACAGTAGCTGTAGGCTATAATATGAAAAATCATAAAGATGATGCCATCAGAGTAGTTTGCTTTTTGACTGAAAGCCTGCATGCAAAACTGAAGGTGTGGTGTTTGAACGAAGCAGTGTTTCAAACGACTGCTGCGAGATGCTTTGCTTATAAGCAGAAAGGATTATATTTTATCTCTGCTGCATTTGAGAGCTTCAAAGGGGCTTCTGTGATGTTTTTTCCACATCCATACAGTTGGCGTACTCAGACGAGGCATTAAAAAAAGCCTCTCAAAGATTCCCCATACAAAACAAAATCAGTGAAGTACCTCTTAAGCTCTGTACCTATATGATAACTTCCCTCTTTATTCATTGCTCTCACATCTCTTCTGTATAAATAAAATCTGCAACATTCTGGCATTTCTTTGGATTCAGTACATCTATATTGTAAAAGTAAGTGTATGTGTAGCCAGTTTTATATATTCTGAGACTAATCAGAGTTACAAAAAATCTTTAGACTAATGTACTTCGTGTCCATTTTTGCATTAATGTTGCAAATGTAAATGTTTATTAAAATCCAAAACATTCTCATCCCACAGCATCAAAAACCACCACTCTGATTGTCTTCAAATTACACACATGATTTGCTTCAGCATGACTGTTTTCACACCTGGCCAGAAATAACTTGTGGCTTTAGAAAACTGGGGGTGTCAGACGTTAGTCAAGTCAGCCAATCAACATTGTCGCTTTCACTCGCTGGTTAGAATTAGGAAGCAAAAACCAAAAAAGTTTAAGAAAAGATCAGAGTTTAGGCTAAAACACAGTCTGAATTGAAGTATAGATGTTAGTTGCACTTTGAAAAACAATGCTTACTCACTGCTTTTTAGTGTGAAACAGTGGGGTCTTTTACAAGCACACAGGATGTTTTGAGAGTGAGACACCCATCTCATTATTGTCTGAACCTGGAGTGCTTACACGCTGATGCCAAGGGACACCTTCTTCATAATTTAGAAACACCGGTGACTTTGAAAAGCAGCAGTTTCTGACTCTTGGCGAACAAAAAAAGGCTGAAAACTTTTACATTTTCAGCACTTTTCTTTCATGGATTTGATTTGAATCCAGTAGAAATGGTGCAATCTACCTGCACTACAAGTCAGAGTGACACTGCACTATCAGTGTAGGAGCAGAATCTCACAATGCCAGCATTACATTCAACCCAGAGCCCAGGAGTGCTGGCTTGTTTCTGCTGCGCTCTGATGACTGAGAGAGGGGAAATGACCGTGTGAGTGAGCATGAAAGACAGGCTGGAAAACTGCTGGAAGAGGAATATGGACTTTACAGTTTCTGCTTCTGCTTTCATCTCGACGTGACCTCTCCTTTTTGCCAGCTTCAAAACACAATGGGAGCGCACTCGCTTATTACTGATTTGGATCCAGCGCACACACATGCGCCTCCACTCCCTCTACCACAGTTTCAAATGAGCAGATCAGCTGTGCGCCCTCTGCCTCGCGCCATGCATCATCGAGGCAAAGAAGGTGTCGGCGCTTATTAAAGGATGGAAGGCTGACTGATTTCCTGCAACTCTTCAATTTCCAATAAATAAATAAATAAGAAGGAATGGAGAGAAAGACAGGGAGAGAGAGGGAAAATGTTGCTATGGAAACAGTTCAGACAAATGTAATTGTCTCCCTCCATCTTTGCAGGTCAAGGCAGTGGACATTTCAGCTCTATAATCTTTCCATCGCCTCTCCATCTGCCCACTGGCCTATGAGCACATAATAGGGTTTTTGGAGTCGTGAGCTACAAATAAGCTGAGTGATGCATAAGGTGATTTCATAATGTGTGCGTGTGCATGTGTGCGTGCTCTATTACTGCCTCTTTGCATGGTGACATTAGAAGAAACCTTTCACTTCCGTTAAACAGGAAAACTTTCATTTTTATTTTCATCATCCACTTATCACAATCTTAAAGATACTGAAGGACATTTTATTAGAAATGACCCCATTAGCTGACTCAGTTTTTGCATTACATCATTGCATGTCCTTGTTAATGTCTAAGATAAGATAAGATAAGATAAGATAAGATAGAACTTTATTAATCCCTCGGGTGGGTTCCTCTGGGAAATTCGACTTCCAAAAAGCACAGCAACGACCGAAGTTACAGTTACAGAATTGTTATATATATATATATATATATATATACACACACACACACACACACACACACACACATATATAAATACAGAGACAAATATAAATAAAATATACAAAGGGGATAAATAGAATAAATAGGAATAAAAAAATAAAAATACAAGTGAATTGCACATTTCAAGTATTGAGTCTATTGCACTGTTGACTATTTACAAAAAGTATTGCACAAGGTATTGCACAGTGAGGTGAAGAGGCACTACAGCTTAGTTGTTCCCCCCTCCTTTGTCCTCCTGTTTCCCCTCCCTCTCCCCTCCAGAGAGGAGTTAAACAGTCTGATGGCGTGTGGGACAAAGGAGTTTTTAAGTCTGTTAGTTCTTGTCTTGGGGAGAAGCAACCTGTCACTGAACAGACTCTTCTGATTGTTTATGGCCGTGTGCAGAGGATGCCCAGCATTGTTCATAATGTCCATCAGTTTCTTTAATGTCCTTTTCTCTGCCACTGTCACCAGAGTGTCCAGCTTCATGCCGACCACAGAGCTAGCCCTCCTGATCAGTTTCTCCAGCCTCTTATTAGCTTCAAATATAGATGAGGTCATTATTTTCAGTTCTATTTGAAAATCAGCGCGTGGTTTCTTTTGTAAAATGATGGATTATGTGAATTCAAGTTGGCACCATATGATGGCTCTTTACAGAGCAATAGTCAAACTCTCAAACCAGCAGGTGTTTTTGATAACTCAGACAGAAACTGCGGTCTTAGAAGAGCTTTATAACTGACAAACAACACAGACTAATGGTGAAACAACAGACTTTAAGTGTTCCTAAAGTCAGCTTGTGCAGCAAATCCAATTAGTTTGAGGTTAACGAGTGAAGAGTCAACACCTGGAATGAGAAGAGATTACAAAAAGCTTTGTGACCAATGAAAAATGCAAACAAATCTGAGCAGCCTCTCCTGCAGCCGTACCGGAGAAGAGGACATAACTAATCTTTCATGTCCTTGTTACGTGGATTGTCACAACAAAACACCAGCAGGCGGGTGTGACAGCTCATTTTGCTCAAAAGTATCCTGGTTCCTGATGTGTTGACTGATACGGGGAAACAACACGCAGTTTATGTTTAAGGCTCACCACTGTTCCACACAAAGTCATGTAAAATGGAAAAGATGTCTCTGGCTCCAAAGCTGTAACTGCAAACCGTTTCTCACGACTTTCTGCGCTGTGTGTGTCCTTGTGACAGTTTGCAGTGGAGTTTTGCAGCTACACTGATTGATGCGTTTGTTTACAAGCTACTGAGGTCGCTCTGCTGAGTCCATCTTTGTGTGAATGGTAGGGCTGAACTTTGGGAGTAGTCTATTGAAGTGGATCACGCAGTATATTGAAAGGCTGTTTACATATATTGATGATTTACATTTATTTCAACTCCCCCAAGCAAATTTAGACTCACTGAGCTCTTTTAGTAGGAACATCAAACCGTGCAGGGCCTCCCACTGCTTTCAAAGCTGCCGCACCTCTTTGTGGCATTGTGAATTCATTTTGTGTGACCCACTGGAGAATGATCCAATTTCTCCCATCCCCCCAGAGGTGTTCTAATGGATTCTGATCTGGAGACTGACGAGGCCATTGAACTTTCCTGTGTGACATGGCGCATCATTATGCTGAAAGCATCCTTCAGGAGATGGGACCGGAGCCATAAAGGGATGCACCTGGTCAGCAGCAATCCTCAGAATTGGCTGTGGGTTTAAAATGACGATTTATTGGTCTCAACGGGCACAAAGCATGCCAGGAAAACCTTCCCCACATCATTACACCGCCAGTCTGGACTGTTGACACGAGACAGGTTGGATCCGTGGATTAATGCTGTTGAAGCAAACATTCATCAGGCTTGGCTTTATTTCCAGACTTCCACTGTGAGTGTTTGGTGTGAGTGTAGCCACTGCAGCCCCACACTCTGCTCTTAGCTGACTGGATGGATAAACTTGTGACAAAACAATTCTGCAATAATGCACGATTATATCTGTGTCACTCCGGCTGCAATAATGCACGATTATATCTGTGTCACTCCGGCTGCACAACTGGCTGACTGCATAATCATGCAGTCATGTATAACAGGTGTGCATTTGTTTCTCTACTGTTTGATGAGGATTCATATGGAGATAGTTTACTTCAATTTCAGGAGTCGGACCACAGCTTATAACCTCTGCTTGTGATTGTATTATTTATGAATGCCCTTCCTGCCCTACATGCCAGTTTGTTGTCGTTTCCATGCCCCAGCTTCCCTCCTCCTTTCTCGGTTTATCGGCCCGTCTCGGTGGCACCAAGAGGATCTGCCTGACCCGGAAACCACCGTCGATCCTCAGTAAGGACTTCCCCAAACCACAGTCTTGGTCCTACATGCTTGAGGTTGTGGTGATTGCCACTCACTGACTCTTAGAGGGATTTTATATGTTGAACTCCTCCTTAAACATGTTTCTGTAGGATACCACAAAAGGGGACATGTGGAAGGTTACGCTTTGAGGGGACATTTTTCTGTCTGCTATGGTTTGGGTTCACTTCTTCCTTCAAAGACATGTAATGGCCAACTCTTTCCAGCTGGAAGCATTTTTTTTCTATTATGGCAATGTCTCTATATGCACACTGAATATATGGAAATGCTGTTAATCACAAAATCCTCACAAAAGGGGGGAGAAAATCAACATTCACCACCTCAATTTAAATAAGCCTCCAATTCCATTTCCACTGGATTGGAGGTCTGGCTTCAGCGATGCTACTAAATGACCAGGTTTTTGCTTCAGTGGATTTTCTTCCTTCCCTGAGTGGTTCAAGGAGGATGATACATTATTTTCATGCACAGATTGGCCGCCACAGAGTCCAGAATTTAACTCCAGTGAGGAGCTTTGCGATGTGCTGGGGAAGGCTTTGGACAGCGGTCTGACTCGTCCACCATCAATAGAAGACCTTGGTGAAAAATTAATGCAACTCTGGCCAGAAATAAAACTTGTGATATTGCATAAAGTTGTCGAAACGACACCATGGCGAATCCTCAAGGCTAAAGGCTGACCGGTGAAATATTTTTTGGAGAGTCGGTGTGGGTCATGGCCATTGTAGAATCAATGTGTTACACCTTGGGTGTCAAACATAAGGCCCTGAGGCCAGAATCAGCCAGGCAAAGACTCTGAACTGGCCAACTGAAAATTTTTGGAAAATGTGAAAGAGGACGTAGATTTTGAAGGTTTTTAATTTCAAATAAATTAAGTAAATTAACCAGAACAGAAAAGCCCGGGCAATGAGCTATCAGGACTTTTTCTGTAATTTTACACATTTATCATGTAGAAAATCTGAGACATTGTGTTAAAATTGCACTTTTTTTTTATATATATATATTCAGAAAATTGGGAGTTAAATGTTTACTTAAAGGCATTTACACAGACAGAGAGGGGAGTGTTGTCTGCACGTGGCCTGCGAGGTAAAATGAGTTTGGCATTCCACCACCATCAAGTGTGAGGGAATATTCTTTGGGGGAAAAGGTTCACGACCCATCCAGTGGACAATCACCGATACAGAGCACTGATAATACATGTTGACCCAACACTTCACACTGGTCTGTCCTTTAGCTCATCCTTGGTCTTTAGGAGTAAATGGATCCCCAGCCTCCCCAGATTCACCAATAACCTTACAGCGGGAGGAAGCCTGAGGACCTGGAGGCTGAAATCCAGAGCCAACTTCCTGTGATGGTGCCAAACACTCTGGATCCTTGTGCTGTACATCACAAATATTTAAATACCCGTGTGTATGTTTGCCCACGTTTCACGTTCATCTCATCTGAGCCACCAAACCGGCGTCACTGTAAGCAGTAATTCTGCGAATAAATGTAACTTCATGCATGGGTAGCTCAGATAAGACCCCCTCCATTATGAAGCAAAGCAACAAAAAAAATTAAAATATGTGAGATAATGGGCTTCAATTATGAGGATGTTTCCTTTGTGTGTTGAATCGCACTCTATTATTGTTTCAGAGGAAACAACAACAATGAAAATAATAACCACATATTTCACATCTCTGCTTGAGATCAGAAGTTTTTCCTTTTTCCTTCTAACAACACAAAAGACCGGAGGAAAACAAAATGTAAATTCCTAATATCAATGTTTCATCAGTCACGACTTGAGCCGGATGCATAAGAATTTATAATAAACCAAATGTGTTTCAGATCACAGCCTCTTTCTTCCCAAAAGAAAGGGGAACGATTTCTGTGGGAACATGAAAAAAGTCGAGCCTGTTAGGATAAAACAGACAATGCAAACAGGATTTTGTGAATTTTCTTTATTTCTTTCCAGCTAACTTTGATGTCAACGGCATCTCAGAGAATAATGACGAATGGTTTAACTCTGTAGACCGACAGAAAACAAATAAAGTCAAACCGTTTCCGTATTTTAATGTGATCATTAAAGTGAAGGCAGGGTAAAAGCGTAAAACAGGGCTATGAAGCTCTCATACGAACCAGTTTGTGTAATGCAAAACAATGCTTTTGATTGAGTACATCTGCACTCGCTGCTAATGGAGCTTCACCTCAAGAGTCCCGTCCAGAATTAACTCAATTTAAAGAAAAGGGGGGAAAAGCCAGCGCCTGATTGTGCTGCAGTTTTAGCAGATGGCACGAAGGAAACACTGAGCACAATGAGGCGACCACAGCGGCGTAATGATCAGAAAGTCTGCCTGCTACAAACTTCATTTAATCTGCGAAAGGCGATACGAGCGACGTGTTTATCTGCGAAGCACCACAAATGGAAAAAATAAAGGACTGATTCTGATGTGTTTAGCATACGCGAGGCTAATTTATTAAACAGCCACTTATGCGGCTCCCTCGTGGCTTCGATGATGTTTGCTTCCTGACCACAGAGAAGAAACCGAGGAAGTTTTATTTTCACATTAAACATGTATGAAGGCGATTGTTGTTGTTGAAGAGACGCTAACAAAAAAAAAAAGAATAATGTTGGAAGTAAACACTGAATATTTAAAGAACTCATATTTTGATTGTGCTAAAATATCCTCGGTGGCAAAGAGCTGAGCTCCTAATTGTACTTGATGTTATCTCCTATTCCCTTTTTATTCTGCTTGTCTAAAAAGGATTCCCAAATCAGTCAAATCAAGAATTCATCTTTCATCCTTTAGTTTTTTCTTATAAACGTCACTCAGAAACTGAATCAGAGCATTTTGCTGCGGATCTGAAAGATGCGATGAATCCGAGCAGGTTTAAGCACCTCTCCTCTGGCCTGTAGCGTCAGTTATTGATGGCTCACAGCACCAAAATACGCCAACGTCCCTTTACAGCTCCTTCAAACAAATCCACACTCTGTGCTGTGAGCAGCTTGATACGGGAACTATTTTCTTTCTATAGAAATACATCCGCTGACCATGACTGTACAAAAAATATGCACAACAAAAGGCTCGTCCTTGAGATGGCTCAACAGGATGTAAAAATTAGAGGTATCCCCGTGTTGTGGGCCGTAATGACAGTCAGCCACATGCTTGGATGCAGTTCAGCAGGAGAAAAGAAGTTCTACATGAAACGGCTCGTGACAACGTCTGTGGATTTTTCCCAGAGTAACTGGTTTATGATTTCACGCGGAGTTTTTCGGATTGAATTTTCGCTGCAGTGAGAACTGCGAGGCAAAGGCCATCTAGGCCCATTATATTAAAGAGAAGGCACTCGTCTCTAAAGCTGCTTCACCGTGAAAACATGCGCAGTAACAGCCGTAAAAAGCACTGCAAGTCAAAGGAAACAGATTTTCCTAAAAATAAACCTAAAAGTGCAATTTTTGCACAAAATTTGCAACAAACTTACATCAGGAAGGTTTCGCTGTAAAGGTAGCAATTAGTTACATTAGTTACAGTACAACAGCACATCCGTCATACATTAGAGTAAATTTTAACATCTATGAGGGGAATTGTGTCTGCTTCATTTTCACCTTTTCCATGAGCTGCTTTCAAAGAAGAAGAGAAAGATTAAAAGTGTCTTCAGTCGACACTTTCATCGTTGCCACATTTTGAGTCTCTATTTATGTAATTTAAAACTTACAGTCTGTGTCACGCTGCCCGTTTTAACTTCTCAGCAATTAAAACATTCCACGCCCTCACTGACGGCTCATTTTAAAACAGTTGTAACTGCGAGGGTCACACAAGCATCCTTTTAAAGACACCTCTAACTGTCTGGTGAGCCACATGAAAGCGGAAAAACAGGTGCAAGCCAAGGTGCCGTTATCAGAGCAGCACGACGCCGAACAGCAGCGAGGTGGAGACGACACACGTGTAAGAGAAGCCATGAAGGCGTAAACAGACGTTTAAATATCGAGAGAGAGAGAAAACTGCAAACAAACTCAATTTAAGACCCCAGAAAGCAAAACTGCCTGAAGATCTGCAGAGAAAGAACAAACCTTTTATTTTTAAGACTGTTAAACAAAAACCTTGCATTTCACACGAGGTCATATTGTTAATCTGTGTATAACTAATATTGTATTATTGCAGCAGCGTGAAAAAACCTCAGGTCTTTCAGAAACTCATTTTATTGTGATATGTTGTTGAACATTAAAACGGACAAAAATACTCAAACTACTAAAAACAGTTTGCGCACATTAAGATGCTTGGATTTCTTTTTTAACTAATCCACTGAATTGAGAATGAAGTGATAAATCAGTGCACAGATTTTTTTAATATATACACACACAAATATATTTTTCCCTCAACCATCTGCTGGATTTCTGACAATTAGCAAAGCAGCAAGAGAGGCTGTGTCAGCGTCCAAGCACCAGTGAAACTGACTAAATCCAGGTTAAGTGAACTGCAAGCAATCAATGTTGCACTCCACATCAACCTTTATCGACTTTAGCATGTAATATATATACATTTCTGTATTTTTATCATCCTGTTTTTGATGTTATTGCTCAAAAAAATGAAATTTTCCCAGTTTAAGCTCGCTGCAGCGCTCCCATTTGTGATACAATAAAAGGGGGAAAAAAAACACAAAACACCAGCACAGACTTTTCATTACAACACTATCATATCGCATGTGAACAGAGATGGAGCCATTATAAAGACTGTAAGAGTGGAGCAGATTTGAGTGGGAAAAAGAGGACGTTTCCACTCCAGATGAGCCAGAACATGTAGAAATTTGGAATTAAATAAAAAGCAAGGTGCTTGAGAAAGATTTTGGCGTTCCACACTTTGATTTCATACTCACACGCAGCACCGAAGTGAAGATGTCTGCTGTTCAGAGACAGTTCAGTCAGGTCCAGCACTTTTCACTCAGGACTGAAGCACCCATTTTGGCCACAGAGTTCAGTAGTGTGAAGAGTCTCTTGAAAGTGGAAGCAGAGCTGAAGAGACGACCCTAAAAATCATCTGTGACATCAAAACTCATCCCACCAGTCAGAGGCGACGAGATCATTTTTACGAGTCTGTTTTTTCCTGTTACATCAGCGGATTATACGACATGACATCTGACTGGTAATGAGTCCTGCCTTCAGCAGCAGCCACACTGCCAGCCTGCACTCAGTCACAAACACATCCCAGAAACCAGCAGCTGCTGCTACAGAAGTGCCTTCAAACATTTGATTAGCATCCCAGGAGCACTTCTCATCAGCAGCGTCAACACGAGTCTGCTGACACATTTCTTGGCATTTCACGTCGAATGATTACAGATCTACTCCTACACAGCAGCTACCACTCAAGAAAGCCGCACTCAAATCTCCAATGAAGTCTGATTACCTAGCAACATTGTTTTTAATGGCTTTGAAATTGTGAAGGTGGCAGCGGAACAAGATTTAGGACGTTAAAGAGCTTTTTATAGAGTCCAGCAATGGCCTGAATTTTCCTGAATGCAATTTGCTCCCTGGACAGCCACGCTGGAGATGTGCTCAAACATTGTGTTTTCCTGCTCTGATTGCGCCTCTCCAGGCAGTCAAAGCCATAATGAAATCCAAACTGAGACATTTCATTAGAGTTTTGCCTCCTCCTCCAAAAGCCTAAGCTCTGAGGCTGAGTGGGCTCCAGGTTCGTGGAGTAACTCTGTTACTGTCGGGTCACAAATGCTCAAACTTTGTAAAATCAGGATGTAAAAAATATCAAAGGAAATTCTTTTCTTGAATTAACAGCCGTGTTTGAGGCGAGAGAAAAGCGCCGCGTGCTCGTGCAGAGCGGCTCAGCGGTCATTAGATGAAGTCGCAGCCTGTCTTCAAAGGCAAAAATCTTAATTTCCACTTTATGACTGAAGGAAAAGAAGCGTTTAAGGAGGGGAAAGTGTCAGCTTTAAAGTTCAAAGTGAGGCTTTTGATTTCATTTAATCATCCAGAATTTGGCTTCCCTGCCGTCAGCGACAGCCGCAGTGGAAGTCAGCGTTGGGGTCCATCAGGAGTTTCTTGCGGTCGACGTGCAGACAGTCTATGTGGTACCAGGCGTCGCACACGTCACACTGGATCCACTGCACCGTGTCCTGCTGGGGCAGCCGGCACCGCGGCGCCGCGCACGGCTCCACCGTGCCAACCATCACGTCGTCCTCTTCCTCGTCGTCTTCGTCCTCGTCCGAGGAGGAAGAGGAGGAGCCGGAGGAGGAGGAGGCCGAGGAGGTAGAGGATGAAGACGAGGAGGACGGAGAGGGCAGGGAAGGCCGTGGGGGGAGGGGGTGTTTCCTGGGGCGGCCGCGTCGCTTACTTCAAGGAAGGAAAACATAAACAGGAAGAAATGAGAAGGCTTGGAGGTGACATCACAAAAAAAAAAAAGAGGAGGAACAAATACATTTGTTTTTTTTTTAAACTGTTGCCACTCCATGCCTCACAGAGGAGCTTCAGGCCTTGTTTAATATGAAGCTCCAACATTGTACAGTTTGTATATATGACAGAAAATCATACAGGGCTGTGCTTTGTAGAGAATTTTTAGAAAAACCTTCCAAACTCACCCTGTTGGATGATGAAATCGGTTGAACTGCACGCTAACTCTCTCGTCTGCGCGGATCCTCACCGACGGCGAGGCCAGGTTGTAGTTCTCCCCTCCCACCACCAATGGGGAGAATACGGGGGAGCTGTTGGCTCTCCGCCTCCCTCTCGCTGCGGTCGGGGAGCAATGGGCAGGCTTCTGCTGGCGGAAGGCCGCGATGTTTCCGTGCACCACCGTCTTGACTCTGTTCACCTTCTCCGCCTCTTGTTTGCTTGTGAAGGATGCCTGGAAGAGGTGCTCGTTGAGTCTGCTGTTTGTCATGGCTCCGTGGAAGCTGCCGATGGTCCTGATACCGACGGGGAAGGGCTTGGCCTCCAGCGGCCTGCGGATGTCGCTGTGAGTTTTGGGCTGCAGCTGAGGAGGAGGCGGCGAGCTGAAACCTTCAGATTCAGACTTGTAGAGCCTCCGCCTCTTCTTCCCCCGTGCTCTCTGTCCATCCTCCACAACTCCTGCCAAAACTAAGATCAACGGAAAGAGAGCAAGGTAATGTAAGTGGAGACAGAAGCTAATCACACCACTAATTTGTTCTTTTCCCTCCTTTTTTTTGCAAGTAAAATCCTTGAAAAGAAAGCAGTAACTTCATAAACTAATATTAAGTCTTTTTAAAAGCTGCCAAAAACAATTTCATGGTAAAAATCTGCAGCTTCATGTCAAAAAGCTCCAGAGAGTAAGCAGTGTCATTCTGCAGCACGCCGCTGTGCTTTACCTCCTCGACTTCTGGGCTCGTCAGAGCTGTCGTCCTCCAGCAGCACCGTGTGAGCCGACTTCCTCCTGCTCCTGGAGGTCTGCGGGAGGGCCTTCGTCTGAGGCAGTGAAGCTGCAGAGGTGAATGATGGAGGAGTGGAGTGTGGGAGCAGGGAGGAAAAGCCCACGGCAAGAGGCGGCGAGGTCGAGGTGCCGGGGTCAGAGACGGTTCCCTCGTGGCTGTGGCTCCTCTTGAAGGTCCAGGCGCTGCCCTTCATCTTGCTCAGGCTGCCGATGGAGTTGAGGATGACCGTGGCTCTGTTGATGGACAGCTTCGAAAGGTCCAGGTTGGCAGCTACCTTGCGGTCCAAGCTGGTCCTAATCCTGTTCTGCAAGTCGGACGAGAAGGTTCCCGCCTAGGAAACCAGATATAAATATTTCATTTAAACCTTCACGAAGCGTAGGCCAAATGTCAATATCCAGAGGTGCGAGTCTAATTTGTCTGGCTGATGCATTTCTTTCCAGAAAAGTCATGGCACCTTTGAGATAATAAATCTGCTTCTGCCTCTTGCTGCAAATCAACTCCATGCATCAGCACTTTTTTAATTGAAGTAGAAAAGTACGATTGCACATGATTTAATCTTCAAATTTCATTTAGTGAGAGTATGCCTCCATGTCTTCATAGATAAAATGCTTTGGGGATTTTCTGTGGGCTTGTTATTGTTTACCAGACATTGTGGTACATTTTTATTGGCATTCTGAATACAAATAGTGCCCAGCACCACCTAATGAACGATGGCTGCACACACTTTGACACAGGAGTGGGATGAAAATTACAGGGTAGAGTCGACATCAACATTTTCATTACTGTCAACATATTACAGGGAAAAAAAGAAGGTAGAAGAAGGCATGTTAGTCCTTTCATTAGTTTCTGTATCGACTCACCTGTCTGTGGCACTCAGACCAAAGACAACAATTTAAAAACCACTGACATCTTTCATCTTTGTAAGAAATCCCATCTTAAGCTGTCACTGTAATTTCTAACAAATCCTTCAAACAGAAACACATAAAGTGCATTTGTTGAAAGACATTTGGTTTCCTAGTGAGTATTTAGAGCAGCAGGGCTGTGAGGGACCAAATCAAGAAGCTATAATAACAGTTTCTGACAAGCATCTAAAATTAATGTCCTTATCGCAACTGGGGAATATTCGTTTTCTTCCCCCATATACGTTAGCCTGCAAGCAAAGAAGGCTGCTGGTGCTACAGAATCTGACTCTTACGTGCATTAAGAAAACGAGACTCAGATGTAACTTTCAGGATTATTTGTTGTATTTTTAGCATAACGGAGAATCAGAGCAAGCACACAAGCTTACAGATCCATGGGCACCACAATTCTGAAGCCGTCATTCTACCGTTAATGTTACTGCAAACTATTCATTCAGAAATCCTCTAACATTTGCAGACATTAGCAAACAGGCTGGAAAAAGACTTTGAGCCCACTACCCGAATCTATCCGCCCATTTTCTTTAAAGCTTTTCCAGTTCAGGGTTGCAGAGGAGCTGGAGCCCGTCTGTCACAGAGTATCAGGACGGCACACTCTGGACTGGCTGCCACACGACTATACACACCTACAGCTGATTTACAAGCACCCGTTAATCTAATGCAGGAGTGAATTGTTAACAGTGGCTCTGTAGGCTAGAGATTTACTCAACAGAACAATTTAACTTTTTAAGAAAGGTTTAAAATGACTGAAATAGACACAAAATATCTGTAAACTCACTGTTTAACCTCGTCTGTTGAACTTGGCTTGAGTTTTTAAATTTTCATACTTTTAGACTTGTCGATTAGTAAGTTTCTCCCTCCTGTATAATCAATGCAGACTGCTAAAAATAATATTGAGGAATGTCTGAACTGTGTAATGTTGACATATGGACATTAGCAGTGTCACATGGTGCATTTACTCATGCAGCAGACAGAACATGTCCAGATTTATCCTTTGACCCCAGACTTGGTGAGAAACACGAACCTTCGATATCTTTATTTTTTAAGAAAAGTGTCACCATGAGTCTGGCTTCATACTGAATGTAAATAGTTGATTCCAAACCACGGACTTACTTTTGGAAGCGTGATTGCATCGAAGTCCAGCGGGCGAACTTTAACCTTCTGGAAGAGGAAGTAGAACTCCGGGTTCCCTGGATCAGTCTGGCCTCCGAAGATCAGTGTGTCGCCGTCCGAGAGCTCCCACTGTATGCCCGGCTGGAGGCGGACTTCATTGACCCATGTGCCTAGAAACACAAGACCAAGAAGATTTGAAGAAATGTTAAACTACACACTGCCGGGCACAGATCAGCCCTCAAAATAAAACGTTTTAGAGGTTTCTAGGAGGTCACACTGACATGTAAAGTAGTGGGAAACTCTCTGAAGACACAAACGAGCAACAGTTTTACAACTGAAGGCCGACGTTACCGGAGGCTAGATATTCACAGAGCTTTTTAATATATGAATCTGACAGGGGCAAAAAAAAGAATAAATCATGAGAGCAGAGCCCTGAAATAAAGTCATTCGGTGACTGTGTGTTTACAGCTTCCAGAATCTAGGAGAAATGTAAAACAGTCTGCGAGATGGACCCAGAACTGAGGAGCTGGAAGGCTACAAGGCAATCACACGGCCATGACAGCACAGCACAAAATGAGAAATGAGGGGCGAATACTAAAATGTAACTTTAATAGCAAAAATGAAAAATGTGGGAAACAGACTGTGAAATTACTTGAAAAATTAGGCAGTAAGGGTGCAGTTTAGATTCTGAGCCTGTCGGACAGCGACTGAATGAAGACGCAACGCTCACTCTTAATCTCCCCCTTCCTCACTCCGTGCATCTTCCTGTCTACTTCAGACTGCACTGACGACTCTCAGCAACCTGAGGTTCAGACTCTATCTTGTGTCCTGAATTACTCATGAATTTTTTTGTTTGGTTCTTCTGTTTGTACATTTGCTTTTATTTGTTCTCCTGAAAGTTGAGTTTACTGGTCCATTTCACACTCTCAGCTGTGAACGACCCGTTGAGACCGAATGAAATGGACCTCCTCGGTGCGACTGCTTTTCAAAGCCGGCGTGTGAACGCGTAACATGTTAATTGTCTTCATTCACAGCAGAATGCACCTGGCGGCAGGTATTGTTAAGTTTCAAACCAAATGTCTTAAACTCCTGTTTTTGTGGTGCCTTTTTTGCACAATTTTGTATCCATCAGGCTGTCCTATTATTTCTAACTGAGGCTGAAGCTGATGGCTCTTTTCTTTCCTGCAGGCTCTGAATGGGCTTTTTGGGGTCCTGCAGCAAACACAGTCGGTCCATTTTCAGTGACAGATGATGCTTCTGCATTACGGCATCCGACAGAAATCTATGCATCTATCTGTTCGTGTCAGCCCCGACTGTTCGGATACGCAATAGTTAAAGCTTTTATTTTACCGGGCTATAAGAATCAGCCAGGATTTTATAAACTTTTTTTCTTTTTATTTGCATGACCAACAGCTGTAATCAAACCAAATGTGATTTGTAAGTAGAAAAAGATGTGGAACGGAGACATGTTTGGCATGTTTGCTTGTAAACTGACATCACTGATTAATCCATTTATGAAACGCCTGACATTTAATTTATTTTCCATCTGAAAACTGAACAATTAATCAAATATTTTCTGTCAGCTCTATTCTTAAGCGTAACATTTCTTTTATACGGTGAGCCTGCGGCCCGTTCAGCTGCACAGAGCAGCCGCGCGCATTCTCGCATTGACACCGGTCGGCATCATCTGATAACGCCGCCACAGATATTCATAGACTCTGACATTTTAATAACAAAGGTAATCTTTTGATCAGATATATCCTGTTAATAATATAGAATCACGTGTTGCGACCTCACTGGATGGTGTGAAGCAATGCATACACACATTCAGTGGCCACTTTATTAGGTACACCTCGTTAATACCAGTAATTGCCTTCTTTTTGGTTCAAATTCAACAAGGTGCTGAAACATTAATCAGACATATTGGTCAATGTTGACAGGACAGCTTCACACAGCTGCTGCGCATCACTGTGAATTTCCAGTTCCACCACATCCTGAAGGTGAGCTGGTGATTGTGGAGGCCATTCAAGTAAAGTGAACTCATTGTCATGTTCAAGAAACCAGTTTGAGCTTTGTGACACGGTGCATTACTCTGCTGGAAGCAGCCATCAAATGATGGGCACACTGCTGTCATAAAGGAATAGACATGTTCAGCAACAACACTGAGGTAAGCTGTAGTGTTTAATGAAGGCTCGGTGGGTACTAAGGAGCCCAAAGTGTACAGAGAAAATATCCTTTACACCGTTAGATCTCCACCAGCAGCCTCAACGACTGATACGAGCCAGGATAGAGTCATCCTTTCCCTTTCTAGTCTCTTCTGTAGTGCAGTTCTGAGGATACAGCCCATTGGATCTGTGTCCTCAGTTTCCTGTTTATAGTGGCGTCCCAGGTGGTGCGGTCTTCTGCTGCTGCGGCCCATCTGCTTTGATATGTTATGCATTCAGAGATGCTCTTCTGCAGACACTGCTAGTAACAAACGGTTATTTAAGCTACCGTTTCCTTTGTATGAAGCAGTCTGGTGTCCTCTGATGTCCAACATCATCAAAGTCACTTAAACCAGCGGTCCCCAACCTTTTTTTGCGCCACGCACCGGTTTATGCCCGAAAACATTTTCATGGACCGGCCTTTAAGGTGTCGTGGATAAATACATCAAAATAAAACTAGTACCGGTACCGAAAAAAAGAAAATTTATTCATAACACACGTGAAAAGACCCAGGAAAACAGTAAACGATAAAAACCGATAATAAAATAACCCTGAAAACCATACGTTTCACACCTGAGCCTCAACTCTCGCGGCCTGGTACCAAACGACTCACGGACCGGTACCGGTCCGAGGCCCGGGGGTTGGGGACCGCTGACTTAAATCACCTTTCACCCGAAGCTCAGCTTGAACTTCAGCAGATCAACTTGATCACATGTATGTGACTAAATAAATTGCTGCCGTGTGATTGGCTCGTTAGATATTTGAGTTGACAACCAGAAGCTTGACAAATTTATCATATTTATCACTACCCAGTGTCAGGTTTATACCACAGTATTGGTAATTACCAAAATCACTCCATGTTTCTGTACTGGTCAGTTCATCATTTCAATGCTAAAACATCATTGTTGTTACTGTTATCCATGAATTTTCAAATATACTGCTTTACAAAAAAGTAACACGCATTATTATTTTTTTAGTTAAGATGTCAAATTCCAAACTATTTAATTGCATTCCTGAGCAGATACATTTGTTTCAGTGGTTGAATTTTATGCTTGTTTGATTTCTGACTTCTCAGAGAGATTCTGTGTTTTGGCTCGAATTTTGCTACAAAAACACGACTTCAGTTAGAAATTTCTCTCTCCTGTTCAAAAACAGTAAAGTGTCTAAAATGCAGAGAACGTGCCGAACAGGAAAGAGGCTGTATTAAACCACTTTGTGATGCAGGCCGGCCTTTGAAACAAATGGGGTAAAAAGTGCTCTTGCAGTGTGGTCAAGTATGCCTCGGAGTTGATTGCCGGGAGCCGTACTTACAAAAATACGTCAAGGAAGAAGAAAACGAAAGCTGGCTGAAGAGAATGTCAGGCTAAAAGTCAGTGCTAGAAGGAAGAAGACCAGACAGAAGGATGCTCATTTACCTCTGACCTTTACAGGTAATTGCTTCTAGATCATATTCATAGATCTCCAGATAGACCTGAGCAGACGACTGAACAAACGATGCTTAAAGAGAGCAGCTGCTAAGAAGAAATCCAGAAACTCCTCCAAACGCTGGACTGCTCTGAGGTTCTGGAAGAAAGCTCTCTGGATGAAAGAGTCCAAGCCTGTGCTCTTTAATCAACACCTATAACAGGTGTTGAAACATACACTCACAGGTCAGGTGTCTTACACTGCGCACCTCAAAGCTGATACACGTTATGCTTTGTTTAAGATGTAAAGAGGAACTTTCCCCTATATTAAATGCATATTTTATCTTCTGCTGGTTTGCTGTAGAGATGCTGCTTTCACTTGAATTTAACTGAACCAGATGGCAACTTGTCTTGCAGTACCAAAAGTGGAGCCAAGTCTCTTCCCAGAATGCACAGTTACCCCAAAAAGAAATAAATACATCTGCAAAAATCGTGAGCTTGTTTTAAATCATTTCATATTAGGACAATTTGCTTTCTAAAAACTACAACAACAAACCATGGCACCAACATTACAGCACAGCTGAGGGGCAACCCCGTCAGTGTTTACATCCTGTCACGTTGTCATTAGCAGGAGCCCCTCGTCACGGCTAAATGCCCATTTACTTCCTTCAGAATGATACGCTAGCAGGTGTAACAGAGTAGTAAACAGTTCCTACACGAAACTGCTCACAACAAGGTTTGTGGATGTTTTTGAGGAACCAGGTGAGGATTTGTGTAAGAAGGACACGGCTGCTGATTTGTTTTTTTTTTATCAAATTTTTTGGTGTTTTGAAACCAAACAGTGGGACTGCCATTTAGATCAGTTACAGCACAGAAATAAGCAGCATCTTTAAAACAGATGGAATTGCAGCACTGCAGAGGAGAAATACATGCATTCAAATTTATAATTACAAATAAAACGTGTACACAATCCATTTGAAGCTAACGTCATGCTTCGTGCTCACACTTGCATGGATGGTAAAATCAGGGTCAAAGATCAGGAACAACTGAGTTTAATTAATTCCTTATCACCAACACGCTTTAATTTGAGTTTGATTGTTTGTTTGTTTTTAAACAAATCAAACTAAAATGCTTCTCGGTGGGCTGAAAAATTCTGTAACTGTAACGGTTCCGATAAAATAAAAGTTCTGGGGGCAGCGATAAGAAAAGTTTTTGAAGTTGAGGTTCCAGAGATGCTCTTTGTTCGTGATGCACGCGAGTCTTTACCTGCACGCCTACAGCTATGTTCAGGAGCGTAATGGCTCACTTCGTTTTGATAATTCGGTCGGTAAATAAGAAGAAGAATGTTTTCACTGCTCGAGTGCACAACAGAGCTTTAGGGGAGGGTTAATTAAGATTTCTGTTTCAGTTTAGTTTCATTTTTGATTTGATTAGTTTGATTTTTATATTTCCAGAGAAGATGCGACACATTTTGAAGGCTGCTGAGTGAGAGTCCTGCAGACGTGCTGAAGCCTCATTGATAACTTTGAATAAATTGTCAAAGTTTCAAACTAAAGGACATTTTTTACTGTATTCTTAGAATTTTTTGAGGACTGTTTTTCATGTCAGTTCACTGAAATGTGTTTTCACACTCATTTCAACCTGACTTTAATAAAATACTTCTTCCGTTCTCAGTAGAAGTGGTGTTATTCCTGTAAACAGGTGTGTTTTTACCTCATTCTCTTCCACAATGACTGAGGGAGGGTGTGAAAGTGTGAGAATCTCAGGTTGACTGTGATGCTGTGTGTGATTCAGCCCTCGTGTCTCACCATGGCTGCTCCTGTCCTTAATGTGGACCCTCCATCCTTCCTCCTCTTGAGCTTCGACTCCTTCGCCCGTCTCCCTCTCGGCTTCGAGCTCAGCGTGGATGCGGGACACCGACGGCGAGTCCAGTGTGACGTCGCACAGCTCCGCCGCTCGACCCAGGCGGAACACCGAGTGGTTCTGCGCCGGCCTGAAGGTGTACAGGTCCCGCGCAGATTCGCCTGCCGACGACCCGATCCGAAGCAGCTGGAAGCACGGCTGCACCCCAGCCAGCATGGCTGAAGCCTGCGATTGTCTGCCACCACGAAACCCCCCCCAACCTGCCCCACCCAGAGGCCACCCCTGATCTGTGACAGGCCCTGAGTTAGAGCAAGTTACGATCCATTTTTGAACAAACCTGTGCTAGTGAAGAAGAGCTAAAATGAAGCCATTTGCGTTCGACCCAAGAGCACTGACAGCTACCAGCGATCTATACTTGACGATAAAATATTCCTGACATGCACCAGAAAGCAGCGAGTGTGAAAGTTACAGACAGGTGCAGCCGCTTTGAGCAACAGGTGTTTGCATTAGTATGGAAAGCTGATGTCTTCTTGTGTCCTCCTGTGCATACATGAATAAGTAATGAGGATATAGAGTAGCATATAAGCCGGTGAAGTGTGGAAATGAGCTCCCACACTCTGTTATGAGGCCCAGTTTAAACAGACTAAATCCCCCGTGGAGTGGAGGCTAGACGGTGGGCCCAAGAATAAAGAGCTGCTGTGATGCGGACCGAGCCCACGCTAATGTACCGCAAATATTAAACCCCGGAAAAGTAAACCTGGTGGTAACAGGTGTGACTTTTAGCTGGAAAAGTAATATTTTTCAGGTTTGAGCAGCTGTCAGCAGAGGCCTGATCTCTGTGCGTGTGCGTTTGTGTGTGTGGAGGAGATTAAAATCCCAGGCTCGCTGACATCAATTGACATGAGCCGACTCACATGTGGGAAGCCTGACAGGGTGCACCAGCTGGGGACTGTCTAATCTGAAAGAAAACAAGAGAAAAGTCACTCAGATGTAAGGTGCTTTTTCTTAATTGCTCCACTTCGTGTCTGAAGGAGGAAAAAAAACAGCTGAGAAATACAACTTATCTGACACTTAGAGAGGACAGAAAAGCTTAAAACCCCTTTTGTCACATCACACGGTGCAGCAGGTGAAGTAAGAGGATATCACACTTGTGTTAACTGTACAGCAGAGCAGAAAAACCCTGTCAGCTGCACTTTTTTAAGAGGTGGCTGCATCGTGCATCAGTTGCCTGCAGACTCCTTGACAATCACGGGATCAGCACACAAAGCAAAGCACACAAACCGAAACAAATTCACACAAAAAACTCGCTTTTTCAAATAAAAACTCAATATATTCTCGTTTAAATGCGCATATTTGACGAAGCCCTGATTGCCTGGCGTTAAAATGAGGTTTAAGATAAGCAGTGGTTGCCGATCAGAAGCAGGCTGAAGCTAGCTGACGTTAGTTCCTTGTAGGTGGAGTGAAAGTCAAAGCAGCCACTTACAACAATGACAAAGCTGCGCACCGACTTCATGTCTTTAAATCCTCAGATCCACGCAGATTGACTCACTCCATGGCTCAGCGGGGGCGTTTCACCCATAAAACACCGGCTTAACTTTATTTTTCTGCGGTATTCTGTCGCCGCTGTTTGCCGGACTTCGGTGGATCTTCTCGCCGTCTTTCCTCCCAGGAGGAAGTCCTTTGAAATTTGGCGCGCCACTCCGGGAGCTTCCTTGTGCGAGAAGCGACGTCACGTCCTGCCCCGCCCCGATTGGCTGCGGGCCAGGGCGCCTTCAGCGGGAGCAGGAGCGGCCCGGCCGGAGGAGGAGGCCCGACGCAAGTGTCACAGCTGGGCTAGCCACTTTACTCAAGCTCAGCAGGCCAAACTGCCGCACAGTGAGCAGTAAAAGTAGTTTACAGAAGTTTAACAGACAAATAAGGGTTAAACTCAAACACAGGGCAAACAACAAAGCAACATATTTAAAAGCAGCTTAAACTGTTCTCACAAAGAGCTGTAAACAGGACCTGAAGTTAAGAAAAAACGAGGAAAATACTGTTAGAGCGGTAGATGCTGGTGCTGTGCAGCACTACAAAGTTTGGTATAGATCTGATTACTAAATCTAAGTAAAGCTGTATAATAACTGAGCGCTGTAGCAATATACTGTGTATGCCTGTACAGGCAATAATATAAACTTAATAAGTTTAGTTATATAGCGCCAGATCGCTACAGCGGTCACCTCAGGGTGCTTTATTGCAAGGTGAAGACCCAACAAGAACAGAGAAAACTCCAATAATTAAACAATTCCCTTCAAGCAAGCACTTGATGACAGTGGCAAAGAAAAACTCCTATTTAACAGGATGAACCAGGATCAGGGAGGGGCAGCCGTCTGCTTCGACCATTTGGGGGTGATGGCAGAAAGACAGGATAAAAAAACACACACTGTGGAAGAGGGCCAGAGGTTATTAATAAGAGCAGTGTCATAATTAATGAGACGATTCATTGTCAATTTGCAAATTCTGAACACATTTTAATAACCACACTATGATTTTGAGTTAATATAAGAAAACACATTTTCCTGTATTTTGAAACAGGGTTCTGTAAAAACCTGAAATGGAAATGTGTTTGTCTCTAAAGCACTTATGGACTCAGCTTATGTGCACTTTATAGCATGAATGAGATGAAGCACTTTATACATTATATCTCATTCACCCATATACATGCACACTAATACAAGCACATTTTCTACGTTTAAACTCTATATTTAACATCCGCACTCCAATAAGCACAACTCAGGGTTCAGTATCCTACCCAAAGATACTTTGGCATGCAGACTGGAGCAGCCGGCAATTAAACCACCAACCTTCCTGTTAGTGGATGACCCACTCTGAGCCACAGCCATCCCAGCGGATGACAACGGCCTGCCAGAACTGCCCTGCTGACGAATCCAGTTCAGCCCGCTGGCTTTGCAAAGTGTGAAAATTGAAGTTCAAAATTACTCTAATTTTCTAATAAAATGAACTGCTATTCCCATGTGGTGGAGCTTCCATGTGCCTGCTACACAGGAGTGGAAGCGCATAGAAAGTTAAAAGTATTTCCAGAGCTAGACAACTTATTTAAATGATAAAAATATAAAATAGTAATACTTCATTCCAAAAACTCCACATGTGCAGGTGTTGTGGTTTTCCACTGTTATAAACTATAATGTAATAGATTCAATCAATGTGGTAAAACTGATGCATTTTCTTAAAATTGTGCTTATTTATCTTCTTTATTCTCATTTGTTTTATAAATGGGTCTCTTTGTAAATGAGAAGAACAACTGAAAAAGAAAGTATTCCTCATGTTGTCGAGTAGTCTTTAAGATATTCTAGAAAAATCTGTGTTCATTTAGGCCTTTGTTTGGTGGTCTGATCGAATTGGAATTATAAACTGAGTCTAGAGGGCTTTTCAATACAGCAGAACTGAGTTTATCCAACAGAGTGGTTTCCTCAAAGTTGCAGCACACTTATTCATGCTGTACACACCCAGTAGCTCTATGCAGAATAACTAAGTTTAAGTATAGACAGCATAAAAGTGAAAAACGGTGGTAGCGCAGTGCAGCGTTGCCTGACAGCAAGAAGGTTTCTGGTTTCACCCTCAGGCTGTCGGGATGTTGATGCGTGGAGTTTGCATGTTTTCCCAGTGCCTGCATGTGGGTCTCAATCTGGGATTCGATGGACAGAAGTCTGTGAAACAAACTAAACCCACAAAAACTGCAGTAAATTCTCCAAGATGCTTCAAACACCTTTTGTGCCAAGTCCTCAGAAAAACTTACACAAGCCTTCTGAAATGATTTTATTTACACTCACACATCATAAAGTCTGATTTAAGATGAGAAAAGAGACACAAAAGAGTCTTCAGGTCAACTCACAGTCATGGCTAAACGCTATTATTCTGCACAAACACAAACATCAAGGGGAAGGAACAGCAAGTGAGACATTGTCGAATGCAGGATGTCAATAGTAGCAGCAGGCACATTAATAGTCCTCATTTGTATTTGTGTTGTTTTTATGTGATTCTGTTAATGGGAATTTTGTTAATTTGATGCAGCAGGAGGAGCGAGTCAGAGGGAGCATTTATTCTCATTTAACTGTTTATTATTAGTGCCTGTTTAGAGGGAACCCATACAGTGATTATATTTATAAGGAAATATGTTTCCTGTTGGTGTGTTTTTGCCTTTTATCATTATCTATGATTCGGGATAATGTTTCTTAAAAGTCTGCACTACAACCTCTAAAGCACTGAGATAATATTATGCAAAAGGACTTAAGCGGCACCGATGCCTACAGGCAAGCACTGCACAATCAACTGGAGTGCTTTCATCACTACTTCCTATTACTTCTGGGTATATTTAGGTGAACTTAAAGAATTCAAAATGTGCTCTGTGCTTTCTCGGGAAAGTAGTTACCTTCTTTTACAGATTAAAACCATTTATATATAATGTGGCTTTCCTGATATGTTTTGGAAATGCGTGCTAATCCTTTATTGAAGTTCAAATGAAAAATACTTGAGTTGAATGAAGGAAACGGAAAGAGTACCTAAAAAGCAGCGAGACAAAAATATAAATCTCATGATTCGCTCTGGGTTGAAAATTCATTTAATTGGAATTATTCATTCATTACAGAAAAAAAAGGAGCTTTACAAAAGTATGTGCCATTATGCCAAAAGGTCTCAAAGGTAATCCAAATAAGCACATGTTGTTGTTCCTTCAAGCAAACCAGGCTTGTTTATGGCAGTACACTGAAGTATTGTTAGAGTCAATGACTACATGTGAGACCTGAAAGACCTGATTTGTTTTTCAAATTAAAGCAAGATGTTCATCAGAAAAGAGAAAAAAGAGGAAAGCAATCGGACCAGAATTCCTGGTATCATTCAAACAGGTACAATCATGTCTCCTTGAATCGTTCTGTCTCACTTCCTGTGACCTAGACTCACAATATTAACACAGATTTCTATGTTTCAGTGTTTTTTCTTCACAAAATTAGTCAGAACTCAGCACAACCTGCATATTTCTCACATTTTCCTCCAAAATGCAGGCTAAAAAAGTTAACCTGCTTAAAGACTGTTTTGCATCAGACATTAGAGGCTTGCCATTCAATTACTTTCTCCGTTTAACCCCACTGCTCAGCATAAAGAGAGACACTTCACTTTCAAATCAGCTGATAAAAAACAGTCACCTTCTAGCTTTTAGTGTAAAGTCCACGGAGACAAAAGATCACAGGGCGATCAAACTGAAAGAGAAAGTGAAACGATCCCAGCACGCTAAAAAAAAAAACTTCAAACACAGTCCTAAATAAAACATTAGAGATGTGTTTTTGCAGAAAAAGCTACGGTAATATCGACAATGACAATACTTCTGATGGGCTAAAACAACAAGGAGGATCCAGTTAAGCTTCAAGAACCACCCTGACTACCTGATCCTTTTAAGCCAAGGAGATAAACACACAGGTAGACTTAATAAACAGACCGGGCATGATGCAAGGTGCACCCAGTGTCAGTGTAATATCCAGTCACATAAACTAAACATCTGTAATACAAATTTTAATGCCACTTAGAGTCAGATCATGCATTTCAGATTTGAAATAGACATCAACTTGACAATTAAGAATTTCAGTCTATGCACATTCAGCCGTGTGTTAAAGGAGAACACCAGATCAAAGGCAATCTCATTTTAATGCATGCCATTTTATTTTTGTCAAAAACAAAAATGAAAAAGTTAAATATGATAAAAACACATTTCAAGACTAAATCAAATAAAGGCAAAATTCTTCAATATTTCACACGTTTATCATTTATTTCATACTGGGTGTTAATAAATGCAACAAACATCCACTTCTGAAGGAAAATCAATTTTATGAACATATGGCAGAAAAGTACATGTGAAAAAGCACTGATATTCATCCTCAACTCACACTCGCAGCTGAATCCCTGCAGTGAAAGGTGACTTTTTTTGTAAGGTTAAGGAGGATCATGGGAAACAACAGCCACGAGTTCACAGTGAACTCTGGTGGCCGGCTGTACAGAAAAGTGCAGTTCACATTATTATTATCAATATTAGGTCACGTCTGCTGTCCCACAAGCAATCTACTGGTCGGCATGCTGCAGTTACACTAACTCTTAGGTATACTCGGACAGCGGGTATAGGCTATAATATCAGAGTAAGGAGAAATACTAAGCACAGATAGACTAGTTTTTTGGTGCTCAATGTGATGCTATAAAAAGCCCAGACAATGAAAGTCATTCATTCAAAGGAGGTGAGTTTTTAAGCATATCCACTTCTCTCCTCTGAGATCAAGTACATTTATTTCAAAGTAAAGACATTTATTATATGATTTTTTTTCATACGTACATTTATTAACCTTTTCTTACATGAAAAACATCGGCAGGTGCTGGGAGGCTCGCGATAGGTCAGAAGTTTGACTACAAAACAGATTTCAAGCAGAAAATGGTACACCGCATTTCTGAATAATTCACAATGCTGCTCAGAGCCAAAGTGCTGCCGAACCGGGATCAGTTTGTCCAAAAGATTACCGGCAACATTAGCGTGGTAAAATATTGCACTCAGAGTGACGGAGTGATAAGTGCTTTCCAATTAGTTTCTCCAATTATCCGCCATGAATCAGAGATGAGACTAAATTCAATCACAAAAACCACTGATTTGAACTGGAGTGAATTAAATTTAATTGATGTGAGAGTCAGAAGCTGCAGTGAACAGTAGTGTGGATATTTCGTGCGAGAGCGTATTTCTGTTATGATCAGAGGTATTAGCGCACTGCCACACTGCAGACATCATTTCGTGTTTTTTTTTATTACATTCTTTGGATTTACAGAGAATAGTAGATTAAAAGGAGAGCGAATCTACCAGAACTGAAAGAACATTTTATTAAATCTCCCCCTACCCACACACGGATCAACACTTCTGTTCTGAGAGGCTTTGTGAATAGCAGCTCAGATGTGTAATGAAAGAGAAAACATCAGACTGAGGATGAATGACAGCAAGTGAAATCCTTTCATAAAGCCTATGTCAGCCGTGATTGCCTGAACCTAAAGTTTTATTATTCCAGCAGGCACAGGCTGCGATCCAAAGGAGGGCGGTGTCCTTTCACCCTGCCAAGCACAAAGTGCCCTCCAAAAGAGGCTTTACGATGCATGTTCGATCTGAAACCTTTCATCTTTATGAAGTAAAACGCATTTGAGAAAGTATGCTGCTCTCAAAATTGAAGTACACAAAATAAAACGTCAACCAGGATCTGAAATATCTGCACGTAAATGTTAAATCTTCCTGATGAATGCATCTCAGATATTCTGATGTGATAACTTCATAACAGCTCAGACCGAACAGTAAGCATAGCAGGCAGATATTTGTCTTGAGCAGTATCTGGGGCTCCACAAAGGACTCCATATATCTGCTGAATATCTTGGCAGCCTGTGCAGCAGATATACCCCGCTGTGGTTAAATGGAGCTTTTTTTAAAAATTCGACTTAGCATACAGCAACATTTTGAATAATATGCTAATTATGTTTCTTGTGCCACAGTAAAACTGCAACACGTCTGGCAGCACGACAAGAACAGCATCCTAGTTAAGATGCATCGTTTCCATCTAGCTGCTAGCTTTGCAGATGCCAGATAAATGGCTTAAGCTGACTCTAAGGAAGGTTAGACTGTAAATTAACAGGCTGAATTATCTGAATCTTGGTGGTTACGTGCAGCATGATCACAAGAGGAACGTGTATCTGATGCTTTAAAGTTGATAAGCCCTGGCCTTGGTACAGGATGCACTTCATGTTACCTTATCACAAACCTTCAGACACTCTGTAACTTAGAAAAAAATCCCAACTCTGCTACTAGTTAATAATTATATAAAACATGCAAGCAAACGATGCATCAGAAATCATTCACAATTTTATGTCTCTCTCTCTCCATATATATGAATATAGTGAATTGTGTATATATAGTGAATATATATGCTACGTCTAAGTGTCTGGTATCCTTTTTCCCTATCGTGCACTTAAAATATACCACAATGCTCTACTAAATAGTGTAAGTACAACTACTACAAAAGATGCCATCGCACGCTGTGCTGAAAGGTAAAATGTTCTGTTTATGACACTGAGAAAATCAGCATTAATACCCAAAATACTGCCAGTTTATTAAGCTGATGCTGTTATGTTTTAACTCTGTGACAGCAGCAGAGAGTCACCTGACTGATATTAGAAGGTTTGATCACAGACAGCTGTCTACACAGAACTTCCTTTACAGGCATCAGCTTATAACGAATGAGTGAATGATTTCAGGCACAACCAGAATCACCTGGGACTTTCCTGGAGTTACAAATTTGGGCAAGAAACCAAAGAAGCGTGCGCGTATTTATGAGAAACAGATGCGTTTCTTTACATATCATCAATTTATTATCCTGTAACTATATCCTACTGGCCTGCATTTGGTTGGATTTCTGGAACTTTATGTGAATCCGACATTCCTGCCCCGGTCTCGGAGGCAGTGCGAGGTTAAATCAACAGCGCTCTTGATGCTTTGCACCCCAGAGGCGGCAGAGTCTCTGCTGACATCAGCTTTGATGAAAGGACTTCACAGATCACGACCGAGGCCCAAACACACAAACATGGCATGAGCTACGAGTCTTCCCAGCTAAAGGCATAGTTTTCTGCTTACTGTCGATGTGTGGTTAAAGGATAAATGCAGCTTTTTAATAGTATAAAATCTTGCATAAGCCTTGCAGTAAGAAATATGTTAGTATTTTCACACTATACACATGCAGATCACATATCTGTATATTTACAACTGTGAAAAAAGGATACCTAAGTGAACATGATCATGTTAGGATGTGCTACGCCTGATTCCTCTTTCCTGTGGGTGATAGTAATGTGTAAGTGCTATAATACTAATATTGCTTTAGAATTAATTGAAACTCCACTGACCATCAATTTGCTCACCTAACAAGAGTTTTGGAAGCCCCTCAGTTTACACATGAGCAAAAGCACATCCATAGAAAACAGCCATATAAAATCATTCAGTCACATTAATGTAGGGCACACAAGTCATTGTAAACACATGACACTGAAATACGCAACTCAAACTAAGTTTTCCTGAATAAGAAGGGAACGAGCTAATAAAAAGTCTATGTGTTTGCTAATCACCTTACTGTATTTACAATAGCTGCTTCTTATCTTTTACCCTTTTTAAATACAGTATGGACCCTTTTTAACATTTAAAAAGGGATTACTTGTTAAATTTTGTGCTTTTCTTTGCCAGGCATCGATTATCTGCACCTGTCTGACCGCTATTAGTCACCCTGGGAGGTTTGGATCGTAAATCTCTCTTTTCCAGTTGACATTGATTCGGTTACAGCATGAGGTAGCCGTACTGCTAACAGCTGTCAATGGCAGCCATAATAGTGATATCGAAATGTGGACTCGATGATGAAGATAAGCGTGGTTCGGGTGTGATTCAGAGGGTGGAGCGTGTGCCTGATGTTTCCGTGACACAACCCTGGTGGTATCACGGACTGTCAGGCCCTGCGGAGGACAGGACATGCCTGGACGCCGTTTCGTCAGCGCCGTGAGATGCCTCGTACTGCGGTGTAAATCAGCTTCCAGTGACCTGGATTAGCCCACGAGCTCCTTTCAGAAGCAGTTGTTAGGATGGAGAGAGCTTAATCTAATTGACTCTGTTCATGCTTCTTTTAAAAAACTTTTTATCTGCCGTCACTTATTCCATTTCTCACCTGTAGCGTCTGTGTGTGTTCTCCCACAAAATGTTTTGATTGCTCTTAAGTGACCGCTAATTTACCAAACCTCCTCATGTGAAAAGAAGCCCCTTCAAAAGAAGAAGAAAAAGCTGATTTTATTCAAGGATGTAATTTAAAAGAGATTTGACTACATCTCCAGCCCATTCTGTGGCCTCTTTTTAAAATCACACTTTTTAAGCTCAAATCTGCAGCACGATTTCACAATTCGAATGCCCTTGAATGGATGAAAGGTGGCCGTGCAGCACTTAAACTTAAATATTGCTCTTACTTCAGTGATTGAACAGATTTTGAGCGATGCCTTTGTAACATTGTAACATTGTAACAGCTAAGTCAACAACACTGGACTATCATATAGTGAATTATGTGATAAGTTGGGATTCATAAAGCACAAGCAACAAGTTTAACTCTTAATTTGTGATTTGTATCTTCTCCTCTTTTTAATTTCCTGTTTTTAATGGGTTGAATTGACTCATTCCTCCATACGAAGCACTGAGTGTCTAATAATGTTGTTTCGGTTTACACGAACCACCCCCTCCACACACACACACATTTACACTTCTCACGACTTATTCAGTCTCCTTCTGTTGAGGCTGCGGGCTGCATCGTTATCGCAGACTGATCCAAACTGTGCCTTTCCACTCACTTCATTTTGGCAAACAACCGGGCTACAATAATTGGAGCACCGTGAGATGGATTGGGGCTGAGATGAAAATAGGGGGCTTTAAATCATGCAAGTCATTTATCTGTTCGCCGAATAGAACACTGTTCCATCTCTGTCGTCTCTTTTATCACCGCTCCTCACTCGACGGTGTCCGTGAATTGGTCCGTCTGCAAAGAGACCGAGAATCCAATTACGTTCTCAGGAGCCGTTCCAAAAGCCCCAGACGTGTTGAACGCTAGTCTCTGGATTTTATTTTCCTCTGACAGGGCTTGTGACAACTCCCTTGGGTGGGTAAAACAGATGAGGACAGTTTCTGCAGTTAGTTGTTTTTCCCCTCTTTTTTTTAGCTTTTATCATTAGTGCGAGTGAGATGAAGTGGACGTTTAGGCGGTTTTCTCCAGATGATGCCTTGAATTTGGCAGATTTGACACACTGGATATAAGAGAAAGGGAAACAGCCATCTAGTAGTAGGGTACTCAATCTAATCTAGCTTGTTTCACTTTGCAGGTTTTTGAGAAATAATACCTCGAGTAGATTTTTCTCTGGGTAAATGACTGCTGGAACAAGCACTTTTGTCAGAGATGTGGAGGCGCTCTCCGACATGCTTGTACTGTTAATAATAGAGAGGCTGCGTGTGGGTGGGCTGAAATGCAATCATCACTGTGTTTGTCTGATGCAGTGAGAGCAGACAAAAGTGCTGTCAGAGGCAACGCATTGAGATTCGCCATTGGAAAGGGAGACGCTCTCTGCTGTTATTGTCATTAGTAGGCTTGGTCCTAGAAAATAATGTCTGATTCCTTGACGCGCGCTGGCTCTACCTGTCAAACTGTCACACTGCTGTCGCCTTTTTTTGACCAGTTTTCACAGGAATCATAATCATTTGATCCCCTTCAGCCGTTTCCCTAAAAGTGATGAATGTTTTTTACCCTTTTCGTGTCATCACAGCTTCTTTTGTGAGCCTATGCTTCTTTAGCAGGCATGCAGTCTACTCTAATGTCAGCAATGTCCTGTAGATCTGAACTATGATAGCTACTCTAATGTTTAATTTAAATGCATGCATTTTCCAGATGCACGGAGCTGCTTTTGATACAGCTTTAAATTTTGCATTGTGCGTTTTGAGCATCTGCTGCTTTAGTTATTTTCTTCTAGGCTAGACTAGACATCTGGATCCAAGCTTTAACGTTTGTCTGTGATGTTGCTTCAAATGCAGTGACGAAGGACTTGATGGTGTGAGATATGATAAGTTCCTGCCAGACGACTGTGGATATGTTGGGAGAGGTGAGCTTAAAAAAAAATACACCCTGGTACTCCCTCTCAGGTGCTCTGGGCCGTTTCCTCCTTCTGCTCACCTTCTCCACTCTCAGCCCCTCCCTCCGACTTGGCCGTATCTGACTCAGCAGTGCCTCTGGAGGCGGTTCCCGGCGATGCAGCACCACGGAGGCTTCCATCAGGGGTCGCAGCTGCGAGCGAGTGAGGATTAGAGATGGGGCTCAAGGCAGAGTCAGGGGTTTGGCTAGCGCTGAGGTCGCCATCAGGGACCACAGTGGCCTCCAAGCCCTCGGAGTGCGATCCTTCAGAGATGGCTGGAGGGGAAGCGGCATTCAGCAGGGGCTTGTGGGAAGCGTAGGTCATCGCAGCATCTGTGTCGCTGTCCAGTGGGAGGCCAGAGCTGGTGAACTCGACTCCGGAGTCACTCATCTCCAAAAAGTTATCTGAGTTGAGAGTGTGGTAGCGGCCTGGTTTGGACACCTCGAGGCCCTGCATAAAAAGAGGCAGAAGAAGATGAAAGGCAAGATAAATATACAATTCAGAAGAGTTAGGATGCAAAGTAAGATGAAAGGAAAGATAAAGGAGGAAAAGAAGAGTAAAAGAGGAGAAAGTAGGACCCAACAAAAGATGAAAGTAAGACAAAGTAAAGTTGAAAAAAACAACAACTAGAAAGTAGAGAGGCGATAAAGCAAAAGAAAGCCAGGTAGAAGGGTAAAGAGGAAAATATTATACAGGGACAGAGGGCTGAGATGAAAAGACAAAAGAAGCAGGAGTCGAAGCGAGTACAAAACAGATACCCCCAACAGGGCGTAGGAGACGAAGGAAGGAGGTGATATAGGATCGAAGAACGGAAGAAAAACAAGTGGTTAAAATTTAGGTCAGAGGAAAAAAGTGAATAATTTATGTACATTTCTCCAACCGTATTTATAGACTTACCTCACCATCTCCTGCAGCCATCCCTACTCTTATGTTACATGGACACAAACAAAGAGGTGCAGCAAAATGATAAAAAAAACACCCGAATAGATCAAATCAGAGTTATACTAAATGTTTGGCCTGTAAGATGTGGGCTACACCTGCTTTCAGTGTTAAATGTAGAAATCACATTTTCATTGTTGTTGTTCCTGAGATTCAAAGCTCTCTGTTGTCACATGCATGTTGATGTAAGACAACAAAACTCAATTTAACATTAACTGTAAGACATGTTTGTAACAATAGACTAAATTTAATTTAAATTTTATCCAGATGCTGCTGCGTTGATTTTTGAAACAACAAATTTAGAAAAGAACTGTAGTTTTATTGTGATATTCCACGTTGGAGAGCAAGAATTCCTGCGGGAGCTTGAATCAACCGTTTTAAAGGACTCCCTGAACCTTGACCACTTCACTTTCTTTACTCCTTTATTGCAGTTATAAACTTGAGTCTAATTTGTTCCACTGCCGAGTGCAACGTGTAAGGTCGATTGCATTTTAATTACTCTTGGCACTGAGGTGACATTTTATAGCAGGTAGTTTCTGAGCAATCTCAAACACAAAGATGGGCAATGATGTTTCTGTCTTTAAATCTTTTTTAATCTTTTTTTAATTAATATATTACTTTGAGCGCAAACTTTTCCAAAAGTACACCAGGTGTTGGACATTATTAAGCTTCAGATTGTTCTCATAATCAAGATCAAGACTTCAGTCTCAGACGATATTGCTCTAATCGTTCTTGTATCTACAGCTCTTATCACTAACAATTATGTAACCTATACAAGCTGATGGTGAAACTCTTCTTCTGTTGACCTATTAGCCTGATTTTCACGCCAGGACCAAACAACATCGCACAAAGATAAGAAGCTGGAGCCCAAAAATGCTTATTCATCTGGCTACACACCAGTATTCTTATTATCCTTTATTAGCTGAACAAAAATGCATCTAGTTTTAGGTTTACACTAGTCAAAAAAGCAACATGAGTTTTATATCATGAATATTTGAATATGTTCTCCGTCTTTGTTTTAATCCATTTCTCAGCATATAAATTTAAACCCTTACATAACACAAACTTGAGTAGTTGTTGGTTCCTGTTGATTTTAGTCAATGGCAGGGCCGTAATTTGTTTACCGAGTACAAATACGCTCACTTCAACTCCTTAGAAAAGGT
The DNA here is from genome assembly GCF_041146795.1 of Maylandia zebra. Taxonomy (NCBI): domain Eukaryota; kingdom Metazoa; phylum Chordata; class Actinopteri; order Cichliformes; family Cichlidae; genus Maylandia; species Maylandia zebra. Next base: position 6,762,303 of record NC_135187.1, on the reverse strand, counting down.
TCAGTTTACTACATTATTATGCCAGTGGTCTCAAAAATACAAATAATCAGTGTGTGCACAACACTGTGATCAGTGTCATCATGCTGCAAATGACAAAGCTGCTCCAGGCCAGTTTATTTGCATGCCAGATGCCGGCGTGCAGGTCTGAACTGTTGCTGCAGCCTTACATGACCCTGAGAGCACCACGTCTGAACTTGGTGAAAATGTGACGAGACAAAGATCAGCTGCTCCAACCTGTACCTCTCTGCCAGCCATACAGCTGCATCCCAGGAAAATCTGGAAACACTGTCAGAGCAGAAAAGGCCCGAGATACTCAGGGTCGATGTAATCATCACTGGCAGCCACAACCAATGACCACTGCACAGCTGCAGGCTATACCCAGGAATGCAGAGCAATTCCTTAGCAGCTAATCCTTACACTTGTGCACTGCACAGATGGCTGACTGCTTGCTTCACATCCACAGACCATCATGTTAAATGTCTCATATATATATTTTTTATAGTGTTGGTCTATAAAATCTAATATAGCTCAAACTTTGAATACGAAAGTTAAAAAGTTAACACGCCACAAAGTTCTCCAGCTGGTCGTGGGGATTGTACAGTTTTATGAGCACGTAAGAACCATGAGAGTGAATAAAGCTCAGCTGTGCAACAAACTTGCCCATTGAAAGCCAAGATGTGAATCATCTTTCTCTTCATCTGTCTTTCAGATTATGTGTTACTATGTTGATGCATGGTTATTAAAATATCTATGAATTTGCAGCTAAAAAACCAAGTTTGAAGCTGTGATCTTTTAATTTCTGCTATGTTTTATTTATCATTTTAACATGTTTTTGCATTTTAATGGCTTTTTGTTTCCACCACTGACCTTGATGGTGACCTCTGTGCTCTCCATGGGTTTATCACACATCGACTGTGTCAGCGATTCCTCGGTGAACCTGCTGTAAGCCTCACGAACCACCTGCAGACACACACACAGAAAGACACATACAAACATGCAGGATGCTTGTAAAAATCGACCCTCAACAGCAGCTGTTTACACATCGTTTCATCATACATGTTTTACGTTACTACAGGACAATGACACACATACACAGGCTACATTTAACTGCACAGAAAGCTCCTAAACAGATTAAAAAGGATCCTTGTGTGACATGACAGAGAGCACTTCTTTGTCTTCATGTCAGGGATGGAGGTTGAGAGGAAACAGAGCCCAGGGGGGAGTTACAATATTTCACAAGTGCCTATTCACTTCAACTGCAGGGAAGACAGCATGGGGGCAGATTGAAGATACAGTAGATGGACTCAAGGTGCACTCTGAAAGTTTTAAAAAGGACAAGAAAGAGCCAGATGGATGTGCTAAAAAAGAAGGTAAAGCAAGAAAAATCGGGATGAGTGGAGATGTGTACAAGAAAAGTGTGAAGGCGTAAACAGGAGAGGTCTGTGCATTTTAAATAAACTGTCCATTAGTCAGCACAGTGGAGGGATAAGGACACAGACAGGGAACGGTGTGGATTACAGTCGGCATTAAGCAAACGACTGACTTTGTGCTTAGAGAGAGAATCCTGCTGAGGAGGCTGTGCAGATAAAAAAGATTAACTTCAAGATCCTTTATTAATTAAATAAAATCATACTTGATTAAAACTTGGTTGGCATCCACTTCAAGGTAGTCTTTCTGGTAAAGCTGGTACTCTTTTGCTTATTTTTTCAGCTCCCACAGGAACACCTGTTCTGATCACTTCAACTTGTGGTTTTATAGTGTGCACCGTATCTCTTCTAATAAAATCTGGGAGACGGATGCAAAGCTGCAAAAAGCCAAATCTGCCAAGAGCAATGGGCGGGCTAAACATGGAGGACTAAACATTTCCACCTTTTTATTGCGCTGTGTGTCAGCAATGACGTGACGTGGCACAGTGTGACTCGAGGAATTCATGGTTCATCGAAACAGTTTAGAAATGTATGAGAACATGACCTTCAAGAGTATAAATAAATTTTATTGCTTTAAAAGTTACTGTTATGGTTGGACTCGCAGAACTTTTTTATCATGCATGGAAATTTACTGTTGTTTGTTCTGTGGTGTTTGAAGGGTAAATGATTGAAGGAGCACACTGCTTGTCTCCAGTTTACAAAATTTAAAAAAAAAATTCCTTTAAAATATCCGCTAAACATAAAAAGGATGAAAACTTTGACTTTTTTTTAACTTTTTTTGAATAAATGCAGCTGATATGTTAGCAAGAAGTTCCATATCTGATGTCTTTTTACCAGCGAGGGAAGCAAAGAAGTAGTACAAATAGAGGGGGAGGAGGGGGCTGGAAAGATAAACATGGTATTTGACAGACAGCAAGCAGGAGTAAGATAAACGTCAGTAAATGTGACAGAAGAGACTTAAAGTGGAAGAAATAATCAGCAGATAGTGAAGATGTAGAGAGGAGAGCAGGACGGTGAGATGGATGTAATAAAATGCAAAGGATGAGACAAGCGGTCAGGTGAGGTGATGAGTCAGGCGTGATTGATCTGAGCTTCATGTCGGTCTCTTGGGTTAAGTCTCAAAAGGTTGCTGACATCCTCTCACGCACGTCTGAGATCTAACAGCTACAAGAAAATCCATAACAGCGAGGCCGCCTGCTGTCATCTCAACCTCGGCTGTCAACACGCAAACACACATCAAGCTCACACACAACACCACAGCTTTAACACACATTAGAGATTAACACAAATGTACAGTACATCACTGGTGATCACAAACAAAACGTTAGGACTCACAAACATACACTCAGAAAAAGTAACCGCACAGAGACAAATACAGTGAGGGCTGGAAGGCTCTGCTGCTTTAACATTTCTCCCACAATCATCAGTAATCATGAAAAATTGAAATAATCACAGGTCAGGATGTGTTTTATTGGTAAATATTTGTTAGAAAAGGTGCAGGGAAATAAATGCAGGACGGCCAGGAGAGCACATCAGGGGAGAGGGGCTGAGATAAAGACTAAAGGGAGGGCACGACTATATAAGTACAGAGATAAGATACAGGTGAAGATAAATACGCTGAAACTTTGAAATAATATTCTAAACTTGAATGAACGAGGCAGAGGGAAACCCAGAAGGCTTGAAGACACAGACAAAACTGAGGGAAAGGAAAGAGCAGGGAAATACCGATAACATCATCAAGTCATAAACCACAAACACAACAACACAATCACAAAAATCAAAAACGTCAAACACAAGGAAAGCAAAGAAATCCAAACTCAAAAGCAACTCAAATTTTTAACGTCCTGATTAAAACTGAAGCAACAGCAGCTGATATTTATTTAACAGTAGTGAGCTGTAACAGTGACTGTAGTGTAAATGTAGTTAAAATAAACAGAGTGAGAAGAATCACCCTTTGATGGAAACTTAATTAAGGCTAAATTAAGGATGTTTTTTTATTTTGAAAAGCATCCATGACGCGGTATTTTTAGCCATCTTTGGTGAGCAACTTCAGAGCTTTTGTCCAAGCAGCTGACAGATTTTTTTAATTAACACTTTAAGAAGTGATATTGCTCCATAGCGCCTTAAATCTGTAAAGTCTCAAATGACTTTTTGCAGCTTTAAGTTGTAACTGTGAACAGCGTCGAAACTATTTCTTGTTTTTTGAATTGGAGGGAAACGAGTTTCCCCAATTTGGATGAAAAAAGTGTCCAACATATTCTAGTTGAAATTACATATTGCTTCATAAAGAGAGTGAGTTTTTGTAATATGTAGCATATTTTTAGAAAACCTATGTTCTTGTAATGCATAACTTTACTGTTTTAAGCCTAAATTGAGACTTGAAACAGTTTTACATGAGAACATTTCTTGGAAGGATTGTTAGATGTTAGATAATAAATCATAATTGAATGTTCCACATAATTTGTTTCTTGGAAAATGGAGGGTTCAGGCCAGCAGCCTGCTATTTATCTGTTAAAACCAGGGGAGAGTTAATCCTTTTAGGAGCTTGGCTTCGAGGCATAGCCTGAACTTATAAAGAGGAGTAAGACTGTAGAAAGACCGAGAATCACAGCTGTGGTTTTTTGTGTGAAATCCTGTTACAATCACATTTCCTGTGCATGTAAAATATGTGATAAAGGAAAAGTCTTGACCTGATTCACGCTTGTAAGATTTCTTTCTTTCTTTCTAAGGAGGAATTCCCCCGACAGGATCCAGAACACAGCATTTAACCATTTTTAAACTTGTTATACATAAATAAATGAGCAGAATGTTACACAATAAAACAATGTTTTTTAATAAGACTTTAAATCAGATCACTTTACAAACCTGATAGATTACCCAATAAGCACACAAACACATGCTTAACTTGATTTACCTGTGACCTGGAAAATTACAGACTTTTTCACTGTATTGCAGTTTTGTGTCTCTTTGAAAACACTTTCTAATTTACAGCTTGTCACATCCTGATACAGGAATCCATTTTTTATTGAACTTTTAACCAGGGCAAATATGATTGTTGAGATTTTTCCGATGCACAGGGAATTATAAGAAAAAAACTGCATCAGGAGAGAGGCAGGAGACAGCACCAAGGCAGGGTCTCCAGAAGGAGTTGAGGGGATAGAAAGAACTCTTTCATTTAACCTTTTCTGTCACTTTTTGGTTTGATTTATGTGTTAGAGCTACTGGGTTACCTTTATGAGCAGCCTCCATTTTCACTACGTAAAAATATAAATATTGGGCGATCGTGGTTCAAGAGTTGGGAGTTCGCCTTTTAATCGGAAGGTTGCCGGTTCGAGCCCCGGCTTGGACATTGTGTCCTTGGGCAAGACGCTTCACCCGTTGCCTACTGGTGGTGGTCAGAGGGCCCGGTGGCGCCAGTGTCCGCCAGCCTCGCCTCTGTCAGTGCGCCTCAGGGCAGCTGTGGCTACAATGTAGCTTGCGATCAACAGTGTGTGAATGGGTGGATGACTGGATGTGTAAAGCGCTTTGGGGTCCTTGGGGACTAGTAAGGTGCTATACAAATACAGGCCATTTACCATAAAGTTTAAAAAAAAACTTCTGTGACAGCTGGGATCAGCTCCAGCCGCCCACAGACCAGAGCAGTTAAGAAAATGTATGTATAAGACCGAGCTCTATTAGTAAGAAGTGTTATGGATTATTTAATATTTTATAATGAAAAACAAAAGTCAAAGCCAAATTATAACAACAGTTTAATGTGAAAATAAAAAACTTACTTGTGAATAATGTACGGTAAGCAACTGGAAGAATAACGACCGGGCATCAAGTGATAGACTCATTTTTCATGACTGGTGTCATTAAGGAGTAAATGTAAAAGCAGCAAATAAATGGGGGGTGTCTCACATCATGTCACATTTTAATTTATTACTTTGCATCACTCGAGAAAAATGAACACATAACACTGAATGCAGATAAACACGCACACATTAAAAGGAAACAACTGACACACACACACACACTTTCTGGGCTGTTTGGCTGCACAGGTAAAATTCTCTACACAACAACAAACAAACAAAATACACATACAATGCACACAACTCTTCAACACTGCCTTTCTGTTAGCAACTAAAACACACAAACAGCACGTACACCCACAAATATTACACTGCATATTTACCTTGTGATTCACGCCACACTATAAAACACCACCGAAGAAGAAGAAACGTGTGCACGCTTAGCTGGCTGGGTTTTACACTAGCAGTGAAGCTTCAGTATGAGCAGTTATCATAACCACACTGTTTATGAGTAACTGCAGTGCTCTGAGGTTTTACCAGCAGTGGGGGAGAGAAGAAGCGGAGGGAAGGAGCGGGAATATTTCACTGATGCTGGAACCAAAGCGCCACACGTGATATCAGCGTGACTTTCTCAAAGTTAGAAATTCCCAGCTGAAGTTACGCCAATATTGAGGAGGTTAAAGCCATCTCAACAGGTCATTCAATCACTATACTGAAGTTTAAAGATCCCCTCCAGACATGTGTGCAGACTCTGTTTAAAAGAATGATTCGAGTCCGAGTTTTTCCCTTAAAAAAAGGTTAATTAGCCTCCTGGAAATGCCTAAAATGACATAGTTGCCCTCCGTCTTAATGGGAAATCCTGAATTTATGAATACGCAAATGTCTTCCGCTTCAAAATTGTAATACTTTTGGCCTATAAGGTGTCTCCTATACACCACTGAAGGGTTATTTTCAATATATGTGCAAATCAAACCTCAAGTTTCCACATCATGCTAGTGAAAGTCATCTATTGAACCACAGCTAACTTCTAGTGTAGCATCATCATTCCTGCTTGAACACCTTAAAGTTATATTTCCAGACAAACTTTGAACACTGGAGGCAGAGCCACTAGTGAAAATAAAATTTCTGAGTGGAGGGAAACTTTAAAAAAATCAAAGTTTTTTTGGTTAAAGCAAGTAAAGCTGTTTCTGTTGTTCCCAAACTCAGATGGAGCCAAGCAGAAACAGCCCTCCTCTTCATCAACTGAGATTATTACTTGTTTTAAAAAACTTGAGACTTAATAATGGATTAAATGACTTGTTAAAATGGGCATTTCTGGTGTTTGCACCCCGACCTGGCTCAAAACTGTGACTGAAATCCTGAAAGACAATTCCTAAAGTTGACTGAGCTGTGAAACCTGAATATGATATAACATCTAAACTGATTTTCTTAATTCAAATCTCAGTTTTTGAAAGTAAAAACAGAGGAACTGCCTAATTTTGTAGGACCACTGTGGAATATTGCATTCTTTACCCCATTAATGTAGAGCAATCAAACTCCATCCACATAATAACCTTATAAAGTGAATTAAAAAGGATGCAGCTCAGTCACATGACTGCTGAAAGTCTGCAAGGATCACAGAAACAGTTTGTTCCAAGTCGTAGAGCCAGATCCACTTACGGTAATTTATCGACTTTTTGTCAAATTAGGTCTTCGATCAACCTCTGCTTGTTCATTAGGATTGATAGCAGTTTCTCTCGTGTCCAGGATTTATCGAGTGTGCCAGTGCTCAATATCTTTAATGGCTTCATACAATCTCAAACACACTGAACACATCGTTTTTGAAACTGTCACCAATGGTCGGGTCGCACAAAAGCCAGTTGATCAAGGAACTTATTTGCCACAAAAGCAACACATCTGTTCAGACACCAAAACGAAGAAGGGGGAGCAGCAGTAAAAGAGGCCAGAACGCAATTCTCTCACCAAGAAGAGGCTCCGTGTGAGGCTCCTTAAAGTAAGAGGGAGAAAACGCAACGCACATGCATCAGCGTTAGCCGGGCCAAGAAATCAGAGACATCCAGCTGAGAGCATGAAGGCCTCTATTCACGCTCATACTTTCAATTCACTAAACACTCAAGAAGCTGAAGCAAGATAAACAACATTAATGCACCATAACAGTTTTCAATCTAACATCTTAAATATTTAAAAAAACACAGAGAGCATAAAAACCAGTGCGTGCATTTATGTTTCTGTGATGACTGGAAGATACCTCATATTTTTATTTTTGTCACATTGTCATTGGTTAGTAAAGCTAAAATGTATTTGTGGATTGGGGACAGTGCAGTAAATGCAAAAAAAACCCCGCCTACATGGGCTAAAGACATGTCACCTAATCTACAAATAAAAAAAGTAACTGAAATGTGAAGCAGCGCTAAGATTAAGCCATAAAACATTTAGATTTTTGATGAGAATCCAGCTTAAAATGCAAAATCCGAAACATTAATTATCCATCCATCGTGACACAACTGTGAATTTAGCCTTTCCATTAAGTAATTAATGTGACATATTGTTATTGTAAACATTTGGTATCCTCTAATAGGATCTGCAGGGCCATCAGTCTCTGTGGCTGTAGCTGGTTTGTTTACAATGAGTGAGCCATCTGCCTGCAGCAGGTTTTTAATTGGTCCAATCGGTGTAAAGGATCATTTAATGGGGATTCTGGGCAGCAAAGTGTTAACGCTCTACTAGTTTTAATGACCTCACAGTCAGCTTTTAGTTAAAACAGTGAAAAACTGTTATTTTCTGTCTAAATTAGTTTGAAGCTGAACGATTATCCCTGCCAACTATTTTTAATTACATCAAAAGACTGAATTCTTATTTCTTCATTTATCAGGCAGACTGATTTAAGCATTCACTGCCTTTTCTATTAAATGCTCATAAAATTGATCTGAACATTTTCCTCAAACAGTTTGGTTGCTCATATCGAACCGGCGTCCCCTCGGCACAGCGATCAATTTCTGAGCGTGATGTTTAGGTGCTTTCTATAGGCGAGTCATCTGTTTAGTGTGTAATGGGGTTTTAATGGGAATCCATAAATTCACTTGATTAACAAACCGCCTCCTGGGGACGCCGGGTGAGCAGCCAGGGTTAACTGTCAACTCTTCTAAATCATCCAATCCGTCAGTTGATCAGCCGGTAATGAGCAGGTGAATCAAAGAAAGCGAGGATTTTAAAGAGCTGATTGGAAAACAGTCACCAGTTTGTTTTTGTCTCTGCAGGCTCAGCATAATTAAAACATATTTTATTCAAAATTGACATTTCAAGAATGAGAAACAAAATAATAACCACAGCTCAAAAAGGCTTTGTGTTATAACTACTTTTTAAAAACAACACAGACTCTCTAAAGGCTGATTAATGGCACTAAATTACTATAAATCATGAACAAATCAACTGAAAATCAAGTTTTTTTTACCTGGTGGGTTCTAAACAATTTCTGCTCCAATTAAGAGACATTTATTATGGATTTGTCTTTTTTTTTAATTATTAAAATGAAACTAATCATGAGTATCCTGCACAGTGCAGTCTCTAAAAAAATACCACAGCCCAGAGGCATAAAACTCTGTGCAGACTCACAAATAAAACTGTGTGAATGCCCACAGCAGAAAAGCATATTTATAAAGGCATCTGTGCTCTTTTACATTCTTAGTCATTATGAAATGTTATGCACATGCACAAGCCTCATTTTGGTTCTGGTCTTTAGCAATAAATTCATCATTAACATATAAAAGTCACTCTTTGCACCTCAAGCTATTAATGAAGCAATTAAAAAATCATTTGAAGAAGAAGAGGTGGAGAAAAGGAGATGTGGATTCGCTGGTCTCACTTCTGCAACTGTGCAGTTCAGAGCAAAGGACTCTGGCAGAGGTCGGTAAGTATGTAAGCTACAGCTGTGTGCAGTACCCAGAATTCATCAGTGAATAAGAATAAGAATCGTATGATAACAAGAAATGGAAGTAAAAATCACAGTTTTGCAGTATCAGGCTTGACTTGCTACTTGCTCCAAAATCATATGTATACATGGTCCGATGTCTTTATGTATGTCTTAATTTATCAAAACTAGTTTTTGTGTGTATGTGTATTTATGTTTATAAAAAAGGTGTGCATGTTTTTTTCTATGTTATTTAAATTCGGGGTCCTTTTGTCTGTGTCAGCATCCCTGGATATCAGTTTTGGGAATGTTCCTTTGTAGTTCAATTCCACTGAGTCATCCTCAGCAACGGTGATCTGTTTAATTTGGGTGTGAACATGTTTGCCTGGTGCAGCACTGGAGGGGAGGAAGCTGACCAGCTGACCATCTTCACTCCCACAGCAGGAGCAGGACCGTCTGCCTCTCCCTCCCATCACAGACATCACTGTCCTGCTGCTCACTTTCTTTTACACCACCAAGAGAAATAAAGAACTAAAGATGGGGGTTACCTGTCTGAAAGCCTCGCCGTCACTCTTGCCAGCCTGCTGAGCAATAAGCGTCAACTTCTTGTTCTTCTCGTTCCTCTTATGTACTTTATAGATGCAGGACAGCAGGCACGCCAGCAGCATGAGGGCAACCAGGCCCAGCAGCGCGAGGATGGCCAGAGTCAGGGGAGGCAGCTTGTAAGCTGAGCGAGACAGACGAGGACGGGTAAGGAAAAAACAACCATGGCGAGTAATAATGAGTCTTCTGTGACAACAGGAATGATGCTTCAAAACCCTGAAAGAACAGATATCAGCTTTCATCTCTGCCTCCTTTAAATCTCATCATTTTCTGCTGTTAACACGTCAGTCATCCGTGCACATGTGCCGGCAACATCGCCCGCATAAAACTGATAAGAAATAAATAAGCATTTAACATCGTGAACTATAATACAGAAAAACACAATTGCAGAGCCATGATAAATATCATGCGTTTTCTCCTCAGCAGGAATTAAACGATCCGATGTGGGGATTTAAGGTGCTCTTATCCACTTGCATTTATTATATTTATAAATATTACTCACAAATGTTAAACTGGAAGTATTAAAGTAAAATGTCACTAATTTATTTATTATTCATTGGTTTCTGCTCTTCTGACTCCCTTTGTATTACACTTTATATAAAAATAGAAATACATCGAGGGCACGCAGGCACATAAATGTCAGCAGCCTGCAGTGTTGTACATCCTTCAGCATGTTATTGCTTAAATTATTAATATTTATGACTACACTGTGACACAGAAAGACCAGCTTCAGTGTCTGCTCTTTAAAAAAGGGAAAATCAGAAATGAATGTATAACAGCTGTATGTAGCCTCTGGACCTGAAATGCTAAGCTGCAAAAAATGCAGAAAAAAAATGCTTTTTTCATTTCCAGCAGGGGGCGACTCCTCTGGCTGAGGAAACTATCTCACAGCTCAGTTCATCTATGACTCAGCAAACACTTTCCTAATGAGTTTTTGATTTGAAATGCTAGCTTCAAGTCTTATTTAATACAACACGAGGTTCTTTTGTAATCTACGGTCCCATTAGCTGCAAAAAAGCTGGAAATGATTTCAGGCATCATTTGTCCTTCATTTATCAGTCAGAGGCACTTTCCTCTCTCTGTATTGATTCTGATGCTCCAACTTCTCAGCGTGAGTTTGAATACGATAAAAGTTTGATGGTAAGCCCGGTGCTCTGTCTCTCTTTGCTTCCAGCCTTTGTTCATGTAGTTCATGTTGTATTACACTGACTTGCAAACATGCTAGCAGCCCTCTCTGTGTCTTTATTTGCATTTTTACAATACAAAAATTATGCTAATTAGTTTATTATGCTTGTTAGCCAACAGCAATACAGAGCATGTTGTTCATTTAAATGTGTTTTTTCACTTACGGGCTACATCTATGTAGACAGCAGCTACAAGATGCCCAGCCAGGTCTGTCACATTGAAGACACCCGAGTCAGACACTTGGACCTTCTTCAAGGTGAGATGTGAACCCTCCACGTTCACCCTGCCCTCCAGCAGCGGGTCCATCGGCGTCACCACAACCCCCTCGTCCACGATGGCTCGGCCCCGACTGTCTGATTTGGGCTTGAAGACGACGTTGACGCTGGAGTAGGGCAGGTGGAGCTGCATGTTGAAGTTGTCTCCATAGGCGAGGTGCTTGAAATACAGGTGATCTGTGGCAGACCAAAAAACACACATAGTTCTGTGTGTGTGCTCAGAGAAATTTAAACTTGATTTAACCTGTTGGAAGACTAATTTTTCTAAATGCAGCAAATATAAAACTTAAATCTGATGCTGCTCACCACAATAGCATAAACACAGGATATAAATGTGTCACCACAAACGTAATCATATGATTCTAAGCCAGCCTGCATTAGTGGGGGTCTGTGGATGCCCTGCTGTCCTAACCCAAGACAAGGGGTCAGCAAAATAGTTGTCTTTAAAACAGACCATTGTGCTGCACTGGTGAAAATTACATGTAAACATGTGGAAATGTTTAATAATAATAAAACAGGGATGTTTTCCCAGATTATCTTTAGGCCAGTGAGACCCAGGGTTGTATGTCTTTTGGACTTTTTAAAATCTTATTAAACAATATTCAGTTCAATTAAATTCAATTTTATTTATACAGCACCAAATCACAACAACAGTCGCCTCAAGGCGCTGTACCTATTACAGTAAGGCAGACCTTACAGTAATACGTACAGAGAAAAAAACAACGATGACCCCCTACGAGCAAGCACTTTGGCGACAGTGGGAAGGAAAAACTCCCTTTTAATAGGAAGAAACCTCTGGTAGAACCAGGCTCAGGGAGGGGCGTGGCCATCTGCTGCATGGGATGAGAGAAGGAAGACAGGATAAAAGACATGCAGTGGCAGAGAGCCAGAGATTAATATCTGTTTGGTTTTCTGTTTGAGTCTTTATGTCTTACATTATCTTTTTGTTTCTTACGTTTAGTTACAGTTACTGCTCGTACAAAAGTATTAGTTTCCTCGGGTTCTTCTTTTGTTGACTTCTCATTTTGAGTTTACTGTTGTGTCTTCAGTTTCCCTGTTTAGTTCCTTTCTGTTTTAGTTTGTTAGTTAGTTGTGTTTTAAATTTAGTTTTACTTCACTTGTGTCGTTCTCCTGATTACTTTCACCTGTGCTTTGAGGCTCAGCTGTGTCTAACTCCCTGATTAACCCTCAGTGTCTGTGTTTATATAGCCCCAGTTTCCCTTCGTCCTTTGTATCAGCAACTGTTAATTTTCCCTCTTAGGTTCCTGCAATTGAGTGTGTTGAACATCTGTTTTGCATTTTGAGCCTCATTTATGAACTATGACATTCCTCCAAATAAAAAAATTTGTTTTCACTTTATTATTTTGTGTCTGTGAGTCCTGCGTTTCAGTTCCCTTTCACACCCCCGACAAACAGCAGTGGGCAGGAAGGACCCCACTCTGACTTGGTGGAGCACGGAGAAACTATTGAGTATGAAGCAACATATCAATCATTCATTCAATGAGTCTGCTGCACTGAGGCTGGACTGAAACATGGGATGAACTGATTAGAGGTTAATGAGTTTGGTTAATGAAATTTGGTGGACATTCATCCTCCCAATGAGATAAATTACTCATGACATTGAAACACAAAACCACACAGTTATGAAAAAGAACATCTATATTACTCATAATAAAGTCTCCCACGAGGCTTAGCCGTATATTGTTATAATACTAGTTAATTAAAATGGTACATAACTACATTATCTGCATGAAAGTATGCAAATGTTGGCATTTAGCTCAAAGACCAGCCTCACAGAAGCTCTTGTGTTGCTGTAGAAACTCAGCGGTGTTTTAATTTCAGTGATATTTATCAGTCTTCAGTTGTAATATTTTGGCTCTGTAACCTTCACCAAAGTAAATGTGTTTTTGATTGAACTCAGAATCCCTATAGGTGGGTTTAACCTTTTTTCTGAGATTAAAGATTTTAAGACAGTGGCACTCAGCCAACATGACCATTTAGCGAAAATCTAGGAAAACCTGAAAAGCACAAAAAGCAAATCACTTATTAAAAACTATGGAGGCTTTAATAAATGACAGGCACATCGAGCTACTCAGCTACTTAACCTCTAGAGACCCTTTTTCTGGTTCCAGGACATATTTATTAAGAGAAAATTGGAGACTGCCAATCACAACACAATAACTGAGGAGGCCATCTGTTACTACTGTGACTGCAGTAAACACAGGATTGAGTGCTTTTTATTTCCTCAGGAACATATCAGAAGAGCTGAAGTTAAGACTTGATTAAAAGCAGGTTCAGTAACACCAGCTGAATGATTGTCTCGTGGCTTTTTTGTCACTTTTGATTAGGTAGAAAAATATTGCAAAAACTTTATAATCTCTATTTCAAATCACACTCTGAACTAACAATATTTAAAATTAGCCTTACTGTGCATCAACAGTTTTTTTCTTGCATAGAGCCCAAGGTTACTTATTTTTACCTGACACTTTATTTTATTGACTAAATTGGATTTTTTTCTCCTCAGGCAAAATTTTATAAGTGTAGCCTTAGGCTTGTGTGGTTAAGAACTACACACACAAACCCCAGTTGGGGGCAGAGTCACTGCAGGTGGGCCAAGCAGAAAAAATAATACATGAAGTGTAAATACGTTCGGGGAAAATAAACAAGAGCTGTGGTAGAATTTAAGTAAAATACAAAGAAAAGAGCTACTGACTGACAGGAAGTCAGAGGCACAAAGCATCTGCACGCACACAGAATGACTCACTTTAACACCGAGTGATCGATTAAAGCCGACAGGATGCTGTAAAGCTCAGATCTTCACTTACCTCTGACATTCAGGCAGGTCCGAATCTTGACTTTGCCCTCGCTGTCTTTTACTGTAAAGCTGCCTTCATCTGTCATCCTGACCGAGTGCAGCACCACACGCTTCTCCGACACGCTGAGGCGTTTCATGTATTCTTCTGCCAACACACCCGTCTGGTCGTACAGCACCACAGGTGGAGGCTCGGTTGTGTACTGCGTCTCTGACTGATTAAGTTGAGACGGACTGGGCCTAAAAATTGTGAAATTTGAAAAATCAGAATAATACAGAACAGATAAAGTAACACAGTGACTGCGATTAAGGATGTTTCCAGAGATGTTAACCGCCCTGTTTCTTCTTCTCTTTATTAATTCATTTCTGGCTTATTTCAACACGCAATAGATGTAACACAGAAGGAGCTGGAGAGCAGCCTCTGTATGTGTTTTATTGTTATTCCTTTGTGTGTTTCTAGTCGTCCCCTCTCTCTGTCATGTGTGTCTTTCTGGTTTATTTTTGGTAACTGTTTTTCTTTGTATGTCTTCTGTGCTTTTACTTAATGTTTCCCTGGATGTTCCCACCTGTTTCCTAATGTGTGATCAGTCCTCTGTGTATACAGCCCTTTGGCCTTTGTCACCCACCCATCTGTTATCTCTAGATTTCTGCTTTGTGTTCCCTTTTTCTAGATTTTATGGCTTTTGTTTTTAACCATTTCCAGGATCTTCTCATCACACATTCAAAACATTCAAACAATCTGTAAAGAAAATGATTCCAGCTTTGGTACTGATTAACTCTGATGACCATACCTGAACTCCAGGGTGATGGGTCCTTTAATGTTGCTAAGATGGATGTAGTAGGTTTCTCCGTATTTGACAATTTGCTCCAAGGCGCAGTCTGAGCATCGACACAGAGAACAAACAGTCAAAGATGAGAAATTTGTCATGTTGTGGCGAAAGTCACCTCAGTGTAAATATTAAACTCTCAGGAGAAATCTCAGTGAGCCCAACCCTCTCATGTCCTCCTTCACTACATCCATGAATGCTCGGTGTCATCTTCCTCTTTTCCTCCTGCCTGGCAGCTCCATCTTTACCATCGTCTGTCCAGCATATCTACTATCTGACTTCTGCACGTGTACAAACCATCTCTTGTTTCTCTGACTTTGTCTCCACCTGCTTAACCTGAGCTGTTCCACTGATCTCCATCTGTGCCACCTCCACCTCTGGCTTTTGTCTTTTTGTCAGCTCCAAACAAAACCCAGCAAACACACCACCTCTCGCTATCATCTTCACTCTTGCTGCTATCCTTTAGTCATAATCACTCCTGACACTCGTCTTCACCCTTCACTCCACCCTGTCAGCGCTCTCTTCTCGCCTCTCTTCTGCACTATTGTCAACATGGGTCCTGTATCTTCATGTACGTAAAGCACAGTGTGTATCTTATCAAGCTTATGTCAAGTAAAGTCACTTTTATTTACAAAGCACATCTTTAAAAACACATGAGATGCCCCAAAGCGCTTTTGAGTCATCTAACATGACGTGTTGCGTTTCCTTTTAAGATGGTGACTAATTTGTATTTTCTGGCTTCCTGCAAGTAAAACCTGGTCTTCTTTGTGTGTTTGAGTTGAACAATCTTTGCTGTAAGACAAGTGAAATTTAAAAATTAAGACCGATCATAGAGAACATTTATAATTTCTTTCACGGTTATACTGCCGGCCTGCACAGAATGTCTATTTCGTATTTCGTATCTCTTGTGTCCAGCGTTTTTCCTGTTTCCAAACCACATTTAAAAAAATCTAACTTAAAGCACATGAAGAAGACAGAGGGAGGCTTACCCTTGACGATGAGTTTGAAGTGCCTTTCAGTGTTCGGATTGTTTGTGTCCTTGATGATGTACGTGCCCTCGTTCTGCTCCTGCACATCCTCCAGCACCAGGTAGCCCAAAGTGTTGGAATAGGAAATGTTGTGATTCACCACTTTCCCCGCTGTGATCAGCGGCATGTCGTAGGACTCGCTGGTCGCAGATTTAAAGATGACCTCGCTGCCATTCCCGCGTGGGACATCGATGTGGACGTCCTCGCCAAAGAAAGCTGTCCTGTGTTCCGTTTTTACTGGTAGAAGCAATCAAGATGTTTTTATTAGATATGTTGAATTACTCTTTTTGTTAGTTTTTATACTTGGCTTTAAGCACAAACACTCTGTCTTTGTCATGTATATAATATAATAATCCTCAAAGAGCGTTCTCAGGCGTGCATTAACATCCAAACAACCATTTTTACCTTTTGCAGATGCTGGCAGGACTGTGGGAAAACAACAAAAGATTAGTTTAAAATGAGTTTATTTGAATGCGCGTTTCTTTTTAGTCTGCTGGATTATACAAAAACCTTTAAATCATTTCCTTTGTTCCAAGTGAAAAACCACACAGCTTCCGCAGAAAGCATTAAAGCATTTGAAATGTAAATGCTGCCAATAATGACAGCTAACAATAGACTGGATACAAAAACAAAGAGCCAGATTCTTCATTACAGGCGAAATGAAAGGAAATAAGTGGAAATTAACTAGATCACAATGTGTTTTAGCTTCTTTGGTGAGGCTTTCACAGCATCCATGCTAATCACCCAGTTAAAACAAATGTGGTTTTGCAGGAAGTCTGTTTCAACAGTTCATCTATCTAAACTCTCTCCCTGGTGACTGATTATGTTCTTGCTTACCCGTGCAGAACAGGACGCTGAGCACTGCGGCGCCGATTACTTTCATCTTGAACAGTTGATCTGTACACAAAAGAGAAGAGAAACCCACAGACAATACAAAACAAATTAAAAAAGGCTTTTTATAGCAGGATCGTGGCTCCAGGTTTTCAAAAAATGCAACATTTCCCATAATTTTATTTGACAAGATATATTTGTTAGCTTCTGTGTTTAATTTAGAAACCCCTCGCTAAGGTAGAAGCATGTCAACTTCAATTTTTGTCCTCAAGCTGAGGAGAAGCACCCAACCCCGCCCTCCCCTGAATTCTCTACACCGCCGTGCGGCATTGAGGAGCTTTTCGCAAATTAGCTCGTTAAATATCTAAGAGTAGACTTCCGCCAACACTCTTTGGCAAGAAAACCTATAGTGCTGTTGCAAAGTCAAATATATTATTAAGTCAAGTTTTATAGATAAAGTGTCTTCAAGACAAAAACATGATGTTGTGCTGCGTGAGCTGAACAGCGGCTCCTCGTGTCTCCCGTGGTGCTGGGAGATAATCGGCTTTCCACTCACGAAACAGGATCACAAACTGCAACAGAGGACGAGGGGAGGAATCAAGAGGAGAAAAAAGATGAAGAGTAAATGAAGACAAAGTAGGAGATATTTAAATGCAAGAGTGCACAGCCACTACTTTGGGATGATGAGCTGGACAGGAGCCAGCTGGCACGAGGGGACTGACCTTTAGCTGCAACTGCACCGGCTTACACTAAGCAGTAGTAGCATAGTTATTAAGGTGGGATAATTAGATGAAAGATTAAGACAGACACGATGAAACAGCTAGAAACAAAAAGGAGTAGAAAGATTAACAACATAAACTGGTTAATGCAAAAATCGAATGAACATTTAGGGATGTAGAGACGATCAAGACGACTTACTGAAGCTTAAACTGAGAATCAGAATGAAGAAGAACTCTGACAGTCGGCTCGCTTCAGCATTTTGCATGAACAACATGAAACCACGGTTTCCATCGTGTCTTTTATCTGTGGTTCAGGGTGGTGGTGGGGATTATAGTTTCTTATCAGCCTTATCAGCCTCCCTGAGTATTGTTTCTGACTATGTCCATCTCTTACAAGCACAGTGTACCCATCTACCAGCCAGAGAATGCACCATGTCACAAAACTGACATGACAACCAGCTCACTCTACTTAAATGGCCTCCACAGTCGCCAGATCTCAATCTTTCCCTTTGGGGTGTATTGAAATGGGAGGATCACATCATGGATGTGCGGTCAACAAATCAGGAGCAACTGTGTGATGCTTTCATGCCAACACAGATCAAAATCTCTGAGGAATCTTTCCAGCACCTTGTTGAATGTTTGCTACAAATAATGCAGGCAGTTGTGAACGTAAAAATGAGTCTAACCTGATACAGTAAGGTGTGACTAATGATGTGGCCACTGAGGTGTATACCCTGATCTTTCATTATTTGTAGTCCAAATGGACTACAAATGGATTACAAGTATTACTGACCAGTTAAGCAGGCCCCCATTATTGTAAATCAATGCTAAAAAACAGTAGTCAAGTACTCAGAGTAGCTGTCGTTAAAGTAGGCCTGAATGCTCATTACATTATTCACAGGTCAACATCATCCTTTATCATCTTATGCTGGTGTAGCGCCCCATTATATTCACTGTCTAAAACCAGCTGCTTCAGCTTCTTTAATTTTAAGACCAAACTTCATTTAAGCCACCGTTCTTCTAACTAAATGCCCCTCACAGACAAGAGGTAGGTGCTGCACTATGAGCTCCAGCTACACATGCAGTATTCAGGAGAACGTCAAAGAAGCATTACAGGAGTCACTACTTCATGTTCTTCGTGTCTATAGCCGTCGGTGTCCATCTTATAAAAGCTAGTAATAATCCTGTCGGGGAACACGACGACATGTGGGTGTAAAAGACTGACATACTATCGAAGTATTAAATTAACTGCAGATTCACATCAAAGACTTGCATTCATCTACAACACAAATCCACTGTCCTAACACTACACCTGCAATCAGGCTGACACTTGGATGACAATAATCAATCCACCTGCTTCCATCCTTGGCATTGTTTCGACAGCGCCGCTCTAATGGGGCGGCTGACACAACCGACTTCAAAACGCCTGCTCAGCAAAACAAAACACACAAACAGGCGCGGGCTAAATATGTCCGCTTTTAATTTGAAACTTACTGAACCTTCCACATAACTCTGAACAACAAAGACGAAATGAACAGGAATGCCAAATACCTGCTGATAATTCAGTTTTTATTCAAATAAAGTGGTTCTTCCTGCTGATTACAGATTTCAGCCTGCAAAAGGTTATTAAATTTAAAGCAGGTTTCAGAGCTCTGCAGCATATTTGGAAGTATAATTTATTTTCCTGCCTGGATCCAGTTCAGGATGGTGGAAAAGAGGGAATCACGGCATCTTCAGACTGAGAGAACAATAAAATGCCACTGCGTTTCTGCCAGCTCCTTCAGATGAGGGATTAGAGTGCTATTTAAAGAAAGAAAAAAAGAGGTGACAGCCCATGCACTTTCCTTCAGCACATCAACACATGTGAGGACATTTCAAAATGACACCCTAGCATTACTGTGGGCAGGAAAACTGTTCCAGAGGCTCTTAGTCCTTTGCAGAAAACACAGTAATCATAGCATATTTTCTAATCGCCGCCCTTTTGAAGCAGGTTTAAATCATCTCACTTTAATCTTCTACAGTGGCATTAGTTCATTGCATATGTGAGTGCTCATGCTGGGCTGCAGCAAAGACATAAATCACAGGTTTGATTCATTGATTGAGAGGAAGCATGCATCTGACGGGAAAATGACAGGCTGCTGCTGATTACATAAATGTACACATCCACTTTAAAAACATGGAATATCTATTCAGTGAAGTGCGGTGGGAGTAGTGGCTGTGCATGAAACAAAACTCACACCTGACACCACCGGTTTGGATTTCTTCAAGTGCAGGTATGATGATGCATTTTCCAGAGTTTCTGGTTTTCTAAACATCTCACTCGCTGCGTCAGAGGAAAGTCATAATAAGCTAAGAGGCCTGTTATACAGATGTAATCGTTGTCCTTTGGCTGAGTCTCTCGTGTCCATTTATAGAGGCTGAGTCTAAATGGGGTCACAGCTCTCATGTCTCCTATTATAACTAAAAGGATCAATCAAACTATACAAGGCATAGCATTTAGTGAAGTGCGTATGACACGTCCAGCAGCCGCCCCGCGGTGAGAGGCTCGGAGGGTACATCTTCCCGGCTGATCTCATCAGTCTGACATCAATCGTGACTGACGGATTTAAGAGCCTTTTCCACCTCATCGCTGCTCTCCCACACAAGACGGAGGGCAGCAGCATCATGCCTCCATCCTCCTCCTGTTTCAGTATCAGCTCTCTCATCTCCCACCTTCAATCTGATTCTGGTTTCCTGTTTGTCTTTCTGTACTTCTAATCTTCTCTTCAAACACTTTCCCTTCTTTGTCTTCTCTCTCATTAATTATCCTTCTGATTCCTTTCAAGGTTAGTCTGACTCATAAGCTGTGATGATAGCGCACTAATGTCAAATATCCTCCACCTGTACTGAGACAGCAGTGACAGTTTCTCAATAACATCAGAAGAAGTGAAGGTTTGGGGTACCTCGACTCTCAAAAACTGTGTTGTCGCACGAGTGCAAGCACAGGTGGAAATAAGAGGTGGACACAGTGTTGTCCTCCACACTGCATCATATATAACTATATAATAAAAAGTAATATAATCATATGCACTGAAACCTTTAAATATGAATTTGAGACGATAAATCACCTTCATATGCCTCACAGTGTTCCAGAAACCAGTCTGTGATGCTGAGGGTCCACATGCTCGAACCCCAGTGCCCGCCGACACAACTGGTGGGTCCACAGGGGGGCTAAACCACGTTATCTTTTTTTGGCTGTGCCCAAACAGGCCCCATCTACACTGACCTGGTCACCAGACACCTCTTACAGGCCTGGCTCTGAGAGAGAGAGCCCCAATTTCCCACTTCCAGCCGAGGTTAACCAACTCAGAGAACGCTGTTCTGTTAGGGTTTTCCATCGCTCTTTGTCTGATTCCTCCCCTGAGACCAATTTGCTATAACCCTACCCCTGATGGCGTCAACCCCCTTTCACTGCTGTAAGGTGGTGATTGGTGGGGTGGGGGGGTGGGGGGGGTTGATCTATGATCTACTATTCTCCAACTCCTTTACTTTGCAAGAAATTAACTTAAGATGCTATAAAAGATAAAAGTAGCTTCCACAGAAGTGCAGAAAAGCCTTAAACCTGAATTACTTTTAATGGCCAGCAGGGGGCGACTCATCTAAACTTCCAAAGAAGGCTTTGTAAAAACAGCTCTCTGTTAGCTTGCTCCACAATCTCAGTAGACATTTTCCTGATGACTTCATAGGCTCTCTCAGTGGTTTCAGGTCATACTGAGTGAAACTTGAAGTTTGGGGGTTTTTTTAAGCTTTGGTCATTATTAGAGGTAAAAGTTGATGTGCACTCCTGACATCCACTTTCAAAACACCAAGATGGGAACAGAGAAAATGCTTAACTGACACTTCCCTTACTAATGAGTGATGGTGGCTGCATGCATGTTTTATACTGACAATGCTGGTAATGCATGTTTATGGAGGTCAGCTGTGATGGTTATAACTCGATGACTTTTCAATTTTCAAGTGCTATTTTTTCCTAGAAGCATTTTCCTATTTCCTACCTGCCACACCTAAGTGGTACCTGGTCCCTTCTGCACCACCTGAAAATGCTGAACATCACTGATGTTCAGAATGCTAATCCAAAGCTTCTCCCTTGTGTCCATTTTCCAGTCAGAGTGATCAGCAGTGGAGCTTCAAATCTAAAGATGCTGCACCTTCAAGATTGGCTCCACTCTGTGGACTTGCATGTACTCTCTTCTGCACCTCCACCCCCATCCCCCCTTTAACCCCTCCTTATACAGCTCACAAAGCCAGAAGCAGCAGCTAGTGCAGCCAAGGGTGTGTCACGACCAACACCAGCATGAATGGGACCGGTCCCAATTTGTCGATGTCCAGATAAAATGGAGGGGAGTAAAGGGACAGAGTGAACATGAATGGAGACTCTCTTTGTTTCATTAATTCACAGATGTCAGAGGAGTAACAGTAAACCATCAATTTATGGTTTAAGTAAAGAGTAATCAAATATTGGCACGTCACTTAGAGGAGATTTGTAGCAAAACGAACCCTAATAAGAAGCATTTTTCATAAATATGACGCACAGACCGGTGGCTTGGTTCATGTACTTACCACAAAATAAAAGCAAGGCTTCTCACAGTTCACCACAGCACTTATTCATCCATCCATTTTCTTAATAAAATGTAAATGACTTTTCAGTGACCAATACTTCACCCCTTCAGCGGGAGGCTGTGGTGTGTGCTATAGTGCATTGCATAACGGTTTCTGCCTGGAAAATACCCTGTTTTCAGACGGGTATTTCCCGAACACAGCACACGATAATGCACCACAGCCAGGGGCAGCACGGGATCATACGCTATACAGCATATCGAGCGTTAAACCACTTGGCGATCTGATTATCAGCATGAGTGCAAAGACTCTGCTTTTTCAGTGGCGTCAGCAGAAACACGAATGAATTTACAGAATTAAGCCAAAATTAGGAGAATGGAGGAGGCCACTGTGCGCAGTGGCACCATGCAAACAAACGCAGCGCTTTGATTTCTGCCTGAATGCTGTGGAATTTGCAATTTTCCCGGGAAATTCAGAAAGTTTGCCCCTAATGTAGCGTTAATTGCTTTATTATTGTGTGAAGGAAATCCCTGTAACTGCTGCCGCCGGTGGTTACACGCCCTACATCACCGGTGCGAGCGCTCAACACAAGCAAATAGTCAAAACAGCGAAGAAAAACTGCAGAATTTAACCCACTACCTCCCTGACTGAGCGAAATCACGAGGAAAAAAAGACCAGTCGTTGTAATATGCAATTATAAATGGATGAGGGTAATTACCTTTGTCAAGCCTCAGATCCGAAAATCACTGGACAGGGAGGGGCTCAGGAGTGATGGAAATGTTTTTCCTTCTTTATCTCACCAATCTCGTCCACCCCATCACCCCCCAACTCGACAACTAGAGACTTCAATGAGGCCGATTCGGGAGTGGGCTGAGGACTTTCGGTTGATGTCGGGTTTGTGGACCATTTCATTTCGGCCTTGCTCGGAAAGCTTCGGTAGAAAGCGTCGATTCTGGCTCGGAGCCACAAGAAACCGCTCTGCAGTTTAACCTCAGGCCACCATCACACATGCACGATTTCTCCAGCCTGTTGTTCAAAATTACCATCGAAAACTATTTTATGTTTATGTTTATATTTTTTTGCATTGTCGTTTTTCGTACATTTACATAATTATTATTTTATAGTATTTATTTCTAACAGCATGTGCTCGTCTCTTATTTTTTCAGTTACATTAAAGCGCTTTGTTCCTTTGCAATCAACAAGATTTACATAAAAACACAGACATATTTAACCCATGAAGTGGTAGATAACTACAAATCAAAAATGAAGAAAGCCAATTACAGGAAGTGACAGGCACACCTTTTAAAATCAATAAGTGGCATGTGAATGGTCTCCTGTTAATCACAAGGGCAATGTGATTAACACGCTGCAAAAAAAAAGAAAACCCCTTAAGCTGTATAAAACATGCAGAAGCTTTTGGAGTGTCATTAAAACGCATTTTGCTGAGTCGGTAAAAAGATTTGCATTATGTTCTAATGAAGACATTAGGCAGCTTCGTACTGTTAACTGTCACAGTGCACACATAGAGCTCCAGTGCTGCAATAATAAAAGTTCCTCTGTTGTGTATTAATGCAAATATTCAGCATTTGCATTAATATGCTGCATATCTACAGTAAATTCAACAGATATCCTAAAGATCTACAGATAACATGATGCTAATGTGCATTGCAAAGGCAGAAAATTATTAACCAATGGATGTAGGGCAAACAAAAATAGAAAGCAGATTGGCATATTAGTTATTAATATAAGAGAGCTGGTGCAAATCAGATCAAGTTTCTCAGTTTAAGCTGGCACCCTGTAATAAAGTCTGATCATGTATTCGCAGAGAGTAATGTCAGTATGAGGTGCAAAGACCCAATTTCCAGTTTTTATTGAGCTGTAATGTAAGGGGCTGGCAAGTTACCATAGCAACTTCTAACTGTGTATAGTTATCTCTTTTTAGTCTAAAATCACAAAAGTATTGAAAATAACTCCCTGCAGATGTGTAGCCAAATAACAACAAGTTGTTAGACTGTGCTTCTGTGTTTCATCAGATTAATTTATTGCATACATGTGTGATCAACAGCTAGAAAAGCATACATGAGGTGGGAGTAACTTAATATGCATCCTTTCTTCCCATTCTAAGCCATCACCCAGCTGGGTGAGCTCTGCTTTAAAACAGCATTTTAAAAAACAGCTGTTCTCTTTTTGTTTGCTGCTAAATAGTAGAATAAACTCATCGATGTAATTTGGAGGTATACTAGACCTCTGTATACCAGGCCACAGGTGCTCATCAGTCATGGTTGTTTGTAGGTGTTTTTAAATTCATTTTAGTGTGGAACAACTGTTTACAAGCAGCAGTGCTTAATGTTACTGCACCAGCATCTTAACACAAGCAGAAAAGTAGTAAAAGCAGTACTGGAACAGCTCTTGTCATTGTGCCAGAGAATGATTGACAGCACTCTTCTCCAATAAGTTTGGGCTGTTTTTAGAATCTCTGTTTTTTTATTGCATTTTACTAGATTGAACACATTTGTTATCAGTTTCTAAAAATAATTGTTTTACAATATTATATTTTAATTTTATTAAAAAAAATATTAACTGAGCCACTTTGACTCATCACATTTCATTTATGTGAGAAAAAGACTTTACTTTATTGAAACATTTTCATAGTCTAATGCACTGTACTATTCTACTTTATTTATTTATTTATTTGTCTTAGAATGGATGCAAAAATCTGGACTGACCCAGAGGGTCATTTCTGTTTTACACTGTTAGCAATAAATCAACAAGAGATCTATGTTGGATGTAAATTAGTGCGGTCTTTCATCTTCCCGGCTTACTGAGGAGGTGCTGACCAAGATCCCGATTTCCTGACTTGTACTTCTCTGTTGATGCTGTCCAAGGTCCTGATTTATGCCAGCCCCCAGCGTCACTGCTTTCGACTGAATCACAGCCTCGACCTGCCGGAGGTGCAGGCCCTGTAGAAGTGCTATTTATCTCCCTATTTGTGGAGTCTGGACATTATTATACTTGAATTAGTTGTCCAGACTTGACGTGCATACGTGCTGAAGATGTTTAGATGCTCATTCATCACTAGGGGAGCCTCTGATGGGCCTCAGATTTGCTCTGCAGCAGCACAGCGACCCCAAACACACAGAGGAGTTATAATGAAAATCTTCAAAGAGCAACGAGCACTGCAGCAGATGGTAACCTCCTCCCCCCACAGAGTGAAAGGGATCACTCCTGCTAATTTTTATTGAGTCAGTTGTGTTTGTGCTTATTGATCTATGTATTTACTGATGTGTCATGTTTTAAGTATATGCACCTGCAGTGTATACAGTATAGGTACCCAGATTTAAGATGTACATTAGCAGAAAACAGGATCAACTTTAACCCTGTTTGACTATGTTTTGGTTATTTGTATTTAATCCCTTGTTTCTTACCTGTGTAGCTGTTATGGCCTCCTCTGTCCCTTTTTTCTTCCCTGTTCTCTGGAGCTCTCTGGCAGACACACTCTCACCAGGAGTGGGTGAGAGTGGGCCAGCCAGACTTTCTGATTGGTGTAAGGTGAAAGGAAAAACAGGAGTTTAAGTATAGATGGGAGATCTTTAAACCTGGCCCTGCTCCTCCTGTTCAAGCCACAGTATCTTCTGGTTTGCTAATTTGTTACTTCTGCCCTGCACGTCATTATATTCTCCAATTTCCCCTTTCACCTTAAACCAATCAGAAAGTCTGGCTGGCTCACTCTCACCCACTCCTGTTGGATTGTTCTCTGATTTCCAGTTTCCCACATGTTACACCATGAGGAAATGAGGAAAGACTGAGAGACTATTTGGTTTCTGCTATGTCCCTCACGTTGGGAAACACGTCCCAAATCTTCTGGAAACCACCTTCTGCCCAAAATTTAAAGTCTACTCTTGTCTAAGTAGCAAATACTCTCAGACCTGCTTGTTTAAAACTGATCAGCTCTTACCCCCACTATCCTATCCACTCACAGTTCCTGCTTATTTCATATTAACTAATAAATATAGCTAAAAATTTCTGAAAGCATCCCCACTTTGATACCTAAAACCTTGCTGTATAATAAAATAGCCATCTGTTAAACACAATGAGTTACTATAGCAAACGTATGATATTTATGTTTTAGCTTGTTGGGAAGACGACTTTAAGTTATTGTGGAAATCAGATTAAAATCTTTCATAATTTCCTTACATGTTATAAACTCAATACTAACTTAATCTTAAAGAAATACCGAGATAAATAAAAAATGAGATTAAAAACACTTTTCAGCTCAAGAAATCTAACTTTGCTTTGATGGGAAAATATGTTTTGGATGTTTGCTTCTGCCTGCAGCTCTCACTCGGTTTATTGCTGTTATAATATTGTACCGACTTCCTGAAAGCTGACGCTGAAAGCTGTTTACAAGCAGACTAAAAGCTGATCATTAATAATGACTGACACGGCAGGCGATTTTTTTCCTATAAATGTGTTTTTATTTCTCCCAAATGTTTCACAGTCAACAGGATACCAAATGAAACAGTTTCAAACGAGCTTCAAAATAAAAAAAAGTACAAACAACATGAAGCACAGAGGAAACACAAAGAAAACATGGCTGAAGTTCACGTGAATACTGTAGTGGCTCAGTGTGAAAAGATTTAGGAGAATGAAAAATTAAATTAATATGTTAAAGGACGAAATATAAAACTGCAAAGCAGCTGGGGGGTTTGTCTTTCAAAATAAAAGCACCTGGCCATTTTATTTTTAAAACATGTTTCAGGAAATGTTAAGGTTAGACTTCAGATCTTCAGATGTTGGCCTGAATAGTGAGGTTATAATAATAGTGAGGGAAGTTTTCAACTTTTATCCACAACGTTAACAATTCAAAGACGCTGATCTTTCCTGTCACTCTGACTTTTTAAACACTCAGATTTATGTTTCTTTGCTTGAATTTAAATACTTTTTTTTTTATTGGAAAATGTCCCGTTGAATTGGTTAATCCAACAACAGCCGACATGCTTTTAACACAGAGGAGCTGAAGGCTCTGTTAGCCTGAGATGTGGTATGAAAGGAAAACAGAGCAGTTGTTATGTGCAGTGCGCTTCTCCTCTAACATTGGTTGGTAATAAATATATATCTAAAAATGAATTTGTTTCTTGGAAATTCACTGAATGGGACTTTTGTTGTGGCTAATCACTTCAAGGGATCTGTACTTACTAGTATAATGGACACTGAGCATGTGCAGTGTGTTTCTCCTCAAAACGTTGGCTGGCGTCTGAGAAAAATCCTGCTGCTATGAACGCTCTGCCAATGTATATATCACAGGAAAGCAAATCATTTTCTTTGACGTTTTACTAAATGTGACTTTTGTTGTGGTTAACCACTTCCAAGAATCTGTATTTACTAGAAGATAACAGATGTTCCCGTCTTTGACATTAACTTTCAATCTTGTGCTTTGATTTTAAAAAAAGAAAAAGAAAAGATTAATGGCCTGATTATAACTGATGGCTCCCTTCAGTCTAGTAAGACCAGAATGCCTCTTCCCCACAAAAGCTAATGACAGCACGACGCTGTAGAAAAACAACTCACTGAGTTCACAGAGGCTGGAGAGACGTTTACACAAAGGTGCAAACCCTGATGTCCGGAAAAGAAAAAATATATTCTGCAAGCGTAAGACTGACTCACACAGGACTCTTTATCTCATGCAGTCTTAAAAAGGTTGCGACAAAAGCGTCAAAAATGAGAGATTATCCAGCTAATTAAGCATATCTGCCTCAGAAGAAGAAATACTGATAACGTTTTCTCACCTGCTGCCCAAAATCACATTTATCACTGAAAGTTGATCTTGAAAGCTGAGACAAAACGGTAAATAACACTGATAAAAGGCATTAACACTGATAACAGAATGATTTATTATTACTTAAACTGACTACAAGGTTACACACCTGAAACTATCTCAACACTCAATGTGATAACCTTGATTACGCCGACATGATTTTCTAATTTTGTTCAACAAACTCAATGAAAAGACCAAAACCAACAATCAGCTGATGCCAAACATGAAGAGGCCGCCCAGTGCGACTGCACAGCTCAGTTATTTGTTTTGAATCAGGCGTCACAGATACACTTTCCACCTCTTCTGCACAAAATCAGCAAAGAAGTCCGAAGATGATTTTTCCACTGAGGCTGAAAGTGTGTTTTTGATCACAGGTCAAACACTAAGCTTGTTTGATTGAATGTAGGAGCAGGGTTTGGTTTAACCTCAGTGTAACAGCAGCTGAATCCTTCACAGTAAAGAAAATCCTTGTATGTAGTGAAATAAAAAGTGCGTCTGTTGCACTTAGAATTAAAAACAAAGATTTTGGGAGACTAGTTTTGATCAAACCAGCTTACGTGGCGTCACGCGAAACAGTAAACCATGGCACATTAATTTGGTCATGACATCATCTTTCCTGCTGTCTACATTCTCCGCTCTTCTTCTGTCCTATTAACCGATTCAGACCTCCACCCTCCTCTGACCTTCCTCATCTGCTCTCCTACATTCCTTCATTTCACATCATTTTTAATTTTTTTCTATGTTTTTGTTTGTTTTTGATTATTAACTTTTCCCTCCTTTTATCATTTTTTCTTGCTTTCACTTAGGCATCTTCCTCCACCTCCTCCTCAAACTCCCCCTCCTCCTCGGCGGTGGCGTCCTGGTACTGCTGGTACTCTGACACCAGGTCGTTCATGTTGCTCTCTGCCTCGGTGAACTCCATCTCATCCATGCCCTCGCCGGTGTACCAGTGGAGGAAGGCCTTGCGGCGGAACATGGCCGTGAACTGCTCGGAGATGCGCTTGAACAGCTCCTGAATGGCCGTGCTGTTGCCGATGAAGGTGACGGCCATCTTGAGGCCTCGCGGCGGGATGTCGCAGACGGCCGTCTTGACGTTGTTGGGGATCCACTCCACAAAGTAGCTGCTGTTCTTGTTTTGGACGTTCAGCATCTGCTCATCCACCTCCTTCATGGACATGCGCCCACGGAACACAGCGGCCACCGTCAGGTAGCGTCCGTGGCGAGGGTCGCAAGCCGCCATCATGTTTTTGGCGTCGAACACCTGCTGGGTGAGCTCCGGCACGGTGAGGGCGCGGTACTGCTGGCTCCCCCGGCTGGTGAGAGGGGCGAAGCCGGGCATGAAGAAGTGGAGACGAGGGAAGGGCACCATGTTGACGGCCAGCTTCCTCAGATCGGCGTTCAGCTGCCCGGGGAAACGCAGACAGGTGGTCACGCCGCTCATGGTGGCCGAAACCAGGTGGTTCAGGTCGCCG
The DNA here is from genome assembly GCF_041146795.1 of Maylandia zebra. Taxonomy (NCBI): domain Eukaryota; kingdom Metazoa; phylum Chordata; class Actinopteri; order Cichliformes; family Cichlidae; genus Maylandia; species Maylandia zebra. The sequence goes on along the minus strand of NC_135187.1, from coordinate 6,733,015 downwards.
TAGGTGGGCGTAGTGAGCTTGAGGGTGCGGAAGCAAATGTCATAAAGAGCTTCGTTGTCAATGCAGTAGGTCTCATCGGTGTTTTCTACCAGCTGGTGAACGGACAGCGTGGCGTTGTAGGGCTCCACCACCGTGTCTGATACCTGAAGACAGAGCGAGAGGAAACGTCGATACTCATGGCTGATGCAGAAATAGCATGAACATTTATTATAAACAAACAGGCGATTTATTGTGCAGTAGATTTATTTCCCATAGTTCAAAGTGCTGAACACAGATATATGGGCACTGAAATATGCCAACCTGTCACTCATACTCAGCTTTATCTTCATTTCTGACTGTTGTTGGGACATAATTTACAAAATGAGCATTATATTATTTTCAAAATGACTTAAAACTAGCAACTGAAAACACAAAGTCATCAAGAAAGTGTTTACTGAGGTGCTGAGGTCTTACAGACTTTGCCTCGTGCTGATTATTAGAGCGAACACAGATTTACGGCTTCACTTTTCTGATCTTTTATTGTGCAGCCTTTGCTCAGACTTCTAAAACTACCATAAGTAAGCACTGAAAGGTCATTTTTAAAAAGTGCATCCTGTGGGGCAATGCTCTACCTTAGGGGAGGGCACCACGCTGAAGGTGTTCATGATGCGGTCGGGGTACTCCTCTCTGATCTTGCTGATGAGCAGGGTTCCCATGCCGGAGCCGGTGCCTCCTCCCAGAGAGTGCGTGAGCTGGAAACCCTGCAGGCACTCGCAGCTCTCGGCCTCTTTCCTCACCACGTCCAGGACTGAATCCACCAGCTCGGCCCCCTCCGTGTAGTGACCTTTAGCCCAGTTGTTTCCTGCCCCACTTTGACCTGGGAAACAAAAGTGAAGCTGATTATACTGTTTCAGTTTTTAGTCAAACTGTTTAAGAAAACATTTTTCCCAGTGTTTGCGAAAGGAAAGAACAACAAAGGAAAGTGAGCCTGGCTTTGAAGCATCGTACTGAGTCAGAATCAGTCAGCTCAGGTCCCAGAGGGTTTCATGCTGGGATTTTATGGCAGGAGTGAGCTTGTTTGTGCCATGTAGGACAGTCTGTTGAGCTAAATTTGACCGATGGACTCGATGTGACTTTAGCCACAAAATAGAGCAGCACAGATACTCATCAGGAGTCCAAACCCTGACAGCTCCAGACCATCTGATAATTTTTAACTTTATAGCTGTTTTCACACATGCACCACAGGCTTGAACTTTTCTAGAGATGACCTGAAAGAGGCGCATGTGATAATGCAAATGTCCAGTGCTGTCCGGTCAAACATGAGCTGGTTTTTAACCGCCCAGCTCCCCACTCTACACGTCCAAGTGACTGTTGATCGTGATGATGTGCCCATAGAGCAGCTACCTGCCCAGTTAGTGAGTGGGAGTCAAATGTGCTCCCTCCTGCCCACTCTATCCAGGCAGCTCCTTCACTTTAATAACACAGTCAGTGATGTGAGTGCATGTGGAGCAGACCAGTACCTGCTGCGTGCTACATGTGAGGAAAAAAACAGTGGAAAATCTGACCTGATTGTCCCGAAACTGACCAAAGTTCATGTGTAAACAGTTCATGTGTTCAGCGAGTGCAGCCCATCCTGTTCAGTAGGTGGTGTTCTTACCAAAGACAAAGTTGTCGGGTCTGAAGATTTGCCCAAAGGGTCCAGAACGGACTGAGTCCATGGTTCCTGGCTCCAGGTCAACTAGGATGGCCCTGGGCACGTACTTCCCACCTGCATATATTAAAATAGACACAAAGAGAGATGAAATAAAAGATTAACAAAAAGTATGTAAACCTGTAGGAGCTGTAAGTGTAAAAAGAAAGAAAGCTGAACGATGATTGTAGTATCTCATGTAGCCAGTAGATGGAGACATTTACTGCAAAGTTACAGGATGTCTAGACTCAACACACTGAGGCTAAACTGCATATTTAACAGACCATTTACTCCTGTGAGCTTTCCGCTAAGCTTATCCAGCTCATTTTCATTCATTAAAATAAAATGCCCATTTTATTTAGTTTCTTAGCTCCTGAGTCAACCTGTGATTTTTCAGCTTTACTTTAGGCTGCTTTAGGCTGTCAGGTTAAATTAGGTTTATGCAACAACTGAAGGCAGAAGTGTCAAACTCGTTTTAGTTCACGGGCCGCAAACAGTCGAGTTTGATCTCAAGAGGGTGGACAAGTTAAACCTCTGCATAACAAGTTATATTTACAACAAACAGCCCTCAGAGGTTTTCGAGGTTCAAGAGATTTATTGTTGTTCAGAAAGGAGACAAGAAGCACAAGAGGGAATAAAACTAGGTTATGAGGTCCTGTTGAGACAGCACTACAGCAAGCAAACAACTAACAACAATCTAAACTAGGAAAACAAAAAACAAGCAAGGATGTGAAAAACTAATTTAATTTAATTAAGGTGATGTCGGCTTGTTCGTCTCTTTTAGTTTAGTTACTAGTAGAAACATTAATAAAACCCTTTAATTTAACAGTTTTGCTTCCTTGTCTCCTTTTTCAACCTGGACCCCTGTTGTTACTTTTTAGGACCTTTTTAAGAGAGCGTAACATGTTCAATATCATTTTTAGACCAAAGTAAAAGGCAGACGTTAAGTTTTCAGAACCAAACAGAAACAGTATTTTATGTTTTTATGTTTTGAACAACTCGTCTGGTTCCAGAAATACTTTTAACTTTCTCTATTTTTTTTTTTACTGGTAGTAGTAAGCCAATGCTGGCATCACCACGCCATGAAAATGTATGCTACTGAAACTAAATGAGTAATTACTGACTCCACTGCAATGTTTAAAGCCATCCAGAGCAGTGGGATGAAGCCTTTGGCAGGCTCCTTCTGGCTCCTGGGCTACATTTGAGGCTCTGACTGGGAATAATTAAGGCTGACATAGTCCACTATCACTGTGTCAAACAGAGTTTGGTACAAATGTTTTTCAGGATAAACTACCTTTGTTTAATGCATGCTTGTTTAGTGTTTCTGGCATTTTAAGGCAACATGCCCCCCTAATAAACGTCATCATGAGAACAGGTGAAGATAACACATCCTCACCTGTAACAATGTGAAACCAGCGAACCAAAAATTAGTGCTTCATTGCTTTATTTTTATCTGCATCTTCTGCTTCTCTGCTGCAGTGAGCCGGTGTCTCCACAGGGAGGAGATGTCTTCTTTCATTTGATCAAACACAGACCTCGCTGTAGTCGGGATGAACTCACCTGTGGCTTCATTGTAGTACACGCTGATCCTGTCCAGCTGCAGGTCGCTGTCTCCGTGGTAGGTGCCTGTCGGGTCGATGCCGTGCTCGTCGCTGATCACCTCCCAGAACTAAATAAAGGTGGACAAGCTGTTACTGCAAGAACTAATACAGAAAGCATCCACATGTCAGTGTTTTATACACTTAATGATGTGAAGCAAGCATAATACTAAGCACTTTTTTTAACCCCTGTACCATCCATGTGTCATCATAACTAAAGAGCTAACAGAGTGCTCAATAAGGTTTTTCAAAGTTAGGAAACATCTCACAAAGAGGTGTCTTTGTGGTGTTATTTAGGACATAACTGCAAACAAATTTAGAAGAAAAACAAGAGTCTTCTGACCTCTGTGCTTCCCAAAGACTCACTGACATATGATCACAGTTAGCATTCACAAGATCACCTAAAAACAGCGACGTGTTCTGTAAGACCGCAGGAAGGATTTCCTGCGACAAACAGTCACCTCGTGGTTCCATTCCAACCATTAAACTAATTTTGGCTGAACATGCTGTGGAGCTCTTAGATTAGACATAAATGCTTTTAATAATGTCTCAATATCAGTGGCAGTATTGATTCTCACTTATAGCTCAGATTTCTTATTGAGTCCCTCAATAAATCTCCTACACAGAAGATGTCAGGCTACAGAGTTTTTTCAGCTTAAGTCTCTGAGTGTGAACACAGTGTAGAAACAGTAAAGAAGATGCCTGCATGTGACTCAAGTTTGCAAACGTTGCAAATCACATGGAGAGGGTGGACGAGACAATCTGATAACAGTGCAAACAGCCCTCTTTTGATTTCAAGGAAACTCCCTGTAAAAACATGTTTTACAAACACTCCCAACAGTATAAGTGGTGAAGAAAATAGATGGATATGAAGACAAACTCTGGGTCTGCCACAGCTGGTCTGACTGTAACAAAATACACTCAGTGCTTTTATGTCTCATGCCAGTAAATAATCAAAGGTAAGTCTTGTGGATATATTTGGTTTCTGCTCTGAGTGAAACTTCCTGGAAGAAGCACAAGCCAAAGCAGTTTCAAAGCTTTGACACCTGGACAGGAAAACAGGAGGAAGTACAGGAGGCTGATGAGAAACGAGCATAAAAGAAGCAAACAAGAGCGAGCACACCGGCAGCTCCGATTTATTTTAATCACGCAGTCACGTGATGAATACATAATCTGTCATTTAGATTAAAAATGCTGAGAAATTCACAACTTCCGATACAGTTCAGTGAGTTTAATGATAGAAAACTGCGAAAAAGGCAACAAATATTTATATCTGAAAGCTAGAGCTAACATGTTTGCTTAAAAAAAGACTTCAAAGATAAACTGATACCAGATAATGTTCTTTTTATGAGCTGTTTTTACCCTGAAGTTTAAAGTTTTGCGGCTATTTAAAAGGCTAACAGCACATTAATCTGGCTGAATGAAAATATTTTAATGTGTTTGTAGTTCAGCTATGATTTGAGTTTAGAAAGGAAAGGCAGGGAGGAAGTCGTGTAATTACCCCCACCTGGATTTTTCCAGCTGGTTCAGTGAATCATACACAGACTCATAAAAAGTTGCCCACAGCTTAAAGTAGTAAAACTTTTTGTTCTATTTGCTGTCAGAGGGTCAGGACTCTCTCAGAGGATTTTGTGTTTCACGGGTTGAAACATCAACAGACTGTCACACCAGCTCAGTCAAGTGACCCTAATCTGTGAGAGTGCGTGTGTGTCTAAGGGAAAGAGATAAGCAGGGGAAAGGTTGGTTTGTCCAAGGCAAAAACATACACTTCAGGATTTCTGAAACTGCAAACCGCATGTGAGCTGGCAGGTTTTGAAGTCAATATTTGAAAACCTAAGCCTCTGTTCAGTCGTATCTATGAGAAGTTATCCAGAAACGTGGGAAAGCTCAGCAGATTTGGGTTGGATTGGGTAAGCGGGTGAATTCAGGCACAGTTAATCCATTGTGAAATGACCTCAGCCTCACTAAGTCCGCTGTAAATACACTTGTCTTCACCGATCAGGACCTTTGAGTAGCAGAGACTAAGTCAGCCCATATGCTGCTGCCCCACCCGCTGTTGTGCTGAGCTGTACGAGGGCAGAACAGGCCAAATGTACGAATAAAATTCAAGTTATATATAGAATCACATTCTTAAAATCACATGACCTGGTGGCTGTTATGCTGCTACATAGCACGCAATGTTTAAGCTGTTTTATGATATCTAAAGTAGTTCTTGTATAAGTGATTCATTCTTATTTAATTGTAGAGTTTACTAAAAATCTAGTTGATAAAACTGTGACTGTATGGCTGCATGTACAATATTTTAAAGCTTTACCTTGTGTATTATCTTCTTAATTAACTAATCAGTCAATAAAATCTCCAAAAAAGTAAAAAATATCCATAATTTCTAAGGAAAGCAAGGGTTGCATGCTTGTTTTTAAAGAAAATGTCTCCTTTATATAGCTGAAACAATTCATTGCTGAATTAATTTACTGGGACACTTCCATAAAGGAGGCAGAATAACCTTACAAATTAAATGATACTGTGGTTGCAGCTTGAAATATTAATGCAGAGTTAGAGCATGCTGTTAAAAGCTGTAATGTCTGAGTGTTTTTAGTTAATGCGAAAAGGAGAATAATGGAGTTTATTCTTCTCCTTGGACCAGCATTTATAAAGGTTTTTTTTCTGATCAAAGAGCATCCAGGACAAATCTCGAAGCATTTGTCTTTTCTCTTTCTTTTAATCCATCTGAAGAAAAACTGAGATATGTTCTGAAACTGTGGCCTAAAAATCATGAACTGTGGTTTGGGGGGATTTTTACAACCGTATTTCACTGGATTCATTTTGCATCCCTTGACTGATCCACTAACTGCTGCAGCTTGAGGTAAGTAGCTTTAGATTTCCAAGAAATCCTTTAAACTGTTCCAACAAAATGCAGATAAATAGAAAACCCTTCCTATTACCGATGGGTAAACAGGGGTGAGGACTGCTGGTTTGGGGGGTCTGGGGCGTGCGCATGTGTCACACTGCCTGGAAAAGGCAGCCATTTAAATGACCTCATCTGTGCATTCAGCGTAGACACTGAACCACTTGTTATCTTCCTCCCCCTTCACCCTCCTCCTGCTGCGTTCCTCTCCTCTGCCTCAGCAAATTTCTCCTTTCTTTTCACCCTTTTTTCTCTTGTTTTTTTCTTTCTCCTCGATGACAAAGACTCGAGCTCAACAGGCAGCCAAGGCAGCAGCTGGCCCTGTGAGTCGGCTCCGGTCTGGCCAGCTTCATTAATCACAGCTCAGTGACTGGAGTCACTGTTTTGCCTGCAGTTACAAATCTGCAAATGTTACTGTATTCATGTGCAGAGAAAGCATGAAAGACTACTGCTAGACAGAAGTCTTATTATATTGCTGTAATTAATATGCCATGTATTACATTCTTTTGTCAGATCCTACAGCTTCATAATACTTCATTAAAAATTATCATATGTAATAGCAAAGTTATTGTTACACTGATTTATTGTTTCTGCCTAAGAGTGCTTCAATCTATTAATAAAAGGATTAGATCAGCTCTGTCAATCTTTTACCTAAAAAAATCCAAGACTCATGTAACATATGATAAAAACACAAAATATGCACATTCCCCTTTAGATGAAAGTAGGTTACAAAGAGGTTAGCTAAAGTATAAAAGAATACTGTAACTTTTAAATGGTCAGGGGGAGGGGGAGTGGGGGAAAACAATGGAACTCTCAATTGTTCTGGGTCCAGTTAAATGTTTGTACATTTAAAAAAATAAAAAACAAAAGTCCTCTTAGTAAATTACAGGAATTAATCAGTTTATTTCCAAGTAATTTCGTGATTTAATACAGAGTAAGTATGTATTGAAACTGTACAAAAAGAGCAGCAATTTAAATGATTTAAAAATGAAAAACTTTGAACAAAAACTTTATTAAACTGGTAAATAAATAAATAACGACAAAAAAAGAAGAGAAAAGGTGGGGTTTTTTTTTTTCATCACTAGCTTTTCTTACCTTAGCACCAATCTGGTTCCCGCACTGGCCGGCCTGGATGTGCACGATTTCCCTCATGATGGATGGACAGTTGGTGATGGTGCAGAGAGCGCTGGAAGTAAGTGAAGGCTGCTGACCTACTGACTGTGCAGAGTTTGTGGCAGCGCTGAGTCCAGCTGGCTTCGGGGGGTGGGGCATAGCTTAGTCCAGGCTAATGATTGGTTATTCTGTCTGCGGCTTTGGAGCTGATTGGCTGAAGGTTGAGCTTTTTTTTCCCCAAAGGGGTTTCCTTCCCTCTGAGGCAAGGACCGGAAGAGGAGAAGGAGTGCCGGGTGTTGTCATCACTGCCTCGTTGGAACTCCAAACAAAAGCTGGAAAGTAACGAAGTAGTGGATTTCAGATGCTTTACTCGAGTATTTCCTTTTTCTGCTCCTCTACGTTTTCAGAAGAAAATATTTCATCAGAACATTAATGTGAATTTTAAAGCCTGTATATGAAGAGTAAAAAGTTACACCTTCTACACCATAATCAGCAGCATCCATCATCCAGTTACAATAAAGGAGATAATGGACCCAGGCGTTAGCGTCACATTAAATGTAAGGTCCTGACGTTTTTAATAGTATGAACACAAATATATACACTCACCAGCCACTTTGATAGGTACACCTGTTCAACTGAGAAATTCAAAATATCTAATTAGTCAACCACAACAGCAACTGAGTGCATTTAGGAATATAAACATGATCAAGACAATCTGCTGATGTTCCAGTGAGCAGCAGCTCTCTAGGGGAGAGTGTCTTGATTTCAAAGATCAGAGGCCAGACTGCTTCAAGCTGGGCAGGCAATGGTAGCTTAAATAATCAGGGTATGCAGAAGAGCATCTCTGAATGTAACAGCTCATCAAACTGAAGCAGAAGATCACACTGGGTGCCATCTGTCATCTAAGAACAGGAAACCGAGGATAAAATTTGCACAGGCTCACCAAATTTGGACATTAAAAGATTGGGAAACTGTTGTCTGGTCTGATGAGTGTTGATTTCTGCTGTGGCATTCAGGTGGAATTTGAGAACATGACAATGAATTCACTGTACTCAAATCTCCTCTACAGTCACTGGATCGGAATCCAATAGAGCATCACGTTTAATAATATATATTTTATTATGATATATAGATATAGTTGTTAGAATAATTCAGTAGTCTGTGTTTTGAAAGGAAGATTTAATGTTAAAGTGTTATACTTTTCCAGCAATGATTGAGGAGTCACATATATGCTGCTACTGTTAGATAATATTTTAAACTATATTTCTTTGACAGTGCAATTTTCTTAAATGTACTTTTGAATAATTTGGAGTCATATGCATAAGCGACATTATACCAAAGCTAGTTGGTGTAAAAACATTTTAGTTAACTAAAATAAAAAACAAACAAGAAAACTTAAAGAACTGCCTACAAGAAAATAAAAGCATACAAGAAAATGACTTTAGCTTTTTGTCATTTGAAGAGGCATTTCAAAATATTTTTAATTAATAATAATTTAAAAAATAATTAATAATAATAATAATAATAATAATACATTCCCATCTCGCACCTTTTAGCTAGATTGAAACAAGCAAATCCACCATGGAAATGAATTAAAATCAGAAGTGAGAGATATACAAGATAATAATAGTGTTTAATAATAAAATTCAAAGTTGTAGAAAATTGAACTATTAACTGTACTTTAATAAATGTATTTAGTTGCTTTCCACCTGAAAAATGACGTTTCCCCACCTCGCCACTAGATGGCGGAAGCACAAAGTTTGCTGAATGGGCGTGCTCTATTGGAGCCACTGAGCTGCAGCCTTATTATTCACTAACCGCATCATTTCGTATCCAACGAGAGAAAACGTCACCTGGGATGAAAACTCATTAATCTGAGTGGCCAATTATTCATCGCTTTTCACTCTACTCCACCTAAACCACGTCGTTTGTACACTAATCGGTGAGTGTGTCGTCATATTTTCTCTGTATCCACATTCATCGAGTGTAAACACAGATGTAGCTGAAATTGTTTGAGTTAAGCTAACAGATAAACAGCCTGCACTTCATATTTGTTTTGCTGCACATATTTTAAAATCTTGATCTCTCTGTTGATCTTGTTTGTGAGCTTCGGGGTTTTGCGTTTGTTGCAGCTTTTCTTGGGCTTTTTACTGCGCAATGTTTGCGCTAATTAGATTTTTTCCGCTGGTCTGCTGCTCCTCTGTCTGGCCACCACCATCACATCCACTCCTTTTCTTCTGGGAGTGAGCTGATCATTGTGATTTCTGATGCTTGCATATTTAGCCTCTGAAAAGAAACTAATAAAATATTTAAAGTGTTTTTAAAATTATATTTCGTATAATAACTCTTCACGATTCCGGCCTTATGCGTTTGTTGATGGATTTTCTAAACAAGTCCTTTATAAAAGTGTTTTTGTTAAATAATTCTTTCATTTTTGTTGTTTTTTTTAGTCTGAAGGAGGATCAGCAAACATGTTCTACACCTGTGGTCCCAACGAGGCTATGGTGGTATCAGGTAAAATGATGCCTTGTACTGCTTTGTTGAAATCTAAACAACTTAAGAAACTATAACATCAAACTAATACATAACTGTTGCCTTTCATTAATTAACGCACATGTGATGGCTGTCACATCAAGGCAAACAAAATGTTCCAAAACCTTTAGCTGGTGCCCTAGACTTCTCCAAAGGAGAGAAAAAATTTTTTAATGGGTCTGTAGTTCTGAACACAAACATAAACCAGAACTTGATTTGTGATGGAAGTTTGTTGAATTTGTTTTTATCATGAAGTAGTAAATGTTTAAACTCTCCCTGTGATGCTCAGCGCGGTCTCTGATCTCTCCCAGGTTTCTGCCGTTCTCCACCTCTCATGATAGCCGGAGGCCGAGTGTTCATCATCCCCTGCGTTCAGCAGATACAGAGGTAAACAAACCACAAAGTTTATTTATGTTCTCCTGTATCCCATTAGTTTACTTCCTGATGTTTCTGCAAACACTGTTGACATTTGGCCGATATATTTTATATTTTAAGTGACAAATTGAATAACATGATGAGAAGGCAAACAGCACTTCAGCAGCAAAAATGGATAAAAAGGGGGAAAAAAGATTAACAAATTCATTTTAAATTAATTTTATAGTAATGAAGGATTTCTTTTGGGGACACATTTAAAGCACAGGGCATATACATCTGTGTCATTAGTAATAAATGTGTGTAAAGCATCCAGCTGCTGTTCATAAACTGTTACTTTTTAAGTCCTTTCTCTCCATCTTCCTGTTGAATTTAAGACATTAGCTTCCACACAGGCCACATTTGGGTCTAGTACCAACATTAAAGAAAAAAAAATCCCTTTTACTATATACACCAGCGGTCCCCAACCCCCGAGCCTCGGACCGGTACCGGTCCGTGAGTTGTTTGGTACCGGGCCGCGAGAGTTGAGGCTCAGGTGTGAAATGTATGGTTTTCAGGGTTTTTATCAGTTTTCAGCATTATTTTGTTATCGTTTTTATCGTTTACTCTGTTTTCCTGGGTCTTTTTACGTGTGTTATGAATAAATCTTCTTTTTTTCGATACCGGTACTAGTTTTATTTTGTTGTATTTATCCGCGACACATTAAAGGCCGGTCCGTGAAAAATATTGTCGGGCATAAACCGATCTGTGGCGCAAAAAAGGTTGGGGACCGCTGATATACACTCTGTGTTTGCAACTCAGTGTAACAAAAGCAAGGAGGAAATTGCTACACCTAATGTACCATTAGAGTAATGAAAATGAATCAATAATCATATTTCCCATTATATCTCTCACGTGGCCTCTCTCCAGGATTTCCCTGAACACTCTGACTCTGAATGTGAAGAGCGATAAAGTCTACACACGCCACGGAGTGCCCATCTCTGTCACCGGGATCGCCCAGGTCAGTGTGCACCACTGCAGATGAATCAGGTGCTGCTGCTGGCAAAACAGGGGAGGCCTTTCTCAGAAGGACAGGTGTAAACTAGAAGATTAACATTTAGCAGATAAGATTCATTTTGTGTGGTGTATAAAGTTACTCGTAGCAACCAGAATGTTTTTTCCTACTTGTTTTTTGTTTACAGTAAACTTTGTTGCTGCTTCATTGTTTATTTATTTTTGCATGTTATTGTATCTGTTGATTAATTAAAGCAGGCCAATGTAAATATTAGGGTCAGGTACACTGACAGTGCCATGTAGTTGCACGTGAAACCCAGCTCCCGATTTGCTATTTTTCACTGTGCATCGAGGAAATGAACCCAATGTTTATGTCAGTGTTTGTCTAAATAATAAACAAGCAGCTGTTTCCTACAGATGAAGATCCAGGGTCAGAATAAACAGATGTTAGCTGCAGCCTGCCAGATGTTCATGGGAAAGTCAGAGGCTGAAATTGCTCAGATCGCCTTGGAGACGCTTGAAGGTCATCAGCGAGCCATCATCGCCCATCTGACTGTTGAGGTAAGGAGTTAAAGTAAATAAATGGAGTTTATCATCCAACTGAATTATAGAACAGGTATTATTAGAATACACCTTCAGTATTCACAACCTCAGTGTGATGAGTACATTTCAAAAAGCGAACTTCTGCATCACAGTGAAGGTGTTTGTGTTACAGGAGATCTACAAGGACCGCAAGAAGTTCTCAGAGCAGGTTTTTAAGGTGGCTTCCTCTGACCTGGTCAACATGGGCATCAGCGTGGTCAGCTACACCCTCAAAGATGTCCATGATGACCAGGTATCTCTTTGCGCTATAAGAATCATATCATAGATGATCTCAGTACATTTTTGCAGATTCTCGGAATTAAAAATTGAACCAGTAAACGCACATCAGATCTTTTTTCTCCTGCTGGCACACAGGATTACCTGCATTCTCTGGGGAAAGGCCGAACAGCGCAGGTTCAGAAAGATGCTCGCATTGGAGAGGCCGAAAACAAGAGAGATGCTGTGATTAGGGTGAGATCTGTCACTTTGTCGCTGTTTTTATTTTTTTTAATACTGTATTACTATAAAGCTATTTTTTTACACAGATCTCTCTTTGCAACAGGTGTCAATGGGGCTTGCTGATGTAGTTTGAAGATCTTTCTTTATTTTTAGAAACACTTGGATAAATACTTATCTTGCTAATAATAGAAGCTGCATTTAAATCATCTAGAAGGTTGTTTACAGAGCACTTCACTGTGTGTCTTCGCCTCGTCACTGGTGCCATTTGTCTAAACTCTGTCTGTATTTTTAGCATCTTCATCCTGTTTATTTTAGACATCTGTTCCCATTGATCCTGATCACCTCCATCCTTTCTCCATCCCTCTTTGACTCTCTCTCTGCAGGAAGCTCATGCCATGCAGGAGAAAATATCGGCTCAGTACAAGAATGAGATTGACATGGCGAAGGCTCAAAGGGACTATGAGCTGAAGAAGGCAGCCTATGACATTGAAGTCAACACTAAGAGGGCTGAATCAGAGATGGCCTACCAGCTGCAGGTACACAGGCGTGCACAGGAAGCAGCTCATTTTGCTATTTGATCTCTAAGCTGAATATATATTTTAAATACAGTGCACAGCATTTCTTTAATTATAATTGCAGGCCAAACGTTTTAAACTTATTACAAATCAACAACATTTTTACAATTCATGATATTAAATGAAGAATATTATGTGTACAGACATACATGTATGATCTGTTTTCCTCTGGCAGGTAGCGAAGACGAAGCAGTGTATTGAGAGTGAGAAGATGCAGGTGCAGGTGGTTGAGCGGGCGCAGCAGATCATGCTGCAGGAGCAGGAGATCACCCGCAAGGAGAAAGAGCTGGAGGCCAAGGTGAAGAAACCTGCAGAGGCTGAGCGATACCGGCTGGAGAAGCTGGCTGAGGCTGAGCGGTGAGTTATGGGTTCATTTTCACCTCCTGAACTGCAGGAACGACAGTAAGCAGATAGTCTGTTAGGTTTTTCTGGTATGTTTTCTCTGTTTATATGTCTGAAGAAGAAACATGGAAAATCCCTCGTGTGTGTGTGTGTGTGTGTGTTTTGTTTGTAATTTGGCAAGTTTTCATCCGTCCACTTAAATCCTCCTTTTTATGTTAGAATAACAATTGAGCTATCATTTTATATTTTAAGAGCATGGCTGACATGTTTGTACTGGTCAAATCATTTATCCCTCTGCTAACCAGGTGACTATGTTTCTTTTGTCTGTCCAGTCTTAAGTTGATCATGGAGGCAGAGGCTGAAGCTGAGTCCATAAGAGTGAGTCAAAGCTGTTTCTGGGGAAAAAACAAAAGCATTTTCCACAAATGTCATCTTGAATTATCTGGGCAGCCTTTCCTATCCCTCTCCAAACCGATTAATTATCTAGCTCAGTATGGCTCTTTATCTGACTACCAACTTAATGTATCAAGGATACAATTCCTTGCTTTTAAATACAAGATATTATCTAAAAATCTAATCTTCAGAGTATTCAGTAAATTATTTGGGTGTACATATTCATCACACTCGTGCAGTATTAATTTGGGGTCTCTGAACTCCAAATTAGAAGAGGATATAAGGAGATAGAAGGCAAAGAGCTAAATCAGTCATGATGATTTATGTTAATAAGAGTATTAATATGCAGCCCAGGTGAGACCTCTTATATGATGCCTATAATTCTGAATCTAGCAATAAAAAAACGGAAATGAATGGAATATGGATGAGGGAAAAATCCATAAGATATTAGAGGAGGCATTTCAAACTACCATCGCTTTGTATGAGGTAACATTTGTAAATGTCTTTTGTAATTCACTTTAATTTATGTACCATTAAGGTACAAGGTGAGATTCAGTGTTTTCTGGTACAGTAAGTCCGTCCTCATTTCTTCTTCAGGTTAAAGGTGAGGCTGAAGCATTTGCAGTGGAGGCCAAGGGGCGTGCTGAGGCTGAGCAGATGGTGAAGAAGGCCGAGGCCTTCAAGGAGTACAAGGAGGGCGCCATGGTGGACATGCTGCTGGAGAAACTGCCTTTGGTGAGCGATAACATCATCATAACAAGCATTTCTAGCTCCTGCTCTTATTTTTAGAATTGTGCTGATAAAAAAAACAGAATTTGAAGCCTGTTAGTCATGAGTGTTGTGTGTGCATTTACTTCTGGATTACATTATTACATTCACCAGTTACAATTTTAACAGCTGTAATGTCATTTGTCCACCAGATGGCAGAAGAGATCAGCAGGCCTCTGTGTGAAGCCAAAAAAGTTACCATGGTATCCAGCGGAGGTGGAGATGTGGGCGTGGCCAAACTCTCAGGAGAGGTGCTGGACATCATGACCCAGCTGCCTGAGGCGCTGGAGAAAATGACTGGCGTGAACATCTCCCAGGTAACTCGGTTTATGTTACACTTACCTGCACTCATGCATCTATAGCTTATAGCTGCTACCAATCAAATTTAATTATTAATAATTAAATTCAGCATTAAATATAACAAAACTTTAAAACATCCACCTTTCTCTAAGTAAGTAAAGTTTATTTATATAGCACCTTTCACAGACATATGTCACAAAGTGCTTTACAAGGTAAAAGCATAATACAGTCATAAAATACATCATAAAAACCCTGGTCTAATTAAAAGCTTTTTGAAATAAAAATGTCTTTAGCTGCTTTTTGAAGGTCTCCACTGAGTCCAAACCCCGTAGAAATAGGGGATGAGTGGTGGTATGTGTATGAATCAATCAGCAATGTAGGGGGGAGGGGGGTGTCTCTGTAATGCTCTAAAAGTTAAAACTAGAATTTTAAAATGGAACCTGAATGTGATTGTTGGCCAGTGCAGCGACTTTAAAACAGGGGTCATATGAGAACCCTTGTTCGAGCAGGTCAGTAGCCTCGCTGCAGAGTTTTGAACAACCTGTAGGCGGGCTAGCCCTTTCATGTTTAGACAAGTAAACAGGCTGTTACAGTAGTCAAGTCTTGTAGAGATAAAAGCATGCATTATCATCTCGAGTTCACTTGTTGACACGATGGATCTAAGTTTAGAAATGTTCCTCAAGTGAAAAAAGCAGCTTCTTATGATCTGATATAAATGTCCCTCCAAAGAAAAAGCTTCATCAAAAATAACACCCAGGTTTCTAAGGTTATGTTTCTGTGAGGAACCTAAGTCACCCATTCGCCGTTTAATATCGGGTATTGCACTGCCTGGTGCAATAATGAAAGTTTCTGTTTTGGCCGGGTTTAGCTGTAAGCAATTATTGTTCAACCGTTGTTTAATGTTGGTTAAACAGTCAATCAGATTGGAGAGCTTATGAGCTTCAGCAGGCTTAAAAGAATAATATAGCTGAATATCATCAGCAAAACGATGATAAGATACTTCAGGAAACTGCTGTATTGTCTGGCTTAAAGGAAGAATGGATATTAAAAACAGAATAGGTCCCAGCACAGAGCCCTGAGGAACTCCACACAACAACTCTGTAGATTCTGGTTTGCAGACACACTAAAGTTTCTTTCAGATATATAAGATAAAAAAAATAGTCTAGAACAGAGCCAGACATCCCAACCAGGTCTCTCAGTCTGTTTATCAGGATGGTATGGTTGACTGTATCGAAGGCTGAGGTAAGGTCTAACAAGACTAGGACTGTGTATTCTCTGGAGTCTGCTGACATCATAATATCATATCTCTCCTTTCTGTAGATGGCCTCTCATACAGGCTGAAGACAATCAGCCATGTGATGACCAGGCAGTCCTTCCTCCCAGTGTCCAATCAGCTGTCTGGATTCCCTGCATGATTCTCTCATCACGGCGTCATTCTGCTGTGTGGCTGGTTCAGCTGGTTTGTGATGTTTCTCTGTTGTGAAAATAGTCTGATTACAGTTACGAATGTTATTTCATGTTATGACTTTGTGCTTAGCGGTACTGCGTTCGTTTAGCCTCCATCCATCCTTGTATTACCTTCTGCTTATGCAGTTCAGGGTCACAGGTAACAAGAAGCAGAGGATAATATAATCATATTTCATGTATTCTATGATGGTTTGATGAGCTTTCTTACTTTTTGAGTTTTACATGACTGATCTTTGTCTTTGTCCCTTTCTGTGTTTATATGTCACACTTTTGTCTGTGTTCCTGTTTACCATTAATAATTCCTTCACAACGTGTGTGTGTGTGTGTGTGTGTGTGTGTGTGTGTGTGTGTGTGTGTGTGTGTGTGTGTGTGTGTGTGTGTGTGTGTGTGTGTGTGTGTGTGTGTGTGTGTGTGTGTGTGTGTGTGTCCGCACTGCCTTGCTGCCAAACCTTAAGTGCTTCTTAGCATGAGCATGTGCTAAAACATGCAACCAAAACCTTCATTTACTAATCCTACTAATATTGCATATTATCATATATTCACTGACATGCATTTTAACCCATCAGTCTTTTCTCTACATGTATTTCTGAAATAAATTTGGTGTATAAAGGTTCAGGGTGAATATTTCTGATATTATCTGTAAACTTCAGCGTTAATATGTATAGGGTTTTTAAAAGGTGTGGTCTTTCTTTTTCTTTTTCTTACTGTTTTATATTTTATGATCCTTGGTACTTAATAAGTTAATTAAGTTAATTATTCTGTATTTCTTTATTTGTAAACTGATGCGCCGGTGAATCTTCTTTTTTTCCTGTTGAGCCTCGGCTTGGAGATATTAGCTTTAGATCAGCTACAGGAAACAAAATGGGATTCTGTTTTTCCCAACCAGGAGCTTCAACTGCCTTAAGTCTGTACCACCCTGCAGTCCACTAATACATGATGTGTATTACAAATCTTAAGTAAAGTGGTTCCTAGTGATAGCAGTTATGTAGCAGCTCTCATAAAGGTGTAGCCAGTCAGACTAAATTTAAATGTGTGAAATACAGCTTTGCTTTTCATAGTAGCAATGAGAATATCCCTGTGTATTCATAACATTAAGTATTTGTTAGTATATAACGCTTTGGCGTAATGTGAAGCTAAATATTTCAATTGTTAAGTGAGGGCAGGGGTGTTTGCTGTTCTGTTCTTTATTTTTTCTTTACGTTTGCTTGCTGTAGTTTGTGCTTTATATTCCACTGAAGGTGTAATACTAGCTCTAAAGTATTACGGTAGTAACTGTAAAGTATCCTGATTTGCCTTTTGTCACCACCCAATCAAACTGTATCCCTCTACCTCACCATTACCCTCTGGGGCTAGTTAGGAAAATATCTTTATGGACATGTTTTAATACATCAGAAAGGATTTAAACACTGAAGATGGATATATGGTTTTGTTTTAACTGAGCAGTTTTGTCTTCAGCTCTAAACACTGTTTGTGACTTCTCTGCACTCCTGATTACAGCACAACCATACGTGCTGTAAGTGTCCTGAGGGTACATTTTATTTCTTTCATATATGAGTACTACTGTTATTATGCATGCATCAACACCTGTCACTCTTACACTGTAAAGTAATATTGCAAATGCATATGTTTGAAGTCAGGACACAGTAGGCGTGTGCAGCTTCACTGTGGAGTTACCAAAGTAGGAGATTACCCAGCTATAGAAATGGAAGTGTGCTTTCGTTACTGGATCAGCACTAAATATGGATATATATGTATGTGTATGTGTTTATACAATTTATATTTGATACAGTATCAGTGTAAAGCACTGTTTGCATCACCACTAACAGCTTGACTAATTCATTATAAATGTATTTTATCCAGTTTATTAGTTTTCTGTGATGTTTCAGACCCTGTTGTGTTGCATTCGTGATGTTTGACCAAAGTGGATGTTTGCTTTTTATTTTTCTTCCGTGTACTTTAGGAAAACGTCGTTCTACTCTTCTATACACAAAATCCTTGTCATTTAAATGCAAAAGGGGAAACGACTTAAATCTTTACTGTTTGTGAAAAAAGATTTATTGTAGCTATCAAATGTTCCACTGCTGTCTTTCTTTACTCACCTGTTTACACATCTGATTTTAGCTTCTTTTTTTTCAGTTTTTATTTTTTTTTTCCATCTGTGAGGTCTTGAATTGTCACTGCATAATAAACAATTTTCACATGCATAAGGGGATCCCAATAAACGTTTTCATCATCATTTTATTGTCATTGATCTTTCAATAAAATGCTCATGGTACATGGTGCTTTTCCCAAGAATGAATTGCTGATGTTGCACCAGGAATTAAACTTGCAACAAACATTAGAGTTCTTTCCTTGCATTATAAATGCTGACAAAAGTAGCTTAGGTCCATCTTATATGATGGACATAGTTCAAGCTAAATGGGCGATAATAATTATAGTGACGTGGATATTATAAGTACAAGCATTCATTACCTTTTAATAGCCTCACATGTCCGCATAACCTGAGAGCTGTTGTACAAAATGAGAAAACCATTCAGCTAATTCAGAAATGAAATATACATAGAAACTGATACGACGTCCTCACTGACTGGATAATTAATACACCGGAAGATACTGCATAGACGCTGGCAGGTGTGTCAAGTTAGCTGGTAAAACGCCAAACCAGTACAGGAAGTCTAATTCAAAACTCTCAGCGGAGCAAACATATGGGTAAATGGCTGTTAGTTATTGCACAATTATTAGTTTGTTTTTCTTGTTTTATATTATTTGACTTGTGTATAGAAGGTTTTCCTACCGGAACCCCTTTTTTTCTTTTTTAGATTATATGGCGTTTGTTTTCAGGTCGCTTAAGTTTCACTGAGTTTTCAGAGCGGATTTCGGTCGATTAGATTTAAATTGTATTTGTTTTTTGTAAGTTTGGTTTTACTTCGGTTTTATTAGTTTTCGGCATTATTTGTGGTTTAGTATTAATTATTATTATGAAAAATACATAAGATAAGTTTCTGAATAAATATTCTTATACAAAACAGCTATTTTTGAAGACAATTGACTCTAAGTCATGTAGCACCAAAACCTCATTAGGCTGTTTTTGATAAAATTTTAAATATACTTTTTTGCTGGTTTTGTGATTAAACACTATTGCTTTAAATTCGTTTTTTTAATTAAAAAAATAATTAATAATCATTTTATTTCGGTGCATAAAATGTCATATTTTACACCTACTTTTAGTTTAGTTTTAGTTAATTGTGTTAACATCGATTATTACGCTTTTAATCAAACGCAATACACAAAGAAATATACTTTAAAAGAATCGCGCTTTGATTTTATTTTGAAGAGTGTGGCCGGAAGCTGTTTAACTCAGCCTGCCTTGACTCCTCGGAGAAGAGCTGGAGGGAAAAAAAGGAAAAAACGAAGAAAAAAAAGGCATATCTGAGGGGTTTGAGGGGCGGATTTGGACAAAGTTTTCCAACTGTCCCGACCCGAGGAAGCTCCGGGGGGGTTGAAGGGGAGTCGAGTTCACCGGTAATTAACGCAGGACTTATTAGTCGGTTGTTAATTAAGTGTTTTTTTCAGTGTGTCTGAGAGCACCGTCGTCCCAACCGCCGGAAGTCTGCATGAAGCTGCGTCTCCTACAGAGGCAACGGCGTCGACGTTTTTTTTTCCTGTCTTCGTTTTTTTTTTTTTTATTCGAGACTTTTTTTTCTCTTTTTTTATTTTCTCTCAGCGAGATGAGCAGGGAGTGAGGAATGGAGGCGTAGGGAGAGCACGGATGTTTGTGTTTACTAAGCGGCGGGCTAGTTAAGCATATTGAATATACAGGCCTCCTTGTAGCTAGAGCAAGCCAGCGAACAAAAGGAGAAAATTAATGGAGGCAAGTTAGCTAGCTCCTCTCGTCTTGTTGCGTTTTTCAGCTAACGTTAGCCATGTTTGTGCATAACCCAGATATGTTATTACGCTCTTGTCAGCCGGTTGGGTGCAGTTTAACACATCTGTCCAGACTCAGTTCCAAAAAAGCACCCTGACTTAAACGATTTGTGGCAAATTTGTTTTTGCAATAATTCATAAAGCACAGCTAACGTTAGCTCGGCGCTAGCCATGCCACAGTTTTTGGAGGCAGCTTGCACCCTCTCGTCCAAAAGAAAAAGAGAGGGGGGGAAGAAACAAATGTCTCTCAGAACACTGAAACATTGACTTTGTACTGCACTAATAACGGCCCCTTGCATCTGATGCTTTGCTGCAGAATCAGGGAAAATGATTAAATTGCATTGAAAGCATTTCTTTTCATTTATTTATAGACCTTGCAGTTGCAGAGGGGAGAGGAGGCTCATGAAAAACAATGCAAAACATTTCATGAGTTATGCATTGCAAATGTTTTGCATGAAATATGGCGTTACCTCAATTGTTATTGTGATTTTTTTTTTTATGGGCCTCTCATACTCCTTTGCGGGGCTTACTGAATATCAGTTGTTATAAATTATTAAATGGCAGTTGGGCTTTACTAACATGTAATTACTTGCATGCTTTTAATGGTATGTGAGCAGGATTATACATGGCATTCACGGTCTCAAAATGTTTCAGAAAGCTAAAATAAAGTGCAAATGCATGCCAACATAGAACAATGAAACTTCCTTCTTTGCCTCTGTTAGTGGGACATAATCAGGAAACGGAAGATTACAGGTTGATTACTCATGAGATTGACAGTGGGTTTTTATTTTGGGTTTTTTTCAACTGTCAAGAAGCTGTGTGCACTCTTGAAGAGGGTGTTACTTTCACCTAATGGTGCACCCACATCCAATTTTGTTGCAAAACTAGCCTCACTGACATGCTGCTGATAAAACACGCACTCTAAGATTGTGCAATTTGTTCATGCTGTGTTAGGGAGTAGTAAACAAGTGCATGTGCTGTGTTACAGACAATCATTAAATTCTCAAAAACTGATTATCATTAGTGTTTTCTTAATTCTTGCTTCTGCTGCCCTCTACACCAGTGGTTCTCAAACTTTATGTGGTCAAAGAAAAGTAAAAAGCAAGACAAATTCAAGACCTGTATTTATGTTTGCAGAAAACAGGTTATCTGGAAGGAGGTCAGTGACAATTGTGCTTTTGAGCATGTGTATGTTGCTTTGCAGCAAGCATGTAACAGTGATCCATAGCCTTACCAGGCACTTCCATACATTCAAACAAATGTTCCCACTGGATATGGTTGAGATCCCAAGCTCTTTAACAGGGGGCGGTGTTTCTTCAGGAAGGGAATTTTTAGTTTGCAGGTACAGTTTTAGCATTTTTTTTATCTCCTCGCATCAAATTGCAGACAGTTTTTTAAGTAATTTCTAATAACAGTTTTTGTTTCTTTAGGTAGTTTGTTTGACTTATTCCACACAGTAAAGAGATCAGTGTTATCTCCTCTTAAATGTTATCGTCTTGCCTGTCAGTTCTTTTTTGTAAAACCAAGGGTATTTAATGTGGAATAATAGAGAAAATTAAATCTCAATTACTATGTTTTTGTGCAGTTTCAGTTATAATGTTTACTGGGCTGAGAGGGTACATCAGTATGCTTTGACACAGCATTTGGAACCACTGGTTCCCTTCTGGGATTGACCATCTTTGCCTGATTCCTTTCACATCCTCCTCTGTACAAATCTTAATTATTTCAAGAAATAGCCACAACAGAGTAAGCTTAAACTGCTCAGATTTGTCACAGACATCTTGATTGGTATCCCTAAAAACAAAGGTTAGCTGTGTAGAAAAGTGGCTCGATTTAGTGGACTAAATTTAGTCTTAGTGCTGCATGCTGATCCTGAAACCGACGTGTTCGGTGTGTCAGCGTGCGGAGGAGAAAGAAAGGAACCGGACTAAGATGACTGAAATACAGCCATGCATGGTCTCATTTAAAAGAAAAGAAACGAAAAAAGGAGGAGCAGGACAGGTGTTTTCTAAGTGTGTTGCTTTTTAATTACAGAAATAATGGACGATTCCCATTTCAACTCATCATACTTTTGGTCTCCCGTCCCCACTGTACAAGGACAGGTAGACACAACCTTATTGTTGGAATTGTCTTGAATTACACATGGTATAGTGGTCTGTGCTGTTGGAAAAAATACCCAGAAGCACTTCACAACCTGAACATGTTGTTTTTAACACCACTAAATAATGCTGGCAACGTTGATGAAGTTATTTGACTTATTGATGGGTTCACATGATCACTCCTGTCCCTCTCCTCTCTCATCTTTTCAATCTTCTGTTCCTGTTTTCATTTGCTTTTTTTGCATCTCACCATGCCTTCGTTTTCTCTTCTCTTCCATTGTTTCTTCCTCTTCCTCTGTCTGCTCTTATCTAACCCATTAACTCCTACCCTTCACTCTCCCCAATCTTCCCATTCCTTCCTCCTTTATTCTTCTTTAATTCCTTCTGTTTTTACTGTCGTTAACCTCTCATTTTCTGTCTCATTTGTTCTCCATTTTCCTTTCATGACACACACTACGTTTATCGCCACTCTGCTTGTGTCATCTCTGGGTCATCCTGTTTTTTTCCCGCATAAACATATGACTCTTCTTCACATCTTTCTCTTTCTTCCTGTCTTTTGTATTTTTATTTCTTTTTCAACTTCTTC
Source organism: Maylandia zebra (assembly GCF_041146795.1). Lineage (NCBI taxonomy): Eukaryota > Metazoa > Chordata > Actinopteri > Cichliformes > Cichlidae > Maylandia > Maylandia zebra. The sequence goes on along the minus strand of NC_135187.1, from coordinate 6,710,338 downwards.
CAAACACCCTCATCCTATTTCCTCTTTCAATCTGCCTTCTTCATCTCTGGCAAGTCTCCTTTCTCCTTCCCTTTCTTCCTTCCTTTCATATCCTTTTCCTTCCACCGTCATGAAACATTTCACCCTTACTGTATCACACTCCTTTGCCCCCTAATTCCTACACCCTTCCTTCTTTCCTCTCTCCACTCCCCACTTCTGTCTAGATTGAGAACGCCATGTTCCTGAACAAGGCGAAGGAGCAACTAGGTCCAGAGAAGGCCAGCGCGCCCTCCTTTCCTCACTCTTCTGCGTCTTCCACTTCCTCCCCCCACTACCCCACGGCCGTACTCGCCATCCCCAGCTCAGTGGATGGAGCGGCTGGGGTACGTGTGATCCCTAAACAGGAAGGAGGCGGAGGCAATGTAGGAGGGGGTGGTGGTGGAAACAGCGGACCCCTGAGTGCGGTGGGGGCACACCTGCACCAGTCGCACACTTCCCAGAACGTCACCGTTGTGCCTGTTCCCTCCACGGGTATCATGACTGCAGGTGAGTGAGCAGCTCTGATGTTTTCACCAACCTGAGTCGTAGATGATTTTTCAGTTTGTCTTTTTTCTTATTTTGCAAATTGTGAAAGAAAAATTCTCTGAAAAGGTCTATTAAAAAAACTTGCCTGATTTAAATTTGGCCAGTCTCCTGTTCAAGATCATCTTCTTGTGCACCTCTGGATGTTTATTTGATCTTGGTGGCATCCCTGTTATGTCTGTTTGCATGTGTGCTTCAGTGTTACAGAATTTTTAAAAGACCATTTTAAAAAAAAAAAGAAAAAAAAAAGGAAAAACTCATCCAAATGTATTTTAATTTTAAAATATATATTTTCCCTACTTTATGGCAGTAACTGGTAGTATTTTAATATAATTCTACAAGACTGCATGAATGCACCTTCAAGGTGTCTGTAAGTGATTATTAAAAAAACTAGAAGAAAAACAAGCTACTAACTCCATGGTTTTTGAAGGGAAACATATGAGATGAGATCATGCTGTCCTAATGTGTCCTTGGGCAGGACAATTCACCTGTTGCCTACTGGTGGTGGTCAGAGGGCCCGGTGGCGCCAGTGTCCGGCAGCCTCGCCTCTGTCAGTGCGCCCCACGGCTGCTGTGGCTACAATATAGCTTGCCATCACCAGTGTGTGAATGTGTGTGTGAATGGGTGGATGACTGAATGTAGTGTAAAGCGCTTTGGGGTCCTTAGGGACTAAGTAAAGCGCTATACAAATACAGGCCATTTACCATTTAATGTGAGAAACATGAAGCTAAAATTAACTACAGCACCTCTTTTAAAAAGGAAATGGCAGTGAGAACATGTAAATGTCCCCAGGTGAAGCTAGACGGTCAAAAATCTGCTATGTTATGCTCAGTCATTTGAAAAAAGTTTGGGATGCAGGTGTTCTTCAGATTCCCAATACTGGCCCAAAACCTGGCCCCATCAAACAGTACGCGATGACGTGATGACACGCACCACAGATCATGTTGTTTGCACTTTTATGTTTTTCATCAGACTCCTCAGGATGTCATATTGGAACTTCACATTAACAGACTCATCCTGGGAGTGCAGCAGGCACGGCTGCTTCCTGACACCCACTCGAGACAATGGTAGCAATTCCATCAGAAGTTGCTCTAGAAAAAGCGAACAGTTCTTTTTTTATTTACAGAAGCAACATGTAGCAGCACAGAGCATAGGAGAAGGGCAGGAAGTAACAGACAAAGGAACAGAGTTGAAAGTTAGTCAGTTTTTAAAATAAAACCCAGCAGGCATACTAAATGTGTTGTTTCTGAAATGCTTTAAAAGTGTGCCAGACACATCACAGTGGAGACACTCATCATGTCTTACCCTGGAGAACGATATCATGGTGCGTATGTTTAAAAACACACCAGGCTTGCTCGTGGTCTCACTCCTCATCAGACATACTTGGAACTGTGGACTCGTATAAAAACCGGTTAGCTGTGGACTGCTTGGACCCAGGTCTCATCACCAAGCATGTACCTTGATCAGCTTGAAACTGATGTTTGCTTTCTGACACAGTTTGATTTCCTGCGGTTATACACAGTGCATACCGTGTAAATAATCAGAATGAGAGCAATACAAAAAGAGCAGCCATGTTGGAAGCTGTCTGCAGATCCCATAAAAGATGATCTCAAATGGGAGTTCAGCCAAATTTAAACCAGGTAAGGTTTTTGGTTTTTATAGAACTCTTTCCAGAACTTTTTGAACTCTACCCATATTTGTTGGTGTCACAAGATATGTGCATAGGAGTGAATGACACTGTACATATTAATCTACAGTGGCTACTAATCACAATCTCAACAGGGTTCTTTTTCAGTTTCCATTTAGGTGTTAGTAGTAGTACTTAGTGTTAATATTAGCAGTTTTATCCCTTTTTTATGCACAGCTTGTATAAAAATATTCGTTAAAATCTTTTGTATAAACCTTAGCAAGTCTTGTGTTAGTGCTGTAGCTTTGTCCTTTATAAGATATTGTGTGGCTTTCAAGTTGCAAGGTTGAAAATTAAAGTTCTTTTATCACTACATCATCCATTAACTGTTAGTTAGAATAAAAGCCTAACAGAGTGAGATCTGGACGGCCAGATCACAGTTTTTCTTTTCCTCTTAGCGGGGTTAGTGATCACCACCCCACAGGGCACACTGGTCCCCACCGCCTCCACGCAGTCTTTTGTAGCTGGACACCCCACTGCCACCACCATGATAGTGTCAGCAGTGCACCCCTCAAATTCAGGTAATACACAGGTGCAGGTCACCATCATTTTAATAATTTCAACGTAAAAAAAAATGATGAGGCTTAGGGCTTCTTTTTACCATTTTATTTTAGACACTTGATTCCTGTTCCCACCCAAATGTATTCTTGCAATTGCACTGTTACATCCATACACAATCAAACACATCTGTGTATCTGTCTTATGTAAGGTTTGGTGTTGAGCTGTGCATCATAATTTTTCCAAACTGTCCCTGTTTTCACTCAACACTCCCTGTTTCCTTTCCCTTCTTTCTTTCTTAATTTTCTCTCATTTTTAGATAAGAAGGATGACATTGCTCCTGCTGTTGTCATGCCGGCACCATCAAAACGAGGCAGGAAAAGCAAACAGGTGATGAGCAGGGTGGCTGGAGTGGGTGGGGTCCTCCCTCCAGGAAGTGATGCATTAATACTGGCACACCTTGCTGCTGGTGGACAGGTGAATTTTCTATGTTCTTTCTTTTTTCCTTGTTTCCTTTTATAAAACCAACTGTGAGGCATTTTACCTTTACAACCATAAGTACTTTTTTTATTATTGTATTGTAGCATCACGGTGGCGACCCATATGATCTGTCAAATGATGAGGATGATCACACTAACAAAGACGGACCCAAATCTTACAGGTAGGATAAAGTGCGTTAAGTTTAGGAAAATATTAATGATGTTTTAGATACTTGCAGTTTTTTCTGTGCTTTGTTTATCATAACTGTTTTCTTCTCTTCTCCTCTCATTCCTTGCCTGCCAAGGTGTCGGATGTGCGCAGTGACGTTCTTCAGCAAGTCAGACATGCAGATCCACGCCAAGTCCCACACCGAGGCCAAGCCCCACAAGTGCCCCCACTGCTCCAAGTCGTTTGCCAACTCCAGCTACCTGTCCCAGCACATTCGTATACACAGCGGGGCCAAGCCCTACACTTGCACGTACTGCCAGAAAACTTTCAGGCAGCTCAGTCACCTACAGCAGCACACACGGTACTGGGCCTGAGTGTGTGCGTGTGTTAAAATGTGTGCATGTGAACATCTGTGTGGTGATAGATAAAGGGAAGAAGGAGTGGTGAGCTTGGGACTTGTCTGGGTTGTTTTGGGGAGTGCTGACAGTGTAAAGCTCTTTCTGCACAGTCAAAGTATCATCTTTGAAAGTCCCCAAAACTTAAATTATTTCATGCCTCTTAACCTGTTATTTTTAAGTACTTGTCTTTGACCATTCATTCTTTTCTAAAAACTGGGACCCACTGTGAGAATGGGAAGTCAGTTTCCTGAGTCAGTATCTAAAGGTAATTAAATACAACTCCTACACAGTCTCACTTACAGCTGCAATATTTATTAAGTTACAATGGCTACCTGAGGTTCATCATGTATGGGGGCAACATATCCATATTCCTATATTAGATATACCTGTTCAACCACTTGTTAACACAAATATTTAATCAGCCAATCACATGGCATACTACTACTGAAATTCCTTAATTCTCCCAGCATTCAGTCAAAGTATTTTTTTCCCTGGCAAGTAATTTACTAGTGATTTAAACAAGAGAAAAAACAAGTTCAAATGCACCCAGGCACCAGGTCTCCATTTGTCCGTGTCTGAACTGGAGTATAACCCAGGCTTTAGTCAGATTAATGTCATTTGTTTCCTTATATATGTAGAGATTCAGATACTCAGTATTCCAGCAGTAAGTGAGACAGGATGATTGAGTTATATTTAAATGCCTTTTCTCACCAACACACCCGTCTGTCACTCAGGTTTCACCAAAATAGGCATCCCCTTTTTGTTTTGTTTCAGCATCTTCTCTAGATGTCTCTGTTATTCAGATGTCTTTATTAAAACATTTTCCTTTCATTCTCAGCAAGATAAAAACGAAAACATTTTTTAAGAATGCACGATACAAGTCTAAGTACACTTTGCATACTAACTGTATGTGCTGTGCCTAAAAAATACATCCTGATATACAGTTTTTAACCTGCATGTTTTACACCCCTTTTTACTGTGGTAAAGGCGCTAATCGGACACTAAAATTAGTTTTCATTTTACTATATTTCATTAATTGTGACAATATGAGTGATAAATCTATCTCCCATCCAGGCTGTCACCTTTCTGATAAATGTGTTAATTTTATGTTGACCTTGTCATTCACCTTCATGCTTTCATTTCCCTCATTTCCATGCACTGGGTTTTCTCTGTGGGTTTCAGGCCATTAATTTTAAAGAGGAAGATGTGCTCCGCTGGCCTGGCACTCATCTTGAATTTACATTTTGGTTTGACTGCAGCAGACTCAGACATTCATAGATACACTACACTCACACTTCACTCAAAGTAGTGCACACCAAAAGGAGAGAGAGACTGCGAGAGAGAGAGAGAGAGAGAGAGAGAGAAAGAGAAAAGCGTGACTGTGCTTGCTGTATGTTTCGTTCTGTGTTTTCACAACTCAGACACAGCACAAAGAGCACACTGTCAAACTTAGTAATCTGTGATCAATACTTGATCAATCAGATCCTTTTAGCTTAAATGCATGATTTGGTCTTCGGCTCATTATGAAGTTTGGTCATGCTGTAGCTTAAAAATCTCTCGCTGTTTCTCTCTCTCTCTCTGTGTTTCTCTCTCCCTCCCACCCCCTTAACCCTCCAATCCCGGTTTCCCGTGTTAGAAACCACACTGAGGCCAAGCCCCACAAGTGTCCCCACTGCTCCAAGTCGTTTGCCAACTCCAGCTACCTGTCCCAGCACATCCGCATCCACACCGGGGCCAAGCCCTACACCTGCTCCTACTGCCAGAAAACATTCAGGCAGCTCAGTCACCTACAGCAGCACACACGGTACTGGGCCGAGCTGGGCTGGGCCGGGCGGGTTTTGAATGTGTGCATGTATGGGAGCAGGTGCATGGAGAGTTATGTCACTGTGCTTGTGTCCTTCTTTTTGAGTTATTGTGTGTTTATAGTATCTATCAAATCTGACATGTACTTTTTTTCTTTTATAAGATGGATCTGTTCTGCCCACTTCCATATTTTAACTCTTAGATGCTACTGGAGTAGCTCAGCATGCCTCAAAGTTCAAAATAATCCATATTTATGTTTTACTACAAACATACACTGAGGTGTAAACCAGATTCAAATGTTAAGGGTGAGTGACCCATAAAAAATAGTTTTCAGCGGATGATAGAAACAATCAAACCACAGATTAGCTCAACCTAATGGAAGGCGAAAGGCTGTTACAAAGCTAGGCACTACCACCTGAAAGGACAGAAGAATGTGGTTGATGTGTGATCACTGGCATGTATTAGCAGCCTAGTTTATCTGTTATAAAACTTTATTTCATAGCTTATTGCTTCATCATAAAATCCCAAAAAAGAGAAACGTTTTGTTGTTTGGATTAGTGACGAAACATTCCTCCCACTGAAAACGCTACGTCCACATGAACAGAATCGACTTTTTGGGATTTTCTTACCTGGATGATTGAGCATGCATCAAGACACTTCATGATAAAATGTGCTGAAAAAAGGATGTGATTTTAAAGTGCACAAATAGCAACCAAAGGTCACACTATTCAAATTTACCAAAGCCGTTTCCTTCTCGAGGAAGTGAAAGTAGAAGTTTGAGAAACTGCAACATGAGGAAGCGAGGGGCTGAGCTGATCTAGAAGTATCTTAACTTTGTCAGTACGTCAAACTTGACATCACCTTTGTTTTGTTTTGACTGTGATTTCCCAGGATTCACACCGGTGACCGGCCGTACAAGTGTAATCATCCTGGCTGTGAAAAAGCTTTCACTCAGTTGTCCAACCTCCAGGTACTGAATCTACAGGTTTTCTCTTTGCCACTGACATGATCATTACTTTACTAAGGCTCTAGTGCTACTAGCATATATTTACTTGCAAGCCAGTGGTTCTCATACTCATCCAGGTTCCACAGGTTGGGTTTTGTAGACAAAATGTACAACCAAGTGTGATGGAGTAGTAGATATGTTGATGCTTACCTTTTTTTTCACAGAAATTTTATTTTGGATCATTTTTCATTGTTAATAATTAAAAAGAGATTTAAAAATTCAACATGTTGGCCATTATTTTTTTTGAAAGACATATAAAGCACAAACAGGTCTCCCTAACAATTGTTATATGAAGTTAATTATCAGGCTTTCCTGAGATAATGGGACAGTGAAGTTTAAAAATAATTATGTTTTATTGTCACAGGTCATGAATTACTAATGTCTCCTTTTTCATTTTCATTTATCAGCTTTAATCCCGATGCTGATATTTTAGCAAATATTGCCTGATATATCAGCTGGACTCTAGTCTGAAAAGAGTGATTTTCTTGCCTTTTCTATTGTAGTCAAGATCAAATTACATATTACTAGTTTTTACATGCCTCTTTTATTTATTTATTTTTCCATCACAGTCTCACCGTCGGCAGCATAACAAAGACAAGCCGTACAAGTGCCACAACTGTAACCGTGGTTACACAGATGCTGCCAGTCTAGAGGTTCACCTGTCCACACACACCGTGAAACACGCCAAGCTGTTCTCCTGTGGCCTCTGCAACCGATCCTATACCTCGGTAAGACTTCTGGTATCTGACATGCAGTTTACTGAAAGTGTAGATTTGGTTGTACTGCAACAGAGAAGACGTAACAGGAGAGAGTTGGCAGGAATTGTACTGCTGGTTTGCAGATGCTTTACTGTTAATACACTATTGTTTACAATCCATGAGTCTGTCTGACATGCATTATATGTAGAGCTCTAATGAGCCTTTTGTTCTGATCTCAGGTCTTAGAATAGAATAATATAATGATTATTACTGCAAAGCACTGATCATCCCTCTCTGCCAAAATCATTGTTCGCGCAGTTTAAGCCAGATGCTGTATAGCAGCTGGTACTGTTAATGTATCTAGTAATTATATAATTATGCACATACATCATCAGTGGGCACAGGCATTGTGTCTTTGGGTTGTTCATAGAGCAGGGCGATATGACCAACAATATTTATCACGATATACATTTGAAAATTTGCGATAACGATATAAGTGACGATATAATTGACACTAGACAAAATACTTTACAAGTCCACAACTTTATTTGTGCAAAAAAATAATAATAAAAAAATCAATGTATTTTCACTTAAACAAGCAGCTGTTTTTTATGTGCATTAAAGTTATATAAAAATTTAACAGTGCAAATGCAAATTCCTCGCTGACAGTTTAACCAAAAGGCATTTCCAGTGGAAACTGGCCGACATATCCTCAGCATAACCATGTATAATATCCACAAAACTTAAAAAGAGGTTATACACACACAATACGGTAATATTATGTTGAAGCACAGCACGTATCACTCCGCGAGGCTCCTGCCTACGATAGCCGTAATGCTCCGACAATCCATCAAGCGGTGCGGCTTCGTAGCTTAGCAAAGTCGTACTGAAACATTTGACAGATTTTCAAGCGCCGTGTATATAAAATCGTTTCGAGGTCAGTAAACACAACCAGAATTCATACATAAGGCACACGGGATTATAAGGGGCTCTGTCGATTTTCACAAAAATCCAAGGATTGATTTTAAGTGTGCCGTATTTTCCAAAAAACACGGTAATAACGACGGCCCGCTAGCATGCTCTACCAAAAATAGTGCTTTGTTGTGTATCTGACGGACGAAAGCTAAACCAGTTCCACACCACTGACGTTGCAGCATTTTTACAAACCAATTCTGGTTCATCCGTTTCATTCAACGATCCGCTTTCGCCCTTCTTATTCTCCGTCGCCGCCATGTGCGTATGTAAACAAAGACACTATTTCATTTTCTTATAGTTGCCCAACATCATACCGGTATTACCGTGAACGGTATGATATGGCTCAGCCCTAGTTGTTCATAGATATTTTGGGAGTGTGTGAAGGATATTTCTTCAGATTGAACACAAATGTTCATTTAGTCTTCAGATGGCACAAATGTCTAATGTGGATTAAATTATTTACCCAAAAGCTAAAAAAAGATTAGCTTCACTTTCACATCCAGATGTTTTGCAGCACTTTTCTGCCCAGCAGCAAAACTCATTAACTCAAAAATCATTCACTATAAATATTAACGCTCTCAGGCTCAAATTAAACTTTTTGTTGCTAATGCACAACCAAGTCCTGCAGTGGTACTTCTGAGTAAAAAAAACTCATAAAATATGTATGTGGGGTAATGAGGTTGTTAGTTTTTAACTGTTGCCAATCGGCAACCCCTGCCTTGAGAGGGTTAAATGGCTGGTTAGTGATGCCATACAACCACAAAGCTATATTAATAGTTTAAAAAAAATCAAAACACATTGTTCCTGTTTTTCTTTCCTGACATCATGTGTTCTACTTCTGTCATCCGTTCTCCAGGAGACGTATCTAATGAAACACATGAAGAAGCACAACCCCGACCCATTAACAGTGGCAGCAACAGTAGCTGCTCAGCAGGCCCAGGGTCTGACACCAGGCAGGGGCCGAGGCCGCGGTCGAGGGAGAGGTGCGGGCAGAGCGAGCCAGCTCCAAAACCAGACGAACCCTAACAACAACCAGAACCCAAACCCCGGACCCCCAGGCAGCTACCAGCCACAACAGCAACCCACAGAATCTGTGGTCCCCTGCCCATTTGATCTACACCAGTACAAGACAGTGTCAGCCAGCGAGATCCAGTACAAACCAGTCACTGTGGCAGACCTGCCAGTGACCCACAAAGACCTCTGCCTAACCGTCTCCACATCAGCCATACAGGTGGAGCACATGAACTCATAGGCTGCGTCTTCCTGCTCTGCTCGAGGGATTAGTCGAGTAAAAATGGTCCATATGTACAAGTAATTTAACTGTATTCAGTATTAGAGCCTTCTTAAAATCAGGGGAAAAACAGCTGATTGGGTGAATTTCTATAATTCAGATCTTCTATTTTATTGACACATCACTGAATTTGAAAGTGTAAAAACACTAGTGTTTTCAGTTTAGACTTCTGTAGCTTTCAGTGAGATTATTTTTTAAAAGCGGTTAGTCGGGTAATGCAATACAATCATGGATAGAAGTAAATTTGAATTCACCCACTTAAGAAGCTTTGATGCTGAGTACAACCATAAATTACTTACACAGATATTTTACAGTGTGCTTCTTGATTCCTGAGCCCACTTGCCATGTATCTCTCAGTCCTGACTGAGGGATCTTTGGAGGATAAAGGTGTAAAATATCTGTAAAATTAAAAAAACTAATTTCACTATTCTTTGAGCAGTTATGGTCCAAAGAATAGTGTAAATGTTGAAGACATTCAGATCACATTAATCTGAACATTCATCACTTATTAGTTCAAGCCAAAACAAAAAAGGAGTGAATGATGGGAGACTGTAGAGATTCATGAGAGCATCTGAAGCAGCGGTGCAGAAATGTTTAAACAGCATCTGAAAGGCACAGTCAGGTGTCACAGACTACATCAGAAACACTGAATTGGAGCTACAAAGGAAAGAGCAGCAGGAAGAAAAATGAAGCGTGCGTTTGGGAAGTCTCGCTAAAGCCTGCAGCCGAATCTCAAAAGTGTACATTTCACAGATCATGATGTCCTTATTTACACCCACCTCCTCTCAGAGGAGCGAGGAAACATTTCCCAAAGTATTAAATAAGATAGCGCGATCGGTCAGAGAATGCACTAAATGTAAGGAGTCCACAGCAGGAACCACGACAGAAAGAGAGAAAAACGGGGGTGGGAGGGGTCATAACGAAAGCACTTGATGAAACTTACTTCACGCCTATGTTTTTCATCCTTTACCTTTTTTTTATATATCATATGTATGTATTTTTCTACCAACAGAGAAATGTGTGATCAAACAGAAAGCAACGTGAGCGCATGAATGTGATGGAACAGAGAGAAAAGTCCTAACAGAACGTCTTGGTCCCTTTTTTTTCCTTTTTTTTTGTTGCTATTCAACTGTTTACTGTCCTCGAATGACTAAGGCAGCCCAGTTTGTTATTGTCAGGATGGTTGTTGGGAAAATAATGATTGTGTGATGAAAATGGCTGACAGGTACTGTTATTAATCTCTTTTTTTTTAAAGAACTTTTCATACATATTATTACTACTTCCATTATAACTGTATTGCAAATGTTATCCACATTATTATCAATCTGAGGCATTATGATATTGCAGTATGCTGTACATAAAATACATAGAAAAGACTTTTTCATCTGTAAAAGGGAAGTATGTCTTGTGTAAAGCATCTATGAAAACTAAAGGAAATCAAATTAACATGTACCAAATCACTGGCAGTGTCCCAGGTCAACTTTAAAGCTGACGGGCTGTGAGATCGTCACGCTCAGCAAAGTGAGGAAATGACAGGAGAATAATTGTTTCCTTTAACACAACCACAGCCACCATCTACAGACTGTGAAACTGATCTTAATTAGGACGTAACCAGAGATGAGTCAACTAAACCTCATGTGTGATAATTAGGCAAAGAATTAGGATGTATCTATTTGTTCCCTTTTGATGTCAGTGAACTCTAAAGCTCTGCCTTTTAAATCATATAAATACTTTTCTAAAGTCTGTCCTCATAACTTAATCCCAATGGCAGGCAACGGCGCAGATATCGTACCAATATCAGTGAAATGCAAGAAGAAAATTAGCAGGGACTTTAATTAGTCATTTAAAATATTTTTGGGCATAAGGGAAGCACTTTGGTAAAACTATCTGTAATTCCACATTTATGCTTTTGTTATATAGGTTCACTGTAGGGCAGGACTTGAGTATTGTTCCCTGGACTAATGGAAATTGGGGCAACAGTGGATGAATTTATACAGATTTTTAAAGTAACAAGTTTTGTACTAAGGAAATGAAAAAAACTTAATTATCAATGAGCTAAAATGGCATTCTCAAGTCTCCTAAATTATTCCCATTCCCAATTACTCAGTCATATAATTGTAACACAACAGATAATTAGCCAAATCTTATATTTATCAGTATCCCAGTGACATTGATGGTGAATATGTACCAATATTGGTGGATCCCTAATACATTATAAACAGGGACCACTGAGGCTTCCCAGAGGTGCAGTTTGGCTAAAATATGTAATTCCACATCTGTACAGGTGTTGTGCTAAGTTTACTGTTGGGGATTGATTCCTGAACTTATGGGAAAAAATGGTCTCAATTACTCAGAGAACCATGTTAATACTGTAACCATATGATATTTAAAGCTAACGTATCCATGATACATCTGCAAATAATTAAAGCATGATTATGAGAAGCTGTGACCTTGGTGACCTGGGACACTGCACACGCCGTCTCTAACCAATCAGAAATGTTCAGGATGCCCATACAGACGGCTGATTGTCTCCATGTATACTCCTTGTATTTCATTGTGTCTTTTTATGAGAAATAACCCATTCTCAATATTCTTGTTAATGTTATTACCAATGCTCCTGATAATACAGTTAACTGCCCTCTTATGCTACACTCTTCATACTGTATGCACAGTTACACCTCTTGCTCATCTGAACAGACTGTTTCTTCCCTTATGGAGAATAAAGTTCAAAACCTGTTTATGATGAAAGCACTACATTTTTTATTGGTATTTTATTAAAATCAACAGTACATATTATTAATGAACATTTATAATGAAAGTTTTGGCTGCTCTTTTGCTACAGCATGTAGCTCCACGTGGTCAGTGTATCCTAGATACCCAGGGTAAAGATCAGGGGGTATTTTTCTCAAAACTAATGAAGGTGAATTTTTGATTCAGGTTCAGGGAATCTGTGATTCTACCATCCCCACGTGGTTTGGAAATTGCAGTGGACTATGCTGCAAAGGCTTAGCAATGGTATGAAAAGGATTCACATGCTTAGAAGACTGTCTACACCAAGACCTACAACGTGATGTGTTTCTTTTAGCTCCATTTATAGAAAAACAATGCTTTCGCTAGGAAAGCATATACAAACTGCACATGGATTTTTATAGAGTGTACGTGTGTCTTACCAGAAGCAGTCCAAAGGTTTCTGTCATAACAATTATTTATCAAAACAATTAAAAAGAACAGATTATATTTCTGTAAACATAGCAAACCATATCAAAGCATGTAATTTAATGTTTTACACTACTTCTTTCAGGCGTTTTAAGCTGTGTTTTAAGCTTTGGAATAGAAATGATAAGAATATAAGTCAATGCGCGTTTTTCCCCCAAACAGTTGCCTTTTGCACCTCCGGGCCACCGTACGATGTTTATTTTAAACAATGTAGCTAAAAAAAATTGATTATAACAATTATATATATATTTAATTAATGTACTTGAAAAAGAAAGCGATTCGTATATACTAAAATTATACGACTTTTTTTTTAATTGTTTCGTTTGATCATAAGTCAGTTAGAATTTGGCCTTTAGCACTGGAGACAAGTATTCAAACAGGGTATATCCCGCCCAAGCAGAAAACTCCGAAAGACAAAACACGCATACACACGTACGGGGCGGGGTTCGGGCTATCTCGGCCAATCACGGCAAGACGCTCACCAAGGTAGTTCAATTCAAATTTAAACGGTCGAGGACGGAGATCCCGCGGACACGGAAATTGTTTATAAGGTAATTGTTTCATATATTACAGTGAAGTGTGTGTTTTAATCTGCAGTTTGTGTTGCGGAACTCGACTTAAACCGTAAGAGCAAAGTTTTGTAATTTAATGTAGAAGTTCCTTTTCGTACTAAGGGTATCTGCCGTCAACGTTAGCGATCATACGAACGGGTTTAGTGTCGGTGATGTCTTTATGTAATTTAATCGAAGCTGATTTAAAAATTAGCGTGTCCCAGTAAGATTTTCTATCTTGGTTTAACTCGATAATTACGCAAGTTAAGTTTTTTTTAATGTAAATGCTAAAAACTGTGGACACAGTGGCTTTGTTTAGGCTCACATCATACTCGGTAAGTTACTAAAGTCGGACCTCTGTTATAGGGGTCTATTAAAAGTTTATCTGAGTTGAGTTAACGCTAAATCGTGTGATTTTCACTGTAAACGTAAATATTACGTTTTCGTGTGATTGATTTTCATTATTAGCAGGCACTTTTATATGAGTGTTATGTCCAAGCAGGTGTGGATCACCGTGCAACACCCTAGTTTGTCTCCATTGTATTGGTTACTAGTACACCCAAGTCTCATCGGAGACGCCAACGTTATTTTAACAGCTACTTAATAAAACCTGGCTTTACCACGTTGTTACTGTCTGGTCAAAATAAATGTGGCACATGATATGCAAGTGACTGTTGTTGTTCTTGGTGTGCTTAATGGTAAATACAACTGCAACTCGGGTAACACGAAGAAGAACTTAAAGAAGTCCAGACGCTTTTCTTTGCAAGCTCCTTTGACGAAGGATTACTACTACAGAGGACAGAGTGTTAAAATGTCGAGTGGGTTTTAAACGCAAAATGATTTATTGAATGGCAGTACAGCTTTGAAGTGAGGAAAACATTTCTTTTGGTTTTATTATTAGGAAAAAACAAAAGTGCAACTTAAATATCATGACAGGGTTTAAAAAATGTGTGAAAAGGCAGATTTCTGCCATTACTATATACAGATCTGCCTTGCATACAGCTGTAGTCAACCACTAAAGGCCCAATTTAAGAATAATGGTTTATATACTCAATCTGTGGCTGTTCATGATGATGAAACAAGTTTTTTTTTTTTTTCTTTGTATCTGTTTTAACAATAATTCACCTCTTAGCCCACAACAGAGCATGTCCCGCCTGCCAGTAATGTCAAGTAAGAGGGTACTCGCGGAGAATGCCCAGGACTTGGCACCTGCACAGGTTTGTGTAAACCCTTCTGTTTACCTTTTTACTGCTACTGTCTGACTTTTAGATTACTGTTAAGTATTTGTGAGTTTAATTTTTGCTGGAGGTGAGTCATCCTCACATGCACATGCAGGTATCTTAGAAGGCTAGTAAACCACAGCTGAAAACCTGCGCAAGACTCAGGTTTGTTCTCACTGTATGCTAATGGTGTCTTTTGTTTTGCAGAAGAGACTCCGTAAGGATGCAGATCCGGTTAAACCAGCGGCTACGGTCATTGGTACCAAGCGACCTGCTCTCGCAGCAACCCGAGCACCTATCTGTAAGTAACGTCTCAATCCTGAGTGTTGAAATCTTTTTGTTTTACTCCAAACTACATTGGTTTATGTCGGAGAACTACTTTATCTCAGTAAAGCACTTCATTAAAAGGCTGTCCCCAAACTAAACCAGTCAAAAACTAAAACTGCATTAACTTTATTTAAAAAAAATCATTGAGTAAAACACGTTTTCACATTGTATATTGTGCTTCTGTCCTCTTGTCATTTTGATAAAAATGTCCTTTTTGTTTCACTCTCTCCAACACAGCTAGGCCTCTTAGAGCTGTAGGAGCTGCCACTGTAGCTGCGGCTCCGTCTAGAGGTAAGAAATGCTAAATATGTGGCAGGACTTTAGACACTGTGGTCACAAACCTTCATCTGGAGCAGTGATTAAGCAGTTTTAAAGTTTAATTAAATTTGTTCATGGACAATGTCATATCTTGTACGTAGTTTGGTCCCAGATGAACATGTGATCATTTAATGCATCTATTTACTGTTTAGGTGTCATTAAGCAGTCTGTAGCTTCAACTACATCAAAGGGAGGCAACATGAAACAACCCGTTGCATCCACCGGCACAAAAACAGGTGAGAAATGAATTCTGCTCATTTCTTTTCTTCTGACAACTAAACGTTTATATTTTGGGGCTTCGATTTGTTAATAACCCTCCATAAATTTTAAATGCTTTTGAAAATGTTTCAAAGTGTGAAAAAAGTGACCCAGTACATTGAAATAAGCCACGATTCTGAGTGAGTTTGTGCAAACACGACCATAAGCATGAAGCACCTAAATGGAAGTTGAAGTTTAAAGGTTGCTTCTGTAGAATAGTTTTTCTTAACAGACCGGAAAAAAACAAATTGAAAATGTTGCGTTTGTGTACAGGTGGAACACAAAAACGAAACCCTTGGGATCTGAAGGGCAAGGTCAGCGACATGGAGGATAAGGTCCGTACCTACCAAATAAAAGTTAAGACTCTGAATCAGCAAAATGAGGTTCTCCAAGACTCTGTGTCCCAGAGCCACAGAAAAATTGTGGAAGTGGAGAAGGAGCTTCAGATACAGAGGAGCCAGAATGGGTATGAGGACTATTTCTTTTGGAAAATAAACGTTCAGTTAGGAATTTTACTCCTGAAATTGTCGTGTTAACCATTGACAACTTGACTTTGCTTTTATCTTCTGGGATTTTTAGGGAGTATGAGATGAAGCTGCAGGTGTTGGCTGGAGTCCAGGATGAGCTGGAGAAAGTCTTGAGTGACAAGAACTTTCTTCAGAAGGAGCTCACCAACTTGGAGGGGAAATACAGAGTGATGGAGACTCTCCGAGACAGCCAAGAGACGGAGCTGCAGACTCTGAAGGTAAAAGATTGACTGAACAGCAGCTGAGAATGGCCGTGCTTGTTTATTATCACTAGATAAACGTACAGATGGGCTGACCTGCCAAACCTTAATATCATTTGTTCTTTCTGCTCCAGATGAAGCTCTCTGTGCAGGAGTCGACTCTGGCCCGTGTGCAGGTAAACCTCAGAGACTTCGAGGAGGAGGTTCGGTCTCTGAAAGAAACTGTGGCCCAGCAGAAGGATGAACTTTACGCTGGAGAGATGGAGCGCAGACGGCTCCACAACACCATACAAGAGCTCAAGGCAAGTTTGCCTCTGTTACCAATAAAAGTGCCTCTTCATGTGCACAAAATGTGAATGTTTTCTCTGTTCTTTGGTTGTTTTTGGTGTGTGCTGGTCACATTTGTCCAATCATCCTTCGGATTTTGCTGCAACCAATAAAATATTAAGTTTCAGTGTCACTCTTGTATCTCTTGCAGGGTAATATCAGAGTGTTCTGCAGAGTGCGTCCTCTGGTAGGTGGAGGCCTTCCCAAACATGTACAACTCGCCACAAGCGACAATAAAGCGATAACGCTGGCTAAAACCGAGGAGGTAAGAATGAGGACCGCTTAACGCATGTTTAAAGAAACTGTTGGCTGCAGAGAATTTGAGTTCTGTGTGAGTTAAGACGTGTAATTCAGTGTCAGCGTAGATGAACCCTAACCCAAAGAGGAAGCACAAACAACCAACTGAACTGAGTTTTTGTGCTTTTCAGTCTCACACGGGCAAAACTGCTGACACTCAGAAGAATTACAACTTCAGCTTCGACCGTGTGTTTGGTCCTCGGGCCTCCCAGCAGGAGGTGAATATCACATTTTATAGTATATCAAAGAATAAACTGTTTTTCATTTTGTGGTCCCCGCCTGTGCGTGGAGGAAATGTATAAATTTGTCTTTATCTTCAGGTCTTTGAGGAGATCTCACTGCTGGTGCAGTCAGCACTGGACGGCTACAATGTCTGCTGCTTTGCCTACGGTCAGACCGGCAGCGGGAAGACGTACACCATGGAGGGGGACGAGGTTGACGAGACCAGAGGTGTCATTCCCAGAGCTGTGCAACAGATCTTTAAAGCTGCAGGAAAACTGGGAGAACAAGGCTGGGAGGTTGGTTTGGTTTGTGTTTGAATGTCTGAAGAGAAGGTCAGTGGTAGCAGCTTTACACGGTGGTAGAGCAGCAGCTTTTAAACTGCAGACTATCTGAAAGACTTGAGTAGTAAGTGTTACAGGTTGTTCATCTAAGACCAGACTGCTTTTCTACCACAGTCGGCCATATTTCCTTAAGCACCAAAGATGATTTTGAGCATACAGATGAGTGGAGCTTTTATGATTAATCTGCCGCACTGTTAATGTTGTGCTTTTCTTTTTATCCACAAAAGTCTCACATTAGTGTTAAATTGCTTCTGCTCCTCAGCGTCAGAGGGCTTTCACACTGCAGTCTGCTGTGTGCCCTCGCGGTGCTTTTATGAGGGAATGTGCTCATTTTAGTTTTTATTTCAGTTCACGTTCACAGCAAGCTTTGTTGAAATTTACAATGAGACCCTGAGGGACCTTCTGTACACCGGCAAGTCCAGCAAGAGACCGGAGCATGAGATCCGCAAGACAACCAGCAACGAAGTGACAATCACTAATCTCACTTATGAGCGGGTCTCCAATGAGGATCAGGTACAGCAGACAGACATCTGTAGCTCAGAACAAAATTAATTTCAAATCGACTGACAAATTGTTACCAAACTTTTATCAGTGCTCTATGTGTTTTAAAACGTCCCCTCGTCCTCTCAGGTTCTCGGTCTCATTGCTTTGGCCAATCAGAATCGCTCCACTGCCCAGACAGCCCAGAATGACCGCTCGTCTCGCTCCCACTCAGTCTTCCAGCTGGATATTGAGGGAGTCAATGCCGGCAGGGATGTCAAGTGCAAATGTGAGTATAATCCCACTGGAAGTACCAGCATCAGGAATGTGGTTTCTTCTTTTTGGATCTACAATATTGAGTCTGGTTAGTTATTGTTACTGTAACCAGTGCAAAATCTGCTCTGATGTAGCCACTCTGTGCCTGGTGGACTTGGCTGGCAGTGAGCGAATGGTGAAGAGCCAGTCTCAGGGTGACCGTTTCAAAGAGATGACCGCCATCAACGGCTCGCTGTCCAACCTGGGCATCGTTATCGCCGCTCTGGCCAACAAGGTCTGCAGCTGCAGTTTCTGTAGTCTTAGATGTCACACCTGCTTTCTTTACGTTTACAGTATTAATGATTTTTTTGGCCTTTGTGTTTCAGGAGAGTTACGTTCCCTACAGGAACTCGAAGCTCACCTACCTCCTGCAGGGATGTTTGGGGGGGAACAGCAAAACGTGAGTTTGTTGACATCACAAATCTTTATAATGACGATACATAAAACTGAAGGAATTTATCCCCAATAAATATTTAACAGAGTTTGATCCCATCACTTCAGATTGTGACTGTTTATTCTTTGGCGCTAATTTTGGATGTCTTTATCTGCAGCTTGATGTTTGTTAACATCGCCCCGGAGCCCGACAGCTTTGGGGAAACTCTAAACTCATTGAGGTTTGCCAGCAAGGTCAGTGCAGTCTTGTTTCCAGTGTTCATTGGACAGAGTACATTAATGATGTCCTTACATTAGCTGTTTATGGTAAACCAAAGCCATACTCCATATCCATTTTAATACCTTGGTGTGTAATTAGGGCTGCTCAATTAATCGAATTTTAATCACGATTACGATCTGGGCTTTCAACGATCATTAAAAATGACTGAGCCGATTATTAGCCCCTCCCTAATTTATCCGCGACACCTTAAAGGCCGTTCCGTGAAAATATTGTCGGGCATAAACCGTCCGTGGCGCAAAAAAGGTTGGAGACCGCTGATTAAGAGGACCCGAGGGAAGCTCGGAAAGCTAAGCAGAAGTTATTTGGAGAGTGACTGCCGTTGGTTGAAAAGAGAGTTAAAAAAAAAAAAAAAACTTCAGTGGTGTTGCACACTATTTTATATTATTTTTTTAAAGTCATTGTTAACCCTTTAAAGCCGGTCAGAGCAGCACGCTCCGTTTTGTGTAACTATTTTTAAATCCCTGTAGAACCTGAACCGTGTAAGCTAGCGCAATAATTTGTTTTGCATATGAAACCGGAGGAGTTGTACTTACATCTGATGCCATCAGCTTGTCCTCGGTCACGGTTTCCTTCCACATATAGCTTTGCAAAAATTGCATAAAAAGCGCTTGCAGGAACAAAAACATAATATTCCAGAAACACGCTTTGCCGTTCCTATCAGCTGTTCGTAACACTTCCCACAGTGAAATGATGCACATGCTGTTTTCTTTGCAAATTTGCATCATAGGATTGTTTTTTGTTTTTCCTGCAGTATATAAAAATTGCTGTATCTCCAAAATAAAACTATGAAGACACTCAAAATAAATTTCCTGTTGTTGTAAACTATTTTTTGCAACTTTATTGTATTTAAAGTTTTGAGGGATAAGCCTCTTAAATTTCTCCAAGTAGAAATATATGTAAACAAAACAAAAGCGATTTTCAATTTTTTTTTGTAGTTTATTGCACTTTTTTGCAATTTATGTAATTACTATGGACTTAATGCATACATATTATTAAAATATGGGCTATAACAGTTGTATTGATGTATAGCAACTTGAAATGCTCCCACAAATGGCACTACAGCATGTAAAAAAAAAAAAAAAAAAAAAAAGCTCTGGTGGACTTGGTTCTATAGTAGGTCTTAAAGGGTTAAATAAATATCGTCAAATAATCGTGATCTCAATTTCAGTGAAAATAATCGTGATTATCATTTTTGCCATAATCGAGCAGCCCTATGTGTAATTCATATTCACGTTTTGTCTGAAGAGTAGGGATGTTCCTGGCGTCTTACTTACTAGTCGACTAATCGAGGGGGAAATAATTAGACTAACCAACTAAAGTAAAACTAAGTAACATTCAGATATTGAGTTAATTTTCAGAACTGATTAATAGAAACTGTCAAACTAGACGCAGATGTATCTTATCCATTTATCACATTCTGTTAAATACAAATGAAAATGCGTTACTACAAAAGATGTTCTATTAAAATATGACAATCATTTGAGAATCTAAAAGTACGACTGAGTGTGGCGCGAATGATTCAGGCTGCTGAAAATTAATGACAACCTTTTCAATAGAAGCAGAAATTTAGTAACAAAGTAATACATTATACAGCCGCTTTCTAGTCAGGTTGTGGGGGCAGCAGGAAGGACTACTCCTGACCACAGCTGATAGATGTAAACTGGCTAGCATGACCAAGGATGCTGGGGCCTCCTGGTAGGACATGCCCAGCTGGAACACCTTGCCCAGGTGGCTGTCACCTTTTGATGTGAAGTAGTGACTCTACTCTGAGCCCCTCTCCCATTGACTTAACTGCTCTCCTAAAGGAGAGGTTTTCCACCTTTGAGAAAACTAATTTCCTCTGCGTGTATCTGCGATCTCAGTGTTAACAAGAAGATCAGGGTAGATTAATAGATTTATGGTGTTTCTCAACAACAGTGCGCCATCTGGTGGCAGGTCGCTGCCTAACATTTAGAACACAATGTACCAGCATTGGGCATCAATTAAAATTTTAACAATTAGATTGAACGACTGGTAAGTCTGATACAGACTAGTGACAATTAGTCGACTAGTCACATAAATCCCTGATAGAGCCCACAGAAGTGGCCTGCACCATGTGCGTGGCTTGCTTTGCAGTTTAACCACAAACACTCGTCTGCAGTGGAATTTCTTTGAGCTAATCAATTCATTTATTTCATTTTTTCTTCTAATTAATGTGGAAAATGGTGGCAAAAGTGGATGAAATGAGTGATTCCTAGAGTTACATGCCAGTTTACAGCATAGGGATTAGGTTTACAGTATAAATACCACTGAAGTGTACAAGGATTTGAAGTTTCACTGTAACTTTAACATTTTTGACAATTTTGTTTTGTTTTCTCCCCCGCAGGTGAACGACTGCGTCATCGGGACAGCGACTGCAAACAAAAAGTAGAAATTATTTTTTTTAAAATCCTGAGTTTTCTACTTTTTAGGTTCATCTCAGGTTCAAAATGTCATTTCTTCTAATTAGTACTTCAAACAACTTGTCTGAATCTAATATGCTTCAAACCTTCCATATATCTGTACTTGTGTGTAGTAATGCTAGCTTCACCACAAAAGGAGTTGCTGTGCATTTCAATAAAAAGGAAAAAAAAAAAATTTTTTCACTCCAGATTTAACACATTTAAGAGTTTTAAGTGGGCTGTTTTTTTTTTCTCCTCTTTCAGCTGTTTTAGCATGAAGTGAGCGGTAAACTCAGACATTAGTCAGTTTCTAATGTAACTCTTGTGTTTACCTGCTGTTGGAAGTGAATGACAGTAACATTGAGTGTTTTCACCAATGTTAGATTATGTTTGTGTATATACTGTATATAATGGCTATTTTACAAGTCTACATCACTTACTGATTTTTAGTTTTCTTTTACCCATTTCCTTGGATGCCATATCATTAGTATGTATTAATTAAATGTTTATTTAACATGTATGCTATGACATCTACTTTACAAATAAAACCAAATTTAAAGGCTGTTGCATTTTATTGCCTTTTTTCTTTCCTTTTCTTAAAGTTATGAAGGCATCTTGGATGCCATTTCAGTGAGTGTGGGGAAATGCCCCACACTATTTTCTATCACTGCTTTGAATGCAGACTGGTCTTAATGTTGATCTTTGTAATCTTCAGTATTAATATTTGTAAATGTTAACTATGAGGATTTTTTTTTTTTTTAATGATGTATAACGTTTGTAATGATTATATGAAGTTATATATGATTAATCCATTTATTAGATAGGTGAGCTATTTATACATTTTAAATATTAAATTATCAATTTTAAATCATGATCTAATTCGTGTCCTGGTCCATACTGTGAAGGCACGACAGAAGTATATGTAAGGGCTAAGGTTTCCTCGGTGTCCAGTACAAAATGTAAATTTGAACTTCATATTCTTATTTTCTTTCAAATGAACCTTAATGTTTTTAAAGTTTCTTCTGTGTTGTATTTAAATAGTTAAAGTTTAAACCCAGCCTGCAGTCAGATATAGTTGTTTGTTTGTAACACGGTAGTTTTCAGCAGGAGTGATGTATGAGCAGCATGTTTGAGTGTTTTCAGGCTTCTTTTTTTTTTAGTTTATTTTGTGTCGGCCAAAGTCTGGCTCGTCTGTCTGGGTCGCTCTTAAAGGCGACGTGTGGCTGTCTGCTGCTGCGGAGATCAGCTGCGAGGAGCTTTTTCTCAAAAATGCTCCCCAAACTTCAGGGCCTGGATGAACCGGCAGGACCCGCCGCCCTCCGCTCGGTCAGAGGCCGGACTGTAACGGGCTCAGGTGTCAACTGAAAACGGTGAGTTTAACGTCGGCGGCGGCCCGACGGGGCTAGCTAGCAGGCTAACGTCACATCTGTGCGGCTGTGATTGGAGACCGGAGCTCTGACGGTTTTCCAGATGCCGCCGTTTGTCCGTCTGAACGGAGAACACCGCCACCGGGGAAAAAACATCTGCACCGCGAGCACAGCTGCATTTCCAACCAGCAGCTTCGCTTTTGTAGCGGTAAAGTTAAAGTGTGCAGTCCAGCTGTTGATTTTTTTTCTTTTTTTCTCCCCATAAAGTCTGCCGGTTATGTCCGGCGTGGACTGTGCGGGTTTCTGATGATTAATTAATGAGTTTAATGAAGGAGGCTCTGCACAGATGTGCTGCTCCAGTTTAATGTGAAGTTCAGAATGACACCGATGATGTCAGCTGTCATAACTACAGTAAATATTTGATGTGCTGCATAAACTGAGCAGCTGATTATAACTGGGCGTTTAGGTTTGTTATTGAACTCTAGTATTTATTTTTATTTCACTTTTTGATTTTTTTGTGTGTTTTTAACTTGTTCTGGTTTTGGTTTTAATCGTGTTTATGTTACTGAGCTGTTCTGGTTGCAGCTCTTCTGTCAGAGGTTGTGTTGATGGTTTTTGGCTGCTGTAACTTTTGGGATTAATAAAGTTTAGTTTGTGTGTGATGTGCAGCCTGTCAGTGATGTCAGGCTCACAGACAGGCGGATAAAATCAGGCTGTCACTGTCCTCTAACTGAGGCTATCTGCTTCCTTAATGACGGGACAGATTTCCAGTGTTTCTGAGGTAAAATTCAAATCCTTTCAGAGCATTAACATCTCTAATGAAGTCAGTTTCTCTGCCTCTGTCATCATCAATGAGTTCAACATGATTATATATATAAACTTAAACTATTTTAACTGAAACATATAGCTTTGAGTTTTCAGGTAACATTATTTTTTTCCATTTAATTTATTTAAATGTAATTAATTTTGGAATGAAAAGGTCAGATTAAAGGAAAATATTACTTCTGATGTTCAAAGAAAGTGCGTCACCGTTAAATTTATAGTAATTATTTAAATAACCTCCCTACATATCATTACATCAGAAAAGACTGACAGGTGTAGGTGATGATGTAAGACTGCACCAGCGTTACTCTGAGCTGTATAAGCACCATCAGTGAGTCTGCAGTCATTCCTTAAATTTTCCATAAATATGTTTACCAAAACTTTTATAAAGGTTACAAGTTTTATCACATGTTACTTAGTTTACCTTAATTACTGATAAATATCTTCAAGTTTACATTTATATTGCCTACAGTCACATTCCTCTGTGATGCACTTTGTTTGAAATCCAGCATAGTTGAGTTTAAAGCCCTTCACCTCTAAAATTATCATAAATTTAATCAGAGATTCGGCGATTAGTTGATTAGCTGATTGACAGACATTACATCAGTAACGATTATTTAATCATTAATTTTGTGTAATTTTAAAGAGACAGCTAAAATTATGTTTCCACTCTGAGGATTTTCAGCTTTTCTGTAATTGTTTTGTAATTATTTGAAGTTTCAATCTCTTCTCTTTATATATTTATTAAAATGAAAGAAACTAAATTTAAAAAAAAAAGATTTGTTTAAATGGAAAATAACTGTTGATTGTTTCAGCACAGCTGCAAACGTTTTATAGAAAGATCTGAACCCTCTGCCGTGAGCGAGGTGGAGATTTGTTGCAGGGCTGTTGTCCCGCTCTAATTCCAACAACCCAGTAACCCAATAAACTGCAAACTGCGGTCACGGTTGTTTTCATAAATAAAACAGCCGTTTTTCTTAACATGATATTTTATTTGATACCTAATTACCTGAGAGGTGCAGTCATGTGACCCATTCAAAGAGCTTCCTCCATACTTGAATAGATTCACTGTTCGTGTAATTTAAAGCCTCAGATTTAAAGCCACAACCTGCCAGTCAGCATTAACAAACCAGGAAAGACTGCCATGAATCTAAAGTCAGAGTTTAACCTCCGGCTGTGGGAGTCATGAAGGTTTTTCTTCCTCACAGATGCAGTCTGTGCCCATGGAGGTGGGAAGCAGCAGCGGCAGCGGCTCAGTGGTTCAGGTTTGCTTCCCCGGCGCTCAGACCTCGGTGCTGGACAGCCTGAACCGGCAGAGAGAGGACGGCAGCCTCTGCGACCTCTCCATCCATGTCCAGGGACAAGTGTTCAAGGCCCACCGCTGCGTCCTGGCTGCGTCCTCGCCTTATTTCCACGACCAGGTGGATGAACACACTGACTCTCACTCAGCCTTGGATCTTTATTAGCGTCAGACAAGAATAGCTGTCGCAGTTTGTGCCTGAGCAAAACTTTAGAACATTAGATTGCCTATAGAAAGACAGACAGGTGACAGGATTAGTTGGTCTTACAGATATTTTCAGTCGGTTGTGTAATCAGCAGCTTGTTTGCATTTTCTCCCAGTTTCTGCTAACACAAGATCTGTGTCTTTGACACGCCGGAGACATAAAATGTGAATCTGGGTTTGAAGCCATCTGCCGCTTCTTATTTCTACCTCAGAAAAACAGAATAAACGAGGCGAGACAGAATAGATGTGAACAGTCACGCAGGTTAATTATATGGGAGCTCAGAGTTAGAAGATAATAAAGACCTACTGTGTGACAGCAGCCTCACACAAACACTTTACTTGTGCTTTTTTATGCTGTAATAATTGGTTTTCGAGAGAGCCTCAGTCATCTGCCAAATATCTGCTTAGTGAAACTGGTGGGAGGTTTCATCAGACCCCTGTTACCTGTCTGAGGGGCTGGCAGACAGATTTACTGCCTGTGTACACCAGAAAATCACTTGGAGCTGGACTCTGACCATGTGGGTAATGTTGCAGTGTGATGAGGGAGAGGAGGAGGAGGCAGGAGGGATCGTTACAAAATGAAAAAGCTTCATTACTGTGATGTTGTGATCTCCATCCGCCTCCAGGTACTACTGAAGAACATGTCCACGGTCTCCATCCCGGCAGTGATGGACCCGCTGGCGTTTGAGAGCGTGCTGAGCTGCGCCTACACGGGTCAGCTCCAGATGCTCCGCGATGACATCGTCAACTACCTCACAGTGGGCAGCGTCCTGCAGATGTGGCACATTGTGGACAAATGCACGGAGCTACTGAAGGAGGGCCGAGCCGCGGCGGCAGGAGGGAGCGGCGGAGGTGGAGGAGGTGGGGCTGTGCAGGATGGAATAAGTGGAGCTGGAGGATCAGCCAACTCTGGCTGTAGCAGCAGCAATGGTGACGGTGGAGCAGGTGGTGGTAATGGAGCTGCTGGTGCTGGAAGTGTTGGTCAAGTCCAGGTTGTTGAGTCTAACGAGCCCCCGCGAGCCTCCCAGCCTCCCAGCCGCCCGTCGGTGAGCGAGAGCCAATCACCCAGCAGCACCAACTACTTCAGCCCCAGGGATGGGAGCAGCTTTGGGGGAGGTGGCGCGGCTGCAACGGGAGCTTCTGGAGATGGAGGCGGGGCTAACAACACCCCCAGCTACTGCACTCCATCAGGAGGCGAAGAAGCCTTCCTTATTGAGGAGGAAGAGGAAGCCGAGGAGGAAGAGGAGGAGGTGCTGTACCATCAAAGGAAACGAGGAAGCACAGGAGGAGGAGGCAGCGGGAGGAGGAAGAAGATGAGCTCAGTGTCAGAGCAGGAGGTCGGGGTCAGCGACAGCTTTGGGGTTTCATCCTATCAGGTGAGGTCTGAGCAACCTGAAGATAGTCGACCTTTAATTTGTATGAAGAGCTTTTATTTTGAAAGAAAAGTTGAACTTTAATAATCGAGTTAGTGTTTACAGTTTGTTTGTTTGTATCCTGTGTTTTCTGTACATAATGTGAAATATCTCAATAAAAGGACGGAGAGGACTCTGCGTTGCCGCTGCAGAAGCGTCCCACCTACAGCCAGCCCAGCATCATGCCTCGCAAGCAGTGGGTGGTGGTGAAAACCGAACGGAGAGAGGATGACGACCTGATCGTGGTCTCCGGGGAGGAAGGAGGAGAAGACGAGGAGGATGAGGATGAGAGGGAGATGGAGCTGGCACGAGAGCGGGAAAGGAGCAACTTCAACATCTCAAACGTCAGGAGCCTTTCAGGCGAGCTCGGGGGCAGAGCGGAGAACGATATGGAGTCACAGGTGAGCTGGAACTGTAGTGTAATCAGATTACAGCTTTAATTATCCTGACAGTAGCTGAGGGGCGGTTTGCTTTGTAGAAATAATGACGCAGACCTGTTGTAAGCTGGTGCTGTGGTGGTTTTGCATATGACCAGTAGAGGGCGCTAAAACGTCACACAAAGAATTTCTAACTTAGAAATTTCTATCTTTAGTTGAAATAAGTTACAGCAACCAGAATGTGTAAAAAACATCATTTTTAACTGAAAACTTTCTTGATTTGTGCATCTGCTCTACAAATAAACTTGATTGACAGATATTTTTATATAATCTTAACCTCTAATACGTTTCCCTGTGTGTAGGTCGACTACTGCCAGTCTTCAGAGGACTACCTCAAGTTTGAAGGAAGTCTCATGGACCAAACTTTAGCGCAACACCTTCACGACGGCGCTGCAGGTCAGAACCAGAACGCTAACCGGGCGGTTTCGGCGCTGCTGGGTCAGGTTCAGTCTGCAGCCTCGGCCCGGGCTCAGCTCTTCCCACTGGACATGCAGGGAAACCAGATCCTGCTGTACAGCCAGGCCTCCGGACTCCCGCTGGATGCTAGCGCGCCGCCTCTGGGGATGGCAGGCGGTATGATCGGAGGGTCGTCCTTCAAAGGTCCCAGTATGGAGCACGGTGCGGTCCACCTGTCGGTGCAGGGTGGTTTGGGGGTGGATGGCGCAGAGAGCGGAGGAATCGGAGGCGGAGGCGGCAACAGTGGCGGCGGCTCTGGGGGTTCAGGGAAAGTGTTCATGTGTCACTGCGGGAAGACGTTCACCCACAAGAGCATGAGGGACCGCCACATTAACATGCACCTGGACCTGCGGCCCTTCCACTGCCCCGTCTGCGCCAAGAAGTTCAAGATGAAGCATCACCTCACCGAGCACATGAAGACGCACACGGGCCTGAAGCCGTATGACTGCCTCGGCTGCGGCAAGAAGTTCATGTGGCGCGACAGCTTCATGAGGCACCGCTCGCACTGCGAGAGGCGCAGCGGGCTGGGAGAGAGCGGCGAAGGTGGAAGCGGCAGCGACGGAGGGAGGAGAGGTGGAGGAGGAGGCGAGGATGGTCCAGATCTGATTTCCTCCCCTCACCTCCTCCTGTCTGCAGGTGAGGGTGGGCAGGGAGGCGTCCTGGGAGGTGGCGCGAGGGGAGGAACGTCAGTGTTGTCCCCGCAGCACGGCGGCCTCTCAGCCGCAGGAAGTGGCGGCGGTAACAGCAGCATGAGTAACAGCAGCAGTGCCGCTCTGAGCAACAACATGGCCGCTGCTGCAGGGGCGCTCCTCGGGGCGATCTCCCAGAGCCAGGGTCAGGGATCTGTGATGTTTGGCGGTCTGGGGTTGGGTCGGGGTGCGTGTGAGGAAGACGTGTGCGAGGTCAGTGCCAATGAAAGTAGCGTGACTTAAACCAAAATGTGTGTCGAATCCAACGGGCGCCTCTTTCCAAGCAAACAGCTGCTGGTTCCTGCTGCTGCTCTGAAAAGAAGAAGCTCAGTGAGAAACTCTGAAACTCTTTTAACTGCCGACAGGTTTCAAACAGAGGTCGAGTAAAAAACAGGCGAGGCTCCCGTTGGACGCGCACAACCTGAAGGACCTCCAGGGAAACGAGACTTTGACTTCCACTCATCTGCTGTGGTGTTTCTGAGACAAACGTGTGAAACTTGTTGTTGTCCGCAGTTCACAATACTCTGAATCGTGGCCTGGTAGAAGCGGACCTTCTGTCTCTGAGTATTTGTTTAAAACGCCTGAGACGATTAGTTTATTCTGAGTGAAGAATATGCGCGTGCGTCCGGAGGAAACCAAAAACTAAAAGACAGCGCTTCTCTAACCGTTCTGTGGGGACATTATAGTCTCAGTAGAGTAGAAAAATGGCTGTTCTGAATTGCTGTGACTTTCTGCAATATTGTTTTGTGATATATTTGCTACGATTGGAGTAAAAAACATAAATCTGCAAAAACAAATTGAACCTGAAAAAAATATGTTTTTTTTTTAAAGCTCCGGGGTTCATGAAACTCTCAGCTGACTTAATCAGACGCTAAACGTTTGTTTGAACCAAGAAAAATGCAGATTTGTGTTTTTTCAAACTTTCCTCACAGCAGCAGCAGCCCTGCAGTCTTTCCTGCCTCAGACCCACAAAACAGACCAAACTCAGCACTGCCATGTTGTTTCAGATGATGCTGCTGGCACCAGTTTGAAGCCCAGCCTGAGGATTCAGCTCCGAGAAAACAAAGAGCCACGTGTAGCATATAGACTGTATGTAGAAGATGGACACAGCCACCATGACATGTTCTAGCTACTCCAACTACTGACTATGGAACACACCATACACCAGGAAACCGTATATATAAATAGGCACAGATTTCTGCTAGTTAGACTCATAACAGACTAATAATTGAAGATACGATAAATTATTTAATTCTCTGATGCTTCCATTAAAAATGCTTCATAAACACAGTTCACTCAGATGATGTGAGGCCTGTAAGCTACAGTCAGTACCGTCAGTTTAGGGAGACACATCGAACTTTGGGACTGTAAAATCTAATGAAGGGAGTTATATGGAGTACAATTGATATGAAGGGGGAAATATTAATAGAGGGCAAGATAACTTTGTACCAGGCTTCAAACAGCTGGGAGGAGGCCTCGGGGCAGAACCAGATGAGCTTGAGGAGGTGACTGAACTCAGCTTAGACCCAGGTAGGCAGCAAAAAATGGGTGGATGGCCTTGACATGTTTATTCCATCTCTGAAATAACCTGCATTTCATGCCCGGGCTTTTCCGTTTGGTATAAATGATAATAAATAATAAACTGCGCTCTTGCATAGTTTGCAGATCACTGGGCTCAGGGTGTAAAACACCTGCTGGCCTCAAACTGAAGCTCAGCAAACATCAGCAAATACACTACAAAATAAAAGCTTTGAAACATCCAGCACAAACCACAGTTACACCATTAAAGTTTAAGTCTGTAGCAACAAAATGCAAACTGGACTTTAAGCCTGTGTTGGATTTACACGTGGTTCTTTATTTTAGCTGAAGCTTCAGTAGCGCCGTCACAAAGGGAAGCCCGTTGATCTCAGTCATGCATGAAGGGAGGAATATTTCTTTAGGCTGCTCATTTATTGACGTGTACAGCTCGAGCCTGACTGAAGTGACTTTCGAACATGTTCGCGTGTAGAAGTTCAAAAGTCGAAGCTAAATTTATTTCAGCTCTACACAAACACTACCTGTAACTGATCACTTCCCCTCTGGAGCTTTTATAGCTGGAGGCGACTAACTTACTGTTTTGCTGCTGCTTTCACTTTATTACTTTGTTGTTTGCAGAGTTTTGGGGCTTTGAGGAGTATAAAATATTCTTATTGGTGTAAATATATAGAAATATACATCATCTATTCATCAGGCCAGGAGCGACGTTTAGATGCAGATGTTGTTTGATCTGATTTTTCAGAGGACAAAGTCTGTGAGAGTTTCTCTACCCTCCTACCCTGCAGCCATCTGTTCAGTAATGTTTAGTTCACTGAGGTCTTATCTAAGCTACACAGTGTACCTCCTCTGAGTGTCTCACAGCACATTTAGATAAAGTTATGGAGGCGGGTAAAGACTGAACCTCATCTTCAGCAGCTGTTCTGCACACTGAGAGTCAAATATCCTTAATTCTGTTTGTTATGAAGAGAGATTTCTGTCTTTAATTATATTTTTATTATTATCACACTTTTTCTGCCTTTTTAAAATTTAAATTAAATTTAAAATTTCTTTAAAGGTTCTTTGAGGAAAGTTTGTAAATGAAGGTTTTAGTAGACTGCGTTATACCAGTGCATCTCAAAAAATTAGAATATTATTAAAAAGTTTATTTTTTCATAATTCAAATGGGGAAAATCTTCACATATTCTGTATTCATTACATGTAATGTTTCATGCCTATATGGAAGCATATTACCAGGAATGATGTCATCTGTCATCTACACAGCGTCAGCTTCCATCTGATGAAGAGCTTCATGGCGATGTCAATTTTCTTTTCGAGCAGCCCCGAATGATTTGTTGACCACGTTGTTCTCTGATTGGTCCTCGAGCTCACCTGAATTTGGCGTTAATGGAGAATCATCAAGAGAAAGATGAGAAACACACGAGCTGAAGAGCGCCAGCAAAGCAGCCTGAACTTTAATAATAATCATCACAGTTTGAAAACACGCTTCCAATATTTCACTTTATGTGTAATGAATATGAACATGGAATATATGAAAATTTGATAGTCGTGATATTCAAATGATCTGAGATGCACAATTATAAAACATAATTTAATAATTTTTGTTTTTGGGAGTAGACGATTAGATTTTGGAGCTTCATTCTAAAAATGTTGCACATTGATGAGGGAACAATGACATCATTGCTGTACTGCTTAACCCTTAAAGTTAACAGGCTACCATAAAAACATAATAATATTAGTTGTTATTGAGCTCATAGGGAGGAAGCTGATCTATATATACTTACTTTACATCTTTGGTGGATCTCTATATGTAGAAGAACCTAATAGTATTTAAAACATAATGTAGAGGTCTGCAGTGAGTCGTGCTTTCATTTTAATTTTCGGATATTTTCCTCAGTGTGGTTTTTAAATGTTACTAACTGGTTTGATGCAATTATTAAAAAAATAATTATTTGATTAATTATTGCTGCTGAGAACACAGACAGGTGTATTAAACCACAGGTGAGCAGTTCTTCAGCCTGAATCCCATTTACCCTCGAAGATTTTACCTTTTTCTGACCACTATTATAAAAAGAACGGAATCTTTATGGCTTACCTCCCCAAATAAAGTTAATGTTGAGTCAGTGCGCCATCTTGTGGTACGAATAGGTATTGCACTGAAGAACAGCCCAGTCTGCAGGATGAGTATGCAGATGTTTTAGGCCCAGATGTTTTGAAGCTTTTTATTCACATTCTGTTGATCGTTTAGTTTATTTTGAAAGGTTTTCAGGTCTGTGCTAGAGTGAAGATAAAAGAGAAAATTACAGTGATAAATACAAAATGAGTGCAATTAAAGAGAAACGTTTTCCATGACGGGAGGTGTGTTATTATGTTTATCAATAAGTCATTCTTTTCTGAGTGACTTTCCTTTCAAAGAGCTGTGCCGCCCTCTGGTCATACAGGTGTTACTGTTACACACATCTGCAGCAGTGTGATAGTTGTGTGTGTTTATGAAAATCAGACGTGCAGCACAGAGCAGTTATTGGTGACCTCATGAATATTTAGCCTTTAGAGATGTTTTCCAGCTCAAAGAGATTCAGAGTGAATGTTTTACCTTCTGTGAAGGCTCAGCTTAGATGTTTTATACGCAGGTTTGGAGCTCAGACTCGGTGCAGACTGTTGGCTTTTGTACAGTGACCTTTGACCTCCAGAGTTTCCTGTATGACTCAGATTTGGTTGTTTGGGTTTGATCCTGTTTGTTTTTGTCAACTGCTGAACGGCTGCAGAGAAAACTCAGCGACTGTGTGAGAGACGTCTAAATATGATGATTTCATGCTTAAATGTGGAGATTAATGCATTTGAACACTTTACACACGATGGTCATGTGACCAAAACAAGTAGTTCATTTGTTTGTTTATTCATCCAGTTTTATGTTCACAGAAACTAAACCTGTTTAAACCTGTTTAAACCTGTTTAAACCTGTTTGTACTGACGGTAATTTTTACTTCGGGAGTCGTTGATGTTGGATTATGTTCAGGACGTCAGAGTTAATGTTTCCATGTGGTGTAAACTGATACAGGAAGGTCAAATATGGGTGTGTATCTGATAAAGTATGTGTTAAATAAGATATGTGTGTTTTAACAAAAGGTAAAGCTGCTTTGAAAATAATTCATAATGTGACAAAGAAGAAGATAAAACCTGAAGAACATGTTTTCTGCATGGACGTGTTTGTTCCTGAAAGCTGCTCAGACCACTCTGATAATTTGAGCTTCTTTTGTCACCTGAAAATGCAGATTTGTTTCCTCTGAAAACAAAACAGGTTCCAGACCAAAGATGGTTCACAGTATTTATCAGCTTCGACCCTCCGGTGCGTGACGGGTCTGAGCAGATCTCGATGCCTTTACTGCCTGGGTTGAAATGATGAGTGTAGATGTTATTATTCTGTTTCCTGCAGCTTTCACCGTTAAACTGTACTGAAACTAAAAACCATCAGTCTCCATCACATGAAAAAAAGGAGCTCAAAATATTTTTACTGAGAGAAAAGAAACGATGGAAGAATCTCAGAGTTGCTGCTGAAAACCCGACTTTAGTATTTTTGTTATTTTCATACATGAAACTTCCTTGGTGTCCTCTGACTGACCAGCTGATTGTTGAACAGTGATAACAGAAAATGACGTGTAAATCCTGAGTGGTACTAATAATGTATTAAACTACAGTACATCAGTATTGTCCTCCAACATGTAACGAAATGATGGATTAATAAATTATTTGGTGAAAACAACCTTTGTTTGACGACCGGATCATTTTACTCCTTCTCTTTGATGACTTTCATCAGGCTGCATGTAAACAGACGTGCTGCATCACCACCAACCTTTCTAAGTCGTTTTCTTTTCTGCTGTTATGGAACATTTAAAGCTGCATTAATTGATTTCAAACACGAGTGAGTCATCTAATTATTATATTAATTTTGTCATTATGGTCTGTACAGTGTGCGTTACACTGGTGCAGTGTCTCCTCACAGGAAGACAGCCATCTTTGCTCATTCACGTGACCACACATCCCTCTTTGTTTAACATGACGTTATAATTACATTTAATTCTGGTTTTCTGGCAAAATAAAATAAAATGCTTTGAGTAAAACTCAAACGTGGTCACTACTCACCTTTGCTTTTTTTCTGTTTGTCCCCAAAAGAATTCAGTTTTAGTGGAAAACCAGTGTTTGGAAACTATCAACAAATATCCTAAAAAACATTGCACACATGTGAAAAACTTACACTGTTTATATAGCAAAACTAAATTGATCTTTGTCTCTTACCTGCAGTCAGGTTTCAGGGCAGGATTACTCGGATATCTGTTTCTCACAGGCAACAAGACATCTGAAACACTCCTGTCTGTGTCTGACCAACATACCGTTGTCTTAAGAGCCAATTACAGCAGAGCATCCTTCCTGCAGGTCTAAGTTAACACTGGCATGTCTTGATTGGTCCAAAAAACTCAACAATGGGCGGTACCCCAGCAATGGTGGTGCAAAGCAGGTTGATCTGGACGACCTAAAGCACTCCAACAAAGGGCATAAAATGATGAGGACACAAGGCATGAGATAAAGCAATTGGAGAAGGAGCTGCCTCCTCCTGTTGCTGCTGCAGAGACAGAGCATACATGTCAGTCAGAGATTCATGCCTTTTCTCACTCTGCCACACAAACATCTCATATTTCACCTGAAAAACAAATTGATTGACTCTATAACATAAAAGAGAGAATGTAACTGGAGGGGAAAGTATTTCAGAAAATGGGAGGGGCAGACTAAGAAGAGAGCTTAATCCTAGTGCAGCGAATTCTGGCTTCAGGTGCGAAACAGGCCAAGTGAACGGCAGGCAGATGAGTTGTCAGAGTTTGGTTTTTTTTTTCAAACTGATGTGGGCAGGAGGACAGGGAGAGGAGGCTTAAATGCAGCCATGCTGCAGCCACGTTGCTGGTCGCTGAATGAGAAGCACAATTGTCACAGGCTGGGTCTCTGGGTCGCTTTTGGTTATTCAAGTCACGTTTCACGTTTTGTTTCATCTGCATTTGGGTCCACCTTTCACTCTACACACAGTCAACCCCGCTAATTGTGACAACAATAGTGAGAGTGGTGTTTGGGTACTTTTATGAGAGAGAGAAGACAAATGTGCTCCAATTATAAGTTTTTACAGTTTATTATCAAAACCCTTAGAATTTCAAATTGCTTTACATGGCACAGTGAACCTTGGTCTCTGTGGCTCAGAGACCAAGGCTTTTGCAACCAGGCAGTAAACACTTTTTATTGCAGGTCACAGAAACTGGGGCGATCGTGGCTCAAGAGTTGGGAGTTCACCTTGTAATTGGAAGGTTGCCGGTTCGAGCCTTGGACAGTCTCGTTCCTTGTGTCCTTGGGCAAGACACTTCACCCGTTGCCTACTGGTGGTCAGAGGGCCCAGTGGCACCAGTGTCCAGCAGCCTCGCCTCTGTCAGTGCGCCCCAGGGTGCCATCACCAGTGTGTGAATGTGTGTGTGAATGGGTGGATGACTGAATGTGTGAAGCGCTTTGGGGTCCTTAGGGACTAGTAAAGCGCTTTAGAAAAATACAGGCCATTTGAATGTTAACATGATTGGTCAGAAGATTCCATAACAGCACCTTATTCATGGCCTTGGCCACAATCCATGGAGAAGGCAGCTTCTCTCTGTTTATGTCTGTTAGTATCAGAGTAACTGCACTTCCTCTTCTCTGTGTGGCCCAGCTAAAAACCACGAGGCCTTTCAGCAGATAAAAATAACGGATACAGGCACAGTGAGCTGCTCAGAACAGATAAATGTATCAGTGAACAGTTTAATCATCTGAAGAATTCAAAGTAATTCAAATTTTTATTTGCACTGCAGCTTTGGCCTGACAATAGCAGTTAGGAGTGCACACTTCATGTTCCTCTTTTATAATGATAGTGCCATCATCACAAGCCACGTCATGTCTAATCATTTTGTCACAGCGGCCAGTAGCCGCCACAGAAGGGAAGGACTCAAAGGCAGACACAGTGAGCTCAGTAATTTAACACAAGTGATTTATTTCATGACAACAGTGAAAATAACATTACATAACTCCTTGAAAACTCCTTGACCGAGCGAGGCTGTAGAGGAGAAGTGAGGATTTCTGGCTGGAGGCTGTCAACGGAGTGACGGTGAGAACAAAGAGGTAAGATGTAGACACAGGAAGAAACTGGTAAGGCAAACTCTCGACCTGTAGAAAACACAGAGGTACGCGGCCTGAGTAGCTGACGGGCTGGCGAAGGAGAGTTGACCAGGCTGGGTTTAAGTGCAAGCGGAAAACTGCTGCCAGCCTCCAGAACACCCCCCCACTCACTTGGATTGTGACACATTTTCTGTTTTCATGACTCCATGGGTGCTGCAACCTGGTACCTTTAACACAAGCCTACCCTGTGCCAACTATAAAGCAGAGCCATCAGATCGCCTCACTGAAGGATTCAGGGGTTTATCTGTGTTCTCTTATTTATATATTTAAAGAAATTGAATGAGGTAAAACAAAAGAAACCACAATAACAATCAGTTATCAAAATAATCTGATTAGCATTATAATATAATAATCTGAAGCATTTTTTGGAGGTTTTCAATTGAGAAAGTAATCGATAACTGGAGGATGATGAAGCAACACTGTGGTTTTACCATCGTTGTTGTGTACTGGACACTTAAGAACACTCAGTCTACACTGGATTTAAAAAGCCACAACATTCACTGCAAGAGCAGCTACACCTGCAGAAAGCTGGGCTCAGTGAAATCATGAAGGTTAAAGCCGGTTTGTAATGACTGACATGCAGACACGTGAATGTTTGCTGAGCGAAGCTTTAATCAGAGATTTCATCAGGCTTTAAAGAAGCACAGAACTTTATACAAACACACAAGTGCTGTGAAAACTTCTATTCTCAATTAAAATGATGTATTACAGTTAATACAGACTGCAGTTTTCTATCAGCCTTTTCTTCAGCTAACAATAAGATTACAGGTTCAGTTTCAGGTGTCACTCAAAGTAAAGCTGAAACTCATTCAAAATAAAAGCACCAACAAACACATCAAAAGTAACACTTCATAACAATTATTCTTAATAAACAGCAAACTGATGGATTATTACTGCTAACAAAACAATAAATGAATAATGTTTAACGCTATAATTGATTCATAAGTATGTAATTAGTTTGTGGTTGTTTGTTCTAATCCTCGGGGAGTCACATAAACATGAACAGTGAGTGAAATAGCACATAAATGCTCTCCAGGCACACTGTGATTTATGGCTCTGCCACCCCATCGGCCAACTTTACATTCATTATTTAACGCAAAAACTTCTTTTTCAGCCTCACAATAACCATCCACATACTGCTTTTATCTGAAACACACAGGTTTCATTAACCACTTCCAAACTATTACATTCACATCTGTTGTAGCTTTGCGATAATCGTCCTGAATCTGTTTCGAATCATAAACTGCTACCAACTCAAATATCAAAAAGTCTTCCAATTAGCAGCTGATATAAATTAGAATGAATAAATTCTTATTAAATCTAATATTTTTTTCCATTGAAGTTGTTTTTTTTTTAAATAATTGTAATTGTTGGAAAAATCCAGAGCTTAAAAAACGAACAACTAGATAGATAGAATTTTATTTCAAACATGCAAATATAACTGAAATAACAGTTATATTTGACTTTGACTGTTGTTGTTGTTTTTTATTTGACTGTGACCTTTGACTGATTTTTTCTTGACTTCAGCAAACATCACGTCACCGTGATAATCACACAGTGGGTATTTTATTTTGTTATGTTTTAGCAGTAAATTGAGAGCTATATCATTTTGTAGACAATGGACTTGAGGCGTGTATTACAAAAGTTATTATTAAAAAATGACAAACAGATGACATTTTTACTATTTTTTGCTTAATTTCAGCCGTAGCCTTAATCTAAATGTGATCTTATTGTTTGTTGATTTTGTCTTGTGGGGTTTTTTGTTTTGTCATTGTTGTACTATGTGTTTTATTCTATTGCTAAGTGTCCTTGGATGTCTTGAAAGGCACTTTTAAATCAAATGTATTATTATTATTATAAATACATATTATTTTATAAATAGATCTGTAAGTTAAAAGGATTTGGATTTGATATCATTTTGTTAAAGTCAAATTCAATTCAGCACGACTACCACGAGCAGTTTTGGGACTAAACTGAGCTGCATTAAATTTCAAAGAGAATTTAAAAAGCGACTTATGGTTTGTATCAGTTAGCAAAGACAAATATAAATGTAGCTGGACCTTAAATTGCTGAGTCATCACTTAGACAAAAAATTCCAGGTTACAGGCAGAAAGTGAGGGAGGCAGAAAGTACTTCAGCTTTTAAAATGAAAACGAATCATTAATAATGTTCAGCAATTTTTTTAAATTATTTTTTTTAAATGTTCCTTCCTGCATAAACGAGTTGGTGCATTATGAGATACAGTTTTCGACAATCTGACCATCATCGAAGCATTTAATGCAATCGTAACGATTATCACGTCTGTAACAGCGAAATATGTTTTTAGAGCCAATGAATTCCCCAATATTTGTCAGGGCCTCTGTTGTACTGCTTTTTATTTCTTCTCTTTTTTTATCTGAATCAATGTTCATCTGACCTGGCTGGAATACAGTTTGAAACACAAATGCCTTTGCTCCCCACTCGTGTTCAGTAAAGAGATTTTTAAGCTCATCAGTGATCCTGTAGTGTTTATTTGGATTTGGATCTGCACAGCTTGTTAAACATGGACTGGCGTAAGAGAAGAAGACCAACAAATCACCATCCTGACCTTCAAGATATAGATTCTGCAGAAGACGCCACTCTGCATGTTGAGTATAGACCCTGTTGTTAATGGTTACTTTGTTTATTCTGGCTGACACAAG
This sequence comes from Maylandia zebra, assembly GCF_041146795.1. Taxonomy (NCBI): domain Eukaryota; kingdom Metazoa; phylum Chordata; class Actinopteri; order Cichliformes; family Cichlidae; genus Maylandia; species Maylandia zebra. The sequence goes on along the minus strand of NC_135187.1, from coordinate 6,671,943 downwards.
TCTAGAAGTCCTGAGGATGCCGTCATCCCATTGTAGCTCTTGGGCTCCCGTCACTCGACTTAGGTCATAAGAGACTTGGTTTCCATCCTTCGGAATACTTACGGCCACAGCATACATTGATCTTTCCCTGTCACAAAAAAGAAACACACACACACACACACACACACACACACACACACACACACACACACACACACACACACACACACACACACACACACACACACACACACACATTAATAGAGAGCTTTGTGACAGCTGGTAAAGATGGCTAACGTACATGTCAGACGTAATACAAAGAAATCTGTAGCAGCATTCCTCATGTTGAGGTGTCAAAGTTTCTTATTTTCCAGTTTTATTTTTATTCCATTTTGACTTTTTTGGGGTTTAGTTTTGTTTCATTTCACTTCAAAGTGAGTTTTCTTGATTCAGGTTAGTTTTTATTGTTTGAAAATGTTTAGCTGTAGTTTATTTTTTGATAGTTTTAGTGTCAGTTTTAATGTTTTTTGTTATAATTGTATGGTGGATGTAGGGAAATCATTACAGATGCTTCCTCTGCATTTTTTATTTATTTATTTATTTTTGGTTAGATTTTCAAATTCACAAAATCATGCCAGGTTGTTTTCTTTTTCTTAAGTCTAGTTTTTAATTAAAATTTTATTTTATTGAACTAGCTTTTTTTAGTTTAGTTTTAACTATAATAACTCTGCGTGTAACCATATGTCACCACCTTATAACATAGCTCAGCTCTCCCAAGCTTAGCAAACAGCCCTGACTGCACAAGAAAACAAATTTTAAAACATATTTAGTTTGAGAGACCATAGATGATGCTGACTTACTCCCGTGTGGCTGGTCTGACTGTTGTTGTTAGAACACCTATGAGTGTCGCGAGCTGGTTTTGGTCTATTTCAGCCAAACTTCCAGCAGACAGACAGAAGACCATCGTCACAGTGATCCACCAGAGACCAGCCATCTGCACTCAGTTTCATAACAGATATTGTTAGTAAGAGGTCATTTGGACTGAGGCCGTTTCTCATATCAGCTTTTCTTCATTCATTTGCACATGATTTGCACTGACAGGTGTCCACATCTGGAGCTGGATGTGAGACACTTTAAATGTCAGACTAAAGTTAAGTTATTCAAAATAAAATAAAATGCTTTGAGTAAAACTCAAACGTGGTCACTACTCACCTTTGCTTTTTTTCTGTTTGTCCCCAAAAGAATTCAGTTTTAGTGGAAAACCAGTGTTTGGAAACTATCAACAAATATCCTAAAAAACATTGCACACATGTGAAAAACTTACACTGTTTATATAGCAAAACTAAATTGATCTTTGTCTCTTACCTGCAGTCAGGTTTCAGGGCAGGATTACTCAGATATCTGTTTCTCACAGGCAACGAGACATCTGAAACACTCCTGTCTGTGTCTGACCAATATACCGTTATCTTAAGAGCCAATTACAGCAGAGCATCCTTCCTGCAGGTCTAAGTTAACACTGGCGTGTCTTGATTGGTCCAAAAAACTCAACAATGGGCGGTACCCCAGCAATGGTGGTGCAAAGCAGGTTGATCTGGACGACCTAAAGCACTCCAACAAAGGGCATAAAATGATGAGGACACAAGGCATGAGATAAAGCAATTGGAGAAGGAGCTGCCTCCTCCTGTTGCTGCTGCAGAGACAGAGCATACATGTCAGTCAGAGATTCATGCCTTTTCTCACTCTGCCACACAAACATCTCATATTTCACCTGAAAAACAAATTGATTGACTCTATAACATAAAAGAGAGAATGTAACTGGAGGGGAAAGTATTTCAGAAAATGGGAGGGGCAGACTAAGAAGAGAGCTTAATCCTAGTGCAGCGAATTCTGGCTTCAGGTGCGAAACAGGCCAAGTGAACGGCAGGCAGATGAGTTGTCAGAGTTTGGTTTTTTTTTTCAAACTGATGTGGGCAGGAGGACAGGGAGAGGAGGCTTAAATGCAGCCATGCTGCAGCCACGTTGCTGGTCGCTGAATGAGAAGCACAATTGTCACAGGCTGGGTCTCTGGGTCGCTTTTGGTTATTCAAGTCACGTTTCACGTTTTGTTTCATCTGCATTTGGGTCCACCTTTCACTCTACACACAGTCAACCCCGCTAATTGTGACAACAATAGTGAGAGTGGTGTTTGGGTACTTTTATGAGAGAGAGAAGACAAATGTGCTCCAATTATAAGTTTTTACAGTTTATTATCAAAACCCTTAGAATTTCAAATTGCTTTACATGGCACAGTGAACCTTGGTCTCTGTGGCTCAGAGACCAAGGCTTTTGCAACCAGGCAGTAAACACTTTTTATTGCAGGTCACAGAAACTGGGGCGATCGTGGCTCAAGAGTTGAGAGTTCACCTTGTAATCCGAAGGTTGCCGGTTCGAGCCTTGGACAGTCTCGTTCCTTGTGTCCTTGGGCAAGACACTTCACCCGTTGCCTACTGGTGGTCAGAGGGCCCAGTGGCACCAGTGTCCAGCAGCCTCGCCTCTGTCAGTGCGCCCCAGGGTGCCATCACCAGTGTGTGAATGTGTGTGTGAATGGGTGGATGACTGAATGTGTGAAGCGCTTTGGGGTCCTTAGGGACTAGTAAAGCGCTTTAGAAAAATACAGGCCATTTGAATGTTAACATGATTGGTCAGAAGATTCCATAACAGCACCTTATTCATGGCCTTGGCCACAATCCATGGAGAAGGCAGCTTCTCTCTGTTTATGTCTGTTAGTATCAGAGTAACTGCACTTCCTCTTCTCTGTGTGGCCCAGCTAAAAACCACGAGGCCTTTCAGCAGATAAAAATAACGGATACAGGCACAGTGAGCTGCTCAGAACAGATAAATGTATCAGTGAACAGTTTAATCATCTGAAGAATTCAAAGTAATTCAAATTTTTATTTGCACTGCAGCTTTGGCCTGACAATAGCAGTTAGGAGTGCACACTTCATGTTCCTCTTTTATAATGATAGTGCCATCATCACAAGCCACGTCATGTCTAATCATTTTGTCACAGCGGCCAGTAGCCGCCACAGAAGGGAAGGACTCAAAGGCAGACACAGTGAGCTCAGTAATTTAACACAAGTGATTTATTTCATGACAACAGTGAAAATAACATTACATAACTCCTTGAAAACTCCTTGACCGAGCGAGGCTGTAGAGGAGAAGTGAGGATTTCTGGCTGGAGGCTGTCAACGGAGTGACGGTGAGAACAAAGAGGTAAGATGTAGACACAGGAAGAAACTGGTAAGGCAAACTCTCGACCTGTAGAAAACACAGAGGTACGCGGCCTGAGTAGCTGACGGGCTGGCGAAGGAGAGTTGACCAGGCTGGGTTTAAGTGCAAGCGGAAAACTGCTGCCAGCCTCCAGAACACCCCCCCACTCACTTGGATTGTGACACATTTTCTGTTTTCATGACTCCATGGGTGCTGCAACCTGGTACCTTTAACACAAGCCTACCCTGTGCCAACTATAAAGCAGAGCCATCAGATCGCCTCACTGAAGGATTCAGGGGTTTATCTGTGTTCTCTTATTTATATATTTAAAGAAATTGAATGAGGTAAAACAAAAGAAACCACAATAACAATCAGTTATCAAAATAATCTGATTAGCATTATAATATAATAATCTGAAGCATTTTTTGGAGGTTTTCAATTGAGAAAGTAATCGATAACTGGAGGATGATGAAGCAACACTGTGGTTTTACCATCGTTGTTGTGTACTGGACACTTAAGAACACTCAGTCTACACTGGATTTAAAAAGCCACAACATTCACTGCAAGAGCAGCTACACCTGCAGAAAGCTGGGCTCAGTGAAATCATGAAGGTTAAAGCCGGTTTGTAATGACTGACATGCAGACACGTGAATGTTTGCTGAGCGAAGCTTTAATCAGAGATTTCATCAGGCTTTAAAGAAGCACAGAACTTTATACAAACACACAAGTGCTGTGAAAACTTCTATTCTCAATTAAAATGATGTATTACAGTTAATACAGACTGCAGTTTTCTATCAGCCTTTTCTTCAGCTAACAATAAGATTACAGGTTCAGTTTCAGGTGTCACTCAAAGTAAAGCTGAAACTCATTCAAAATAAAAGCACCAACAAACACATCAAAAGTAACACTTCATAACAATTATTCTTAATAAACAGCAAACTGATGGATTATTACTGCTAACAAAACAATAAATGAATAATGTTTAACGCTATAATTGATTCATAAGTATGTAATTAGTTTGTGGTTGTTTGTTCTAATCCTCGGGGAGTCACATAAACATGAACAGTGAGTGAAATAGCACATAAATGCTCTCCAGGCACACTGTGATTTATGGCTCTGCCACCCCATCGGCCAACTTTACATTCATTATTTAACGCAAAAACTTCTTTTTCAGCCTCACAATAACCATCCACATACTGCTTTTATCTGAAACACACAGGTTTCATTAACCACTTCCAAACTATTACATTCACATCTGTTGTAGCTTTGCGATAATCGTCCTGAATCTGTTTCGAATCATAAACTGCTACCAACTCAAATATCAAAAAGTCTTCCAATTAGCAGCTGATATAAATTAGAATGAATAAATTCTTATTAAATCTAATATTTTTTTCCATTGAAGTTGTTTTTTTTTTAAATAATTGTAATTGTTGGAAAAATCCAGAGCTTAAAAAACGAACAACTAGATAGATAGAATTTTATTTCAAACATGCAAATATAACTGAAATAACAGTTATATTTGACTTTGACTGTTGTTGTTGTTTTTTATTTGACTGTGACCTTTGACTGATTTTTTCTTGACTTCAGCAAACATCACGTCACCGTGATAATCACACAGTGGGTATTTTATTTTGTTATGTTTTAGCAGTAAATTGAGAGCTATATCATTTTGTAGACAATGGACTTGAGGCGTGTATTACAAAAGTTATTATTAAAAAATGACAAATAGATTACATTTTTACTATTTTTTGCTTAATTTCAGCCGTAGCCTTAATCTAAATGTGATCTTATTGTTTGTTGATTTTATCTTGTGGGGTTTTTTGTTTTGTCATTGTTCTACTATGTGTTTTATTCTATTGCTAAGTGTCCTTGGATGTCTTGAAAGGCACTTTTAAATCAAATGTATTATTATTATTATAAATACATATTATTTTATAAATAGATCTGTAAGTTAAAAGGATTTGGATTTGATATCATTTTGTTAAAGTCAAATTCAATTCAGCACGACTACCACGAGCAGTTTTGGGACTAAACTGAGCTGCATTAAATTTCAAAGAGAATTTAAAAAGCGACTTATGGTTTGTATCAGTTAGCAAAGACAAATATAAATGTAGCTGGACTTTAAATTGCTGAGTCATCACTTAGACAAAAAATTCCAGGTTACAGGCAGAAAGTGAGGGAGGCAGAAAGTACTTCAGCTTTTAAAATGAAAACGAATCATTAATAATGTTCAGCAATTTTTTTAAATTATTTTTTTTAAATGTTCCTTCCTGCATAAACGAGTTGGTGCATTATGAGATACAGTTTGGCTCAATCTGATCACCATCGAAGCATTTAATGCATTTGTAACCAAGATTAACACGTCTGTAACAGCGAAATATGTTTTCAGAGCCAATGAATTCCCCAATATTTGTCAGGGCCTCTGTTGTACTGCTTTTTATTTCTTCTCTTTTTTTATCTGAATCAATGTTCGTCTGACCTGGCTGGAATACAGTTTGAAACACAAATGCCTTTGCTCCCCACTCGTGTTCAGTAAAGAGATTTTTAAGCTCATCAGTGATCCTGTAGGGTTTATTTGGATTTGGATCTGCACAGCTTGTTAAACATGGACTGGCGTAAGAGAAGAAGACCAACAAATCACCATCCTGACCTTTAAGATATAGATTCTGCAGAAGACGCCACTCTGCATGTTGAGTATAGACCCTTTTGTTAATGGTTACTTTTTTTATTCTGGCTGACACAAGGCTAGAAGTCCTGAGGATGCCGTCATCCCATTGTAGCTCTTCGTTTTCCGTCACTCGACTTAGGTCATAAGAGACTTGGTTTCCATCCTTCGGAATACTTACGGCCACAGCATACATTGATCTTTCCCTGTCACAAAAAAGAAACACACACACACACACACACACACGCGCGCGCACACACACACACACACACACACACACACACACACACACACACACACACACACACACACACACACACACACATTAATAGAGAGCTTTGTGACAGCTGGTAAAGATGGCTAACGTACATGTCAGACGTAATACAAAGAAATCTGTAGCAGCATTCCTCATGTTGAGGTGTCAAAGTTTCTTATTTTCCAGTTTTATTTTTATTCCATTTTGACTTTTTTGGGGTTTAGTTTTGTTTCATTTCACTTCAAAGTGAGTTTTCTTGTTTCAGGTTAGTTTTTATTGTTTGAAAATGTTTAGCTGTAGTTTATTTTTTGATAGTTTTAGTGTCAGTTTTAATGTTTTTGGTTATAATTGTATGGTGGATGTAGGGAAATCATTACAGATGCTTCCTCTGCATTTTTTATTTATTTATTTATTTTTGGTTAGATTTTCAAATTCACAAAATCATGTCAGGTAGTTTTCTTTTTCTTAAGTCTAGTTTTTAATTAAAATTTTATTTTATTGAACTAGCTTTTTTTAGTTTAGTTTTAACTATAATAACTCTGCGTGTAACCATATGTCACCTTATAACATAGCTCAGCTCTCCCAAGCTTAGCAAACAGCCCTGACTGCACAAGAAAACAAATTTTAAAACATATTTAGTTTCAGAGACCATAGAGGATGCTGACTTACTCCTCGTGTCTGACTGTTGTTGTTAGAACACCTATGAGTGTCGCGAGCTGGCTTTGGTCTATTTCAGCCAAACTTCCAGCAGACAGACAGAAGACCATCGTCACAGTGATCCACCAGAGACCAGCCATCTGCACTCAGAGTTTCATAACAGATATTGTTAGTAAGAGGTCATTTGGACTGAGGCCGTTTCTCATATCAGCTTTTCTTCATTCATTTGCACATGATTTGCATGGACAGGTGTCCACATCTGGAGCTGGATGTGAGACACTTTAAATGTCAGACTAAAGTTAAGTTATTCAAAATAAAATAAAATGCTTTGAGTAAAACTCAAACGTGGTCACTACTCACCTTTGCTTTTTTTCTGTTTGTCCCCAAAAGAATTCAGTTTTAGTGGAAAACCAGTGTTTGGAAACTATCAACAAATATCCTAAAAAACATTGCACACATGTGAAAAACTTACACTGTTTATATAGCAAAACTAAATTGATCTTTGTCTCTTACCTGCAGTCAGGTTTCATATGGCGTTATTTTTGTGCCACTATTCTGAGCGCACGTAAAAAAGGTTTGCAGGTGCAAGTGTTGCATTTTGAGGAGAAATTTATTTTGAGCGAAGAAAAGCTGAATTTGAGTGAACAAAATTCATTGCTGCATGCAAAAAATGTATATCCGTGTTTGCTATTATCCATATACACACGCACAATAGCAGCCCCTCTCGCTCAGTTTTTGTATTTGCGCTCGCAATGTGTCGCTCACGCTCTCAACATTTCTGCCCGTGCACGCTCAACTCTTTCTGTACACCGTTATATTTGTGCCACAAAACCAGCCAATCACAGACTTGGATGCAAAAAAATCTGATTGGCTGTTTTTGTCTCCAATCAGCTCGAAAGGACGAAATGCAATATCCCAGAATCCATTTCGTCCAAAGCTCAAACGAGGCAGTGGCGGAGGAACACAGAGTGGCGGAGTTTGAAATATTACTCTTTCTGGGACACAAAATAAACTTTTAAGATATTTTCATGTTAGAATGTAGCTGTGTGAACTTCAAATATCTGCTCGATTTATCAAGACATCACATATTTGCATAAGTGCTCCAACGTTTTCGGAGATGCCTGTTACCCACCAGCTGACCGGGTGGGAACTCGGGTTAAACATAATATATAAGGCTGAACTGACAAAAAAATCACCGACTACACCACCAGGTATTATTGGAAAAACCATAAAGCCTTTGAACGAAAACAAACGCTGTTGTGACAGTGATGTACACTGTTTTGTTGGTATATATGTATGATTTGTATCACCTTCATGTTTCCAGCTTTACAGCTGTGGCTCCAGCAAACATCAGCTGATACTAGAAATTAATTTTAAATAAATTCTAACAACAGCTGATCAATTTTGAACGTGCTGCTGTTGTTGTTTAGCGCAACATCCGCTGGTTTCCTGTTTCTGGCGCAAAGTGGGAGATAAACAAACAAGAGAGACGATCAGCTGATCATTGATCAGTTTCATGATTGAAGTAGCAACAGGAGAGGGAGGGAGAATGAGGAGAGAAGAGGCAGCTAAGACACAGAATAACTCCAGCTTTGTGTCTTTTTTATTCTCGCTGAAGTCTTTTCCCCTCAATACGGATGTATTGTAATTGGTCCAGCCCAGAGTTGATTATTACCAGTTGGCTAATCCACCACCTTTCATTGTTTATACCATTACAAAAACAAACAAACTAACATAAAAATGAAAAATCACCATTGGCCCACCGGGCAAATGCCGGGTAAATGCCCAATGGCCAGTCCAGGTATTCGGTCAGCTGGTGGGTAACAGGCATCTCCAAAAACGTTAGAGCACTTATGCAAATATGTGATGTCTTGATAAATCGAGCAGATATTAGAAGTTTACACAGCACCATTCTCGCATGAAAATATCTTAAAAGTTTATTTTGTGACCCACAAAGAGTAATATTTCAAACTCCGCCACTCTGTGTTCCTCCGCCACTGCCTCGTTTGAGTTTTGGACGAAATGGATTCTGGGATATTGCATTTCGTCATTTCGAGCTGGTTGGAGACGAAAACAGCCAATCAGATTTTTTTTGCATCCAAGTCTGTGATTGGCTGGTTTTGTGGCACAAATATAACGGTGTACAGAACGAGTTGAGCGCGCACGGGCTGAAATGTTGAGAGCGCGAGCGACACATTGCGAGCGAGCGCAAGTGCAAAAACTGAGCGAGAGGGGCTGCTATTGTGCGTGTGTATATGGATAATAGCAAACACGGATATACATTTTTTGCATGCAGCAATGAATTTTGTTCACTCAAATTCAGCTTTTCTTCGCTCAAAATAAATTTCTCCTCAAAATGCAACACTTGCACCTGCAAATTTTTTTTACGTGCGCTCAGAATAGTGGCACAAAAATAACGCCATAGTTTCAGGGCAGGATTACTCAGATATCTGTTTCTCACAGGCAACAAGACATCTGAAACACTCCTGTCTGTGTCTGACCAACATACCGTTGTCTTAAGAGCCAATTACAGCAGAGCATCCTTCCTGCAGGTCTAAGTTAACACTGGCGTGTCTTGATTGGTCCAAAAAACTCAACAATGGGCGGTACCCCAGCAATGGTGGTGCAAAGCAGGTTGATCTGGACGACCTAAAGCACTCCAACAAAGGGCATAAAATGATGAGGACACAAGGCATGAGATAAAGCAAATGGAGAAGGAGCTGCCTCCTCCTGTTGCTGCTGCAGAGACAGAGCATACATGTCAGTCAGAGATTCATGCCTTTTCTCACTCTGCCACACAAACATCTCATATTTCACCTGAAAAACAAATTCATCAGTCATAGTTATTCAGAGAAAACTGTCACAGGACCCAGAGGCCAGCATGAGAGATGGACCCAAGTTCAGATACCAAAACACACACAGATTTAAGTTTTATTGTGACAGAAACAGAGCACAATTTATTAAATGAGTGAAGCGGGGAATAATACAGGATTTGCCAATGATTATTCTCTGGCTGGAGTAGCATTTCACGACACAGGCTTGGAACAGGAATAGACGGGGCCGGGAGACTCTGTAACATAAAAGGGAGAATGTAAGTGGAGGGGAAGGGAAAAAAGATCTTAATCCTAGTGCAGTGAATTCTGGCTTCAGGTAGGAAACAGGCCAGGTGAACGGCAGGCTGATGAGCTGTCAGAGTTTTTTTTTTCAATCTGAGGTGGAGGTGATTCCGGGGTGGGCAGGAGGACAGGCAGAGGAGGCTTAAATGAAGCCACGTTGCTGGTCGCTGAATGAGAAGCACAATGTGAGAGTGGTGTTTGTTTGTTTTTTATGAGAGAGAGAAGACAAATATGCTCCAATTATAAGCACTTCCGTTGCCAAGGCTACCACCTCTTGTCCTCCGGTTAGGCCTGCTGAGTTAAACAAGGGGTGCGCTGTTAGCTGCTCAGAATAGATAAATTTATCAGTGAACAGTTTAATCATCTGAAGAATTCAAAGTAATTCAAATTTTTATTTGCACTGCAGCTTTGGCCTGACAATAGCAGTTAGGAGTGCACACTTCATGTTCCTCTTTTATAATGATAGTGCCATCATCACAAGCCACGTCATGTCTAATCATTTTGTCACAGCGGCCAGTAGCCGCCACAGAAGGGAAGGACTCAAAGGCAGACACAGTGAGCTCAGTAATTTAACACAAGTGATTTATTTCATGACAACAGTGAAAATAACATTACATAACTCCTTGAAAACTCCTTGACCGAGCGGTCAGGTCTAAGTTAACACTGGCGTGTCTTGATTGGTCCAAAAAACTCAACAATGGGCGGTACCCCAGCAATGGTGGTGCAAAGCAGGTTGATCTGGACGACCTAAAGCACTCCAACAAAGGGCATAAAATGATGAGGACACAAGGTGAAGGAAATTGCCTTCCCGGGTTTCCTCCGTGGCGTGAGCGATAAGCAGAGTTCTGTCCTTTCCTTATAAGATTCCTAATTATTTAAAGTAACACTCAGGTATGCCATTCAGCTGGGTTAGTTACGACGTCGGGAGCAGCTTGGGAGAACAAGGAAACACAGACTGCTTCAGGTTGTCTTCCCAAATCGACTCAAAGGTTTATTTGATACACAGCAGTTTATATAGATGAAAAAAGGTTCGTGTGTCAGCTTTCCCAGTTCAAACCGGTACAGACCAAATAAGGAAACGTCTTCCTGCCTTCTGAGCAAAGTATCCCTTGTGTAGTTTATCAGTTCAGCTACAATTTATGATCATCCCAGCAAAATACACTCCTAGACATAGAATACAGAGTTCTTTCATCAGTGAATTCTGAAACAAACCACCTAGCCTTTAACGAGCCTTTTCCAGGAGATAAAGAAAAAGGGAGGATGGGAGTAAGGAAGTGGTCTCATCTCTGTGGTGTTTTTGACCTTCTGGTACCAGCTTGTGAGTCTTACACATTAATTCTTGGGTCACAGAGAAAGAGAAAAACAACTAGTAGATTGGCCTTATTGAGTAACAGTTTTCCTGTATAAAACAATATCCTGTAAATGCTTACCGTGGTATCAAAATATCTAACAGTTCCCCTCTTTTATTATTTTTTAAAAATAATAACTCAAATAGAAAGGAAAAATCACAAATGTAATAACATAATATAAAAAGCAAATCATAAAATGTAATAGTTCACAACCTAATGTTCAATATACACATCAGGAACATCATTGATGACATCTGACACATAATCTGGGTCAATTTGTGCCAATTGCAAATACATTGAAGTAGCTGTACTAGTAGCTATACGGGTTATCATTGAACGTACACAGGGTACCACACAACAGACAATAATCATCAAAAACATGCTGCAACGGTTACAAAGGCTACAATTAGTTCCTTCCATCTTCCAAACGTGTCCTGTAGCCACTTATGTAGCCACTGACCGTGACCTGCATTGGCAATTAGTTCTATCTTCAATGCTTCAAGATTATTCATAGCTTGTGTGAATGAACCGTTAGGGGCGGTATTATTGGGAATGAAAGTACAGCATACATCAACGGTTACTAGACCACAGGTACCGGTCCAATTAACAGGTAAAGCTAATCTAAGGGTATTATTGCACAACCAATAAGCACGTGGGATTGGTCTAGTTAGGCGCGTGACCATGTGTGATTTAACTAACTCCCCCCAGTCAGTGTCATTTAATGCACCGTCTGGGGGAACAATGATCGATTCTCTGCTCGAACTTGAACTGTGTGTGTGTTCCTCCAGATATGATACAACTTCAGCCACAGAGACAGCTAGCCATGTCTCATTACAGCGTGCACCTGGGGAGTCAGAGAAGAATGTATAGTTATCCTTTGTATAATCTATGTGTGTGTCTGGGCCAGTTAACTTTAGTCTGCGCAGACATATCATACTAGTATTAAAATGGAGAGGGATCTGTCCTAAGGGCAGTGAGGGCTTTAACCTATTCTTAGGGCGTTTCATTGGGGCGCAGGTCCCTGCGGTGTCATTAGATAACTTCAATAATTCGCCTAATGGAGTCTCAGGGTTAGTTCGTGTGTGTGTGTGTGTCTAAGTAAGCAGTCGAGAGGGCTCAGAGTCAACTGTAAAGCGTTTTTAAAGAGAGCATTATCTCCGCTGATTTTCTCTAGTCCCTCAGTGAGGGGGAAACCGGATATGGGGTATCCTACTATTACCTGTTCTGGATTAGCCTTTGAACAGACATAACAGTTACTGTTTCCTAAATCACGAGTGGCTGTTCTGGCATTTTCATACCAGGCGTTAGCTCCTGTTCTAGAGGGCGCATAAGATGGTTTATTAGTGGCGTCTATGTTGCTATTTACTGATTTTAGGGAACGTGAGGAGTGCATTAAGTAGGTGTCTTGCAAAATGGAGCATGAGGTATAGTCAGCAAAATATGACCTGCAGAAATGTGAACATGGTTGCAGTTTACAATACAAAATAGCAAAGAGAAATCTTAACGTTAATGCGATAGATATAATAAATAACCTAAATATATAAGAAAGTATATAAGAAAAACAGTTCTTCAGTTGTCTCCTGGCCTGGTCCCAGGTTCGAGAGACACAGAATAAGCGTCGTATGATGACAATGGGCATTTCATTTTCTCCATTATCAGGATGAAATGAGTCTAGCTTTATCAGGTTAGACATCATGTGGTACTTTTGGCTTTCTGTTCCTGCTGGATGTTTGAGTACCTTGTTGTTGTTCTTTCAGACGTTGTGTGTTAATCAGTGATTGTGTGTGTGTATGTAACTTTTGGATCCGGGCGCTGGCTCGCCTGAGATGTCATCTACCCGTGTGTGTTTATTTGCTCTAGTTCCGGGCGCTGGCTCGCCGGAGATGTCATCTGCTTGATCCGACGCCTGAGATGGTCCGATTGGGCTGGTCTTAACCCTGCTGGCATGAATCCACTGAGGTTGTCCGTCTGTGAGGATGCTGGTTCTTCGTCACTGCCAGTAAAGCCTGGGGGCTGGAAAACGCGGCCTCCCAGAGTGTCCTTGGTTTTAGTGGCTTCTCCAACATGCGTCTCCTTGTCTCCACTGGTGGAACTGTGGAGGGGAAAAGCTGAGAGAGACAAACTTTCTGATAGTTATTATTCAGTTTTTCTACCAGGTTGTGAACATCAGTGGACAATGCAATATACATCACCTTCTACTAGCGGTGCCCCTCTGGAAGCTGACCATGGTCTTGGAAATAGTCTTATTTCAAATGGAAATAATTTGGTTACTTCAGATTGAGTCATTCTAATCTCACACAGGACTTGAGTAAGTAATTTGACCCAGGTCATTAAAGTTTTAGCACATTTTTTAATTACTTCTCATGTGAATGAAGGTCCTCTAGCACTGTTAATTTGGTGAGGTATTCCGAATCTGGGTATTATTTCATTGCTCAACTTTTGACAGACTACTTCTGCAGTTTCTTTTGAGGTTGGATAAGCTTCTACTCATTTACTAAATTGATCCACTATTACCAGTAAGTACTTGATGCTTCCTTGTGCTGGCATATGTATAAAATCAATTTGTAATGTATGAAATGGAAAATCTGGTTGTGGTAAATGCTGATGTTTTGCTTTTGAGCTACCTACATTAGTTCGCGCACATGTTAGACAGGTTGCTAATATGCTTTTTACTGCATGTGATGTTTTCTCAATTACAAATCTTAATTTTATTGCCCCTATTACCCCTCTTTGTCCGACATGACTCACACAGTGAAAATGTCGGGCAAGGACTGGCATCAGGGAATATGGGAGGGCAATCAAACCCTTAAGATTTTGTATAAGCCATCTCTGTCATCTAAGGTACAGTCATTATTCTATGCAGAGGCTTGCTCTTGTATGAATTTTAAATCAACATTTGTTTCTAAATAGTCTGGGAGTGTAACAAGTGGCAGCTGTAGGGGCACAGACAATACTTCCTGCGGAGGTGGGAGCTGTGATGCAGCTGCAGCCTTGGCTGTCACGTCTGCTAGAGCATTACCTGTTGCTTCGTCTGTGTCAGCTGTACTGTGTCCTTTCGTTTTTACAACTGCAACGGCCGATGGCAGCTGTATAGCCTGCAAAAGTCTTTTAACAAAATCAGAATTTAGCAATTTATTTTCCATCAGCAGATCTAAATCCTCTCTGTCTCCACAATGTGCCAAAGTCATGCACAACGCCAAATGCATAGCGGCTGTCTGTGTAAATCGTCACATGCTTATCCAAATGTAGCTCACAGGCGCGTATTAAAGCCATGAGCTCTGCTTTTTGTGCTGAGTGAAATGGTAATGAGTGAGCCTCTAGTATGATGTCAGGCACTGTTACCACTGAATAGCCACAAAGAAATGAGTTGTCATTCGGCCTTGAACAGGACCCGTCCACATAAACCGTGGCTGAGTCTGAGATAGGTGTTTGCTCTAAATCTGGACATGGTGCTGTGGATTCCTGTATACGTGTCATGCAGTCATGAACGTCAAGCCTGTCTGAGCCATCCTGTCGGTCAGAAGAACACAGAATAGTATCAATAAATGTCATGGCGAATCAGGTGTGCTGCTCGCTTTTATAGTGAGATTTGCATATCTTGTGTAGTTATGTTTGCTAGAATGGTCGTAACCTGGTGATTGGTGTGTAGAATAGTGTCATGTGAGAGTGTAAGCTTCTCGCAGTCCCTTATCATGATAGAGCAAGCTGCTACTGCCCTCAGGCAGGCCGGCATTCCTGAACAATTCAGGCAGCACCTTTGAGTGGCGGAGGTCAGCACTCCCTGTAATGCATTGAAAGAGGCAGTCATTTCTGTGGATCACAGTATTCGAGGAGGCTTGTCTTTTTTTTTGTTACAACAGTCACGCAGAATGTGGTCATGAAAAGAACAGTCTGGTATCCACTGTCTGCAATAGTTCACCATGCCTAGGAAGGACAACATTTCCTTCTGTGTAGTGGGACGAGGGACGGAGGTCACAGCTTTGACCCTGTCTGCAGTCATGGAACGTTTTCCGTGAGACAGTGTGAATCCCAAATATTGAACAGAAGTCTGACAATACTGCATTTTCTTTGCTGATGCTTTGTGGCCAGTCTTTTGGAGGTGCTGGAGAAGCATGTGTGTAGCAGTTTGACATAGTTTTTCACTTTCAGCACAGAGGAGGAGGTCATCCACATGTGGATCAGGGTGCAGCCCTGGAGGAGTGAAGCACCATTGAGAAAGCAGCAGAGCTGTCTATCATGCCTTGGGGCAAACGAGTCCAAGTGTACTGCTTATTTCTATGTGTGAATGCAAATAACGGCTGTGTGTCTTCATGCACAGGTACTGAAATCCACCACGGTAAAGTGTGTATGCAATGCATGTCAATATGCTGTGAACATCTGAAACGAGAGGTGGCAGAGGAATGTTGACTGCATTAATTTGCCTTAAGTCTTGTATGAAACGCCATACGCCAGGTTTGTTAGGCTTTGGCACAGGATTGACAGGAGTGTGGGCTTTATTACTCCTGTAGTCAATAAATCTCCTATCATGACATCTAGGGCTGCGGCTTTTTCCGTGGAACTGGGATGTTGCTTGACATATACTGCTTTTTTATGTTTTAATAGGTGTACGTGATAAAGTGTACAGTCAATAAATCCTATATCATTCTCACTTTTAGACCACAATGTCATATTCTGGTATTCAGCTGGCAATGTAACTGCAGAAATAGTACAGTGGATAGGGTAGGTTAGATCTATGTGTCGACATATTTCGTAACCTATGTCTGAGTTATGTAACAAAATCACTGTTTGACCTTCACTTGTGTGAGCAGTTATCATGTTGTTGAACAGTGTGAGAGAAACAAAAGTGTTGCTCCCAGTCATGGGATTACCTGTTAGTGGCGTCTGTACACGTTTTTTTGGCACAGTGTGTGACATAGAGTACCGGACAAAAAGGATGTTGAGTTCATTCTCTGCTGAGGGTCCAGCTGACACAGAGGATGTTCCTTCTCCATCATGTCGGTACATAGGGCAGAGAAAACATAAGCTGTTATCAGTGTCAGCAAACATTTCACCCTTTATGTTAAATTAAATACACAAATTCATTTTTGCTTTGGGTGTCTGCGGCTGCTGGAAAACTGAGCTAAATTTGCACCTCTAGCTTGTCCAACAGTGCATAAAGCGTTTTATGAATACTAGGATGGATTCATCAGGCTTCTGTTTACACATAGTTACTGCATTTAAGTCAATTTTGTCTCTGGACATTGTTAGCAGGAATTTCTTTAGATTCTTAAAGAAATCGGCGACTTTGTCATTATTTACCCACAAAAACTCTGCAGTTGTGGATGCTTTATCATGCTTTGGGTCTGTTTGTTTACTACCGCGAGTGTTGGCGTGAGGACCTTTGTCATTCCGGCTTTGTTTTTCCTTTTTTCCTTTTAGATAAGTCTTTATTAAAGTTCGGGTAACAGGTATTTCTTTAGCTACCTCTAAACCTCTAGCTACGATATCGTGGCGTTTCATGTGGGTGTCTATTGTGGACACTGCCTGATGCAAAAGTTTTTCTTCATAGACGTCTAAATTGTTTTTCATAAGTTCCTCACATTCTTCTTTCAAACGTTTTTCTCTCTTTCTATGTTCTGCTAATTCTTCCTCGCGGCGTATATATTGTTTTTCCTGATCCTGTTTAAAGAGATGGCTAAGATCCGTTGCATGTGATTCAGGTTTTTTGTCGCTTTCTTTTGAGCTGGTTGGATCAGAATGCTGACATTGTTTGCGTGCAGCTGCTGCAGCAACTATTAATTCGGTCTCATCTTCGTAAGGCGGCGGGGCTGTGGGCTGAATGGCTGAGCATGCAAGACTAGCTTTTCCCGCAGCAGATTTATTTTCTATGCTGGAGCCTGCACTAGTTTTATTTGATGTAAAAGTATCTACACCTGGTTCCGGTCCTTTTGTCCATAGTGGTAACATTTGATGTATCACGTCGCGGCATTCTGTCATGTATTTTCTACAGGACTTTTTAAGCAGACTACTTTTCTTATCACAAATGATATTCAACATTTCTACTGACCTGTTTTCTGGCGATAATCGTTCGGGATAAGGCTCCGGAAATAAATTAGAATGCATTGAATTACAGTCCGTAAGTTGTAAACAAAGTCAGTCACATAAGCACTCCCGCATGTTCTGGATACGTGATCATGGACGTCTTCACCGATTCGCGGACGTAGGTTACACGTAACCGGAAATGGGAGTTATACTGAGCCGTTATTTGAGACTTTATTTTGTATTTTATTAATTTTTGGTTTTACAGGTACTTTAGATTTTTTATCGGACCTGTCTGTGGTCTTTGAATAATTCTGACCCATGTTCAGTGATTTCCAGAGGGGTTTACACGCTAGGAGGATTTAGGTTAGTATTTTCGCTGCGGCACAGCTGAGGTCACTTTAAATTTATTGCTAGCAATTTTTTTGTTTGTGTGAGCAACTCTCACTTAGCGAGCAACTTCTCGCTTAACGAGCAACTTCTCGTAAAACAACAGGCAACTTCCTGTGTCTTTCTGCTTTTAATTTACTGCTTTTAACCCTTGTATGGTAATCGGGTCTGTGAGACCCGTTCAACTTCTCCCTGTGTCACTCTTTGGTGAGCAACTTCTCACTTAACGAGAAGTATTTAAGACAACAGGCAACTTCCTGTGTCACTCTTTGGTGAGCAACTTCTCACTTAACGAGAAGTATTTAAGACAACAGGCAACTTCCTGTGTCACTCTTTCTGAGTGAGCAACTTAAACAAAATTAAAATATTCAAGACAACAGGCAACTTCCTGTGTCCACCAACACCACACAAGGGTTAATTTACTTTATTCGGGGACTGAGGAAGTCAGTCAGTGTATCTCTCTGGATCACTAAGTGAAACTTCGTCAGCATATCCCGTTTTTTTATGGATCGATCACTGAGAGAGGTATAATAGGTCTTTATATAAATATGAAAGACGCATATTTACCTTCTGTCAGTAATCCCACTTCTGACACCAAGATTGAAGGAAATTGCCTTCCCGGGTTTCCTCCGTGGCGTGAGCGATAAGCAGAGTTCTGTCCTTTCCTTATAAGATTCCTAATTATTTAAAGTAACACTCAGGTATGCCATTCAGCTGGGTTAGTTACGACGTCGGGAGCAGCTTGGGAGAACAAGGAAACACAGACTGCTTCAGGTTGTCTTCCCAAATCGACTCAAAGGTTTATTTGATACACAGCAGTTTATATAGATGAAAAAAGGTTCGTGTGTCAGCTTTCCCAGTTCAAACCGGTACAGACCAAATAAGGAAACGTCTTCCTGCCTTCTGAGCAAAGTATCCCTTGTGTAGTTTATCAGTTCAGCTACAATTTATGATCATCCCAGCAAAATACACTCCTAGACATAGAATACAGAGTTCTTTCATCAGTGAATTCTGAAACAAACCACCTAGCCTTTAACGAGCCTTTTCCAGGAGATAAAGAAAAAGGGAGGATGGGAGTAAGGAAGTGGTCTCATCTCTGTGGTGTTTTTGACCTTCTGGTACCAGCTTGTGAGTCTTACACATTAATTCTTGGGTCACAGAGAAAGAGAAAAACAACTAGTAGATTGGCCTTATTGAGTAACAGTTTTCCTGTATAAAACAATATCCTGTAAATGCTTACCGTGGTATCAAAATATCTAACACAAGGCATGAGATAAAGCAAATGGAGAAGGAGCTGCCTCCTCCTGTTGCTGCTGCAGAGACAGAGCATACATGTCAGTCAGAGATTCATGCCTTTTCTCACTCTGCCACACAAACATCTCATATTTCACCTGAAAAACAAATTCATCAGTCATAGTTATTCAGAGAAAACTGTCACAGGACCCAGAGGCCAGCATGAGAGATGGACCCAAGTTCAGATACCAAAACACACACAGATTTAAGTTTTATTGTGACAGAAACAGAGCACAATTTATTAAATGAGTGAAGCGGGGAATAATACAGGATTTGCCAATGATTATTCTCTGGCTGGAGTAGCATTTCACGACACAGGCTTGGAACAGGAATAGACGGGGCCGGGAGACTCTGTAACATAAAAGGGAGAATGTAAGTGGAGGGGAAGGGAAAAAAGATCTTAATCCTAGTGCAGTGAATTCTGGCTTCAGGTAGGAAACAGGCCAGGTGAACGGCAGGCTGATGAGCTGTCAGAGTTTTTTCTTTTCAATCTGAGGTGGAGGTGATTCCGGGGTGGGCAGGAGGACAGGCAGAGGAGGCTTAAATGAAGCCACGTTGCTGGTCGCTGAATGAGAAGCACAATGTGAGAGTGGTGTTTGTTTGTTTTTTATGAGAGAGAGAAGACAAATATGCTCCAATTATAAGCACTTCCGTTGCCAAGGCTACCACCTCTTGTCCTCCGGTTAGGCCTGCTGAGATAAACAAGGGGTGCGCTGTTAGCTGCTCAGAATAGATAAATTTATCAGTGAACAGTTTAATCATCTGAAGAATTCAAAGTAATTCAAATTTTTATTTGCACTGCAGCTTTGGCCTGACAATAGCAGTTAGAAGCGCACGCTTCATGTTCTTCCTTTATAATGATGGAGTATTCAACGACAGCACACCCCATCATGTCTAATCATTTTCTGTTTTCATGACTCTATGGGTTCTGCAACCTGGCACCTTTCACAAAAGCTGACCCTGTGCCAAAGCAGAGCCATCAGATCACCTCACTGAAGGAGTCAGGGGTAGGGATGGGTATTGTTTAGGTTTTATCCGATACCAGTACCAAACCGGTACTTTTGAAACGGTGCCGGTGCTTAAACGGTGCTCAAACCGGTGCTTAAAGAATGGAGAACACAAAATTGGTCCAAGGCCTCTCATGTTCAGCTGTTTTTTTGTAAAAAGATAACAATGTTAGCCTTTTCTGCAGCTATAGGGGTTTATGGCATCACTCTTGGCTGGAAGCAGTGCTTAATCAATGGGGAAAAAAACACAAACTTTGTCCAAAAACCTCTCATGTTTAGCTGTTTTCCACTTTTTCTTTGGTCATTTTAGCCTTTTTGGCCAGGGTGAAGGGAGTATCTGCTATCAAACAAGAAGACAGCTGCATGTAACTACGACGGTGTTTGCTAGTTCACCTTACACGCATTAATGTAATAACGTGATGTAACAACCCTTATTGTTTTATAGCACCACTAGGGGTGGGAGTCTCCTAGGGGGTGTGTGAGTATAGCGTGGCCGCCATTACATGCTGCTCATGTTCTGTTCTCAGGACAGACCTCATCATTGCAACGGCCTGGCGGCGGCGACTACCGATCCCCGCACATGCATGTACGGACAGTGTAGAGCCGTGGAGACCTGGCTTGTATGGTCTGATGTTGCTGACATGGAATAAAGGTCTGTTGTTTAATTTAACTGACTGGCTTCAAGTTTAGGGACCGTTTTATTGCTGCTGAGAACACAGACAGGTGTATTAAACCACAGGTGAGCAGTTCTTCAGCCTGAATCCCATTTACCCTCGAAGATTTTACCTTTTTCTGACCACTATTATAAAAAGAACGGAATCTTTATGGCTTACCTCCCCAAATAAAGTTAATGTTGAGTCAGTGCGCCATCTTGTGGTACGAATTGGTATTGCACTGAAGAACAGCCCAGTCTGCAGGATGAGTATGCAGATGCTTTAGACCCAGATGTTTTGAAGCTTTTTATTCACATTCTGTTGATCGTTTAGTTTATTTTGAAAGGTTTTCAGGTCTGTGCTAGAGTGAAGATAAAAGAGAAAATTACAGTGATAAATACAAAATGAGTGCAATTAAAGAGAAACGTTTTCCATGATGGAAGGTGTGTTATTATGTTTATCAATAAGTCATTCTTTTCTGAGTGACTTTCCTTTCAAAGAGCTGTGCCGCCCTCTGGTCATACAGGTGTTACTGTTACACACATCTGCAGCAGTGTGATAGTTGTGTGTGTTTATGAAAATCAGACGTGCAGCACAGAGCAGTTATTGGTGACCTCATGAATATTTAGCCTTTAGAGATGTTTTCCAGCTCAAAGAGATTCAGAGTGAATGTTTTACCTTCTGTGAAGGCTCAGCTTAGATGTTTTATACGCAGGTTTGGAGCTCAGACTCGGTGCAGACTGTTGGCTTTTGTACAGTGACCTTTGACCTCCAGAGTTTCCTGTATGACTCAGATTTGGTTGTTTGGGTTTGATCCTGTTTGTTTTTGTCAACTGCTGAACGGCTGCAGAGAAAACTCAGCGACTGTGTGAGAGACGTCTAAATATGATGATTTCATGCTTAAATGTGGAGATTAATGCATTTGAACACTTTACACACGATGGTCATGTGACCAAAACAAGTAGTTCATTTGTTTGTTTATTCATCCAGTTTTATGTTCACAGAAACTAAACCTGTTTAAACCTGTTTAAACCTGTTTAAACCTGTTTGTACTGACGGTAATTTTTACTTCGGGAGTCGTTGATGTTGGATTATGTTCAGGACGTCAGAGTTAATGTTTCCATGTGGTGTAAACTGATACAGGAAGGTCAAATATGGGTGTGTATCTGATAAAGTATGTGTTAAATAAGATATGTGTGTTTTAACAAAAGGTAAAGCTGCTTTGAAAATAATTCATAATGTGACAAAGAAGAAGATAAAACCTGAAGAACATGTTTTCTGCATGGACGTGTTTGTTCCTGAAAGCTGCTCAGACCGCTCTGATAATTCGACCTTCTTTTGTCACCTGAACATCTTTAAATGCAGATTTGTTTCCTCTGAAAACAAAACAGGTTCCAGACCAAAGATGGTTCACAGTATTTATCAGCTTCGACCCTCCGGTGCGTGACGGGTCTGAGCAGATCTCGATGCCTTTACTGCCTGGGTTGAAATGATGAGTGTAGATGTTATTATTCTGTTTCCTGCAGCTTTCACCGTTAAACTGTACTGAAACTAAAAACCATCAGTCTCCATCACATGAAAAAAAGGAGCTCAAAATATTTTTACTGAGAGAAAAGAAACGATGGAAGAATCTCAGAGTTGCTGCTGAAAACCCGACTTTAGTATTTTTGTTATTTTCATACATGAAACTTCCTTGGTGTCCTCTGACTGACCAGCTGATTGTTGAACAGTGATAACAGAAAATGACGTGTAAATCCTGAGTGGTACTAATAATGTATTAAACTACAGTACATCAGTATTGTCCTCCAACATGTAACGAAATGATGGATTAATAAATTATTTGGTGAAAACAACCTTTGTTTGACGACCGGATCATTTTACTCCTCTTTGATGACTTTCATCAGGCTGCATGTAAACAGACGTGCTGCATCACCAACCTTTCTAAGTCGTTTTCTTTTCTGCTGTTATGGAACATTTAAAGCTGCATTAATTGATTTCAAACACGAGTGAATCATCTAATAATTATATTAATTTTGTCATTATTGTCTGTACAGTGTGCGTTACACTGGTGCAGTGTCTCCTCACAGGAAGCTGGCTCGGCCCTGTCTGTGTGGCGTCTGCTCGGCGTCTCTCTAAGAGTGACCGTGGTTATCTCGGCTGGACTGTATGGGATAAACAACCTTTCATAATATTTTTGATGCCCTCGGTCGTTACTCTTTTTAAATGTAAGTAGTAATAGACTGGCTTGTTTTTTGCGCATACATGTGTGAGGACGTGCTTGTTCTCCCAGACGAGGCATCTTTGCTCGTTCACGTGACCACACGTCCCTCTTTGTTTAACATGATGTTTTAATTACATTTAATTCTGGTATTCATGATCTTATTTAGAAAAAAGCTGCTACTAGTGTGTGTCTTTTTTTTTATTGTTCATTTAACGACATTTTTGTGGCTCTCAAAGCACCTTGGTCACAACATCTTCATCAGTCTGTTTTTAATTTGTATTTTTGTCTGGAAATCTCCTCTCATACATTTAAGAATCCTTTCTTTGGTTTCTTTAAAGCCACCAACTTTATTATGTTTATTGGAGATTATAAGAGAAGTCGTGCCTGAGTTTACACGTGAGCAGGAGATATTATTATTATTATTATTATTATTGCTGTTTGGGTTTGTTTTATTGCAACAAAAGGAAGAGGGAAATAGATTGTGGTTGTTTATACAAATTTCAATATCTGTCGATATTCAAGGACGGATTTTGATGTTTCAAGATATGAAACCTAAAAATGTCTAAGAACAAGGAGCAAGTGTTGAAATGTCTGCTCTTAAAGGCAGCTGTATTTCAGGGTGTCAGGTTTCTTTTTTTTCTTGTGTCGTTACCACAGTGACTCTACATTTGATCTGTTTTCATGCTGTGTCATGTGTACTTACATGTAGCAATGATGATTATTATTATTATTCCAGTACAGGCGGATAATATAAAAATTGTGT
Source organism: Maylandia zebra (assembly GCF_041146795.1). NCBI lineage: Eukaryota > Metazoa > Chordata > Actinopteri > Cichliformes > Cichlidae > Maylandia > Maylandia zebra. Next base: position 6,648,327 of record NC_135187.1, on the reverse strand, counting down.
CATACACAAAGATATCATAGTGGAAATTCCACAGTGGTTTTTCTTCCTCTGTATTTCTTGTGAACTCTCTGCTGTGTGCTGATAAGATAAAACAAGACATTTGCAAAATGGACGACTTCAGGCTTAAACCACTGGTCTGACTTCCTCTTCCCCGGGTGGCTCAGCTACAAAACAAGAGGCTTTTCAGCAAATAATCCTGTGCAGAATAAATTGTAACCAATTACAGTGTTTTATACATATGCAGGCATGTAGGTGCTGTGAGCTGCTCAGAAGAATGCAGAAATTTATCAGCGAGCAGTTTAATCATCTGAAGAATCCAAAGTAATCCAGACTCTTTATTTCACTAAAGATTTGGACTGACATTAGCAGTCAGAGGGACACGCTCCACGCTCCACGCTCCTCCTTTATAATGATGCAGTATTCAACAACAGCACACCACAACATGTCTAATCATTTCCTGTTTTCATGACTCCATCAGTGCTGCAACCTGGCACCTGTGGTTGAAATGTAGGAGTGATAATTATATTTTGTGTCTGTGTGTTTGCATAGATGTAAGTCATTGTGACTCTAAACACAATAACTTAAAAAGCTGTGAATGAATCCTGATTAAACTTTGTGGGGGTGTCGAGTGGTGTCATGTTAACAATCCATCAAAGTTTGTCTTACATCCAGCGTATGCTTCATGTCAACGTAAAGATTTATATGCAACAACTGACAAAAAGCCTTATAACTTAGAAACTATGACTTTTATAAGTTTGTGTGTTGTCAATAAATAGAAAATATCATGTCACATTTGACCTCTGACCTCAATTTTACATTTCAAACCTGCCTTTCTTTTATGTTGACCCCAAATGTCTTAAAGCTTTAAAGAAAGAAAGTATTGTCAGGAGAAGAAGAATAAGCTGCCTAGTTATTTAAAAATATACTGTAGTATTTATAAATCAATACCTATTATTCATTACATACTTCTACTCTGTCATGTTTCCCTATACTGCCCAGAGACTGAGCGGCCTCGGTGGAGGTTTGCACTCTCAGAGTGTTTCTATTATTCCAGTACAAGCAGATCAAATAAAAACATGCAAACAGAGCTCAAAGTGAAATTTCCACTGTCCTCCTTCTCTGACTCTTGTGTTGTTTTTGCAGCCTTCTCTCAGTTGTTCTTACTTTACAACAATTTTGTGGCAGAGCTGCCATCGTGTGCTAAAAAATACACAGTGTAGCTCAAATCTGCAACAACTTCAGCTGATGACTTGTCAACTTTCAAGCTGCTGAGCAGCAGAGCAGTGTTTGTGTCTTTGAATAAAATGCTGTGTCTGACAGACACTTTTTAAAGAAACATCAAATTAATTCAGACCTGCAAAGAAACGCAGTGATGCATTTTCATCAAGAAGGAATAATTATTTCTGTGTTCTTCTGAGCAGTTTACATATGTGTAAAAGACTGTTACTGGCTACTGTCTATTCTGTCTATTCTAAAGTCCGGTATTAATTCCTTGATCTTGTCCGTGTTGAGGATGAGGTCGTTTTCCTCACCATAGACAAGAACGTTGTCTACTACACTGTTAAAAAAACATCCTAAAACAACGGTAATATTCCGGCAGCTGGGGCACCAAAATACGACCGTGAAATAACAGAAAATAACTGTCCCATAAAAATACGGTCATTTTCAGTAATGAAAATAGAGTTTGTTGCGCTAATTTTACATGATTCTGCCTTTTCCAAGTGCTTTTAGACATTAAATTAGGAACATTTTAACGTGATCAAACAATGAAATTACCTATAAACAAGGTCAATGAATGTGGCAATATGAATCATAATACGTAAATGTACAGAAATATACAGTTAACCGTTGGTTTAAATAATAATGGATTGCATGCCCTGGGACAGACTGACAGAGGCGAGGCTGTCATATCGCACCAGAGCTGGAAACATCACCTGATAAAGAAAAAACAGACAACAGACTGAATGAATAAAAGAAGGCTTCTTCATTGCACATTTTCCACCAATCATTAGCCTCTCCTTTCACTCTAGACCAATCACCGATCAGGATGAATTGCACTACTTTACTGTACTGGCCATCGCCAGTAGGTGAAGTGTCTTGACCACGGACACAACGACGGAGAGTGTCCGAGCCAGGGCGCGAACCGGACACCTTCTGATCACAAGGAGAACTGCCAACTCTTGAGCCACGATCGCCCTAAATAGCAATGATAACAATACTTATGTGATGTAACACAAGCTTATAGGGATCATGTTATATGCTTTTCCATGGCATTACATTTGAATTCAACAGTTCAATCTTTCAAATAACGGACAGATATTTGTGAAACCGTGATACATTTGTGAATGTATTTTAACAATCTAAATATGCATATGTACAGACAGATACATTTAATAATCATGAAAATTATGTTTCATTACATTACAGTGATTTAACGTTAATTTACATTTGAAATGTGAAGTCAAAGTCTACGTAACTTTAATGATATTCTAGAAGAACAGAACATTACTGTAAAATGCACAGTAAAATATACCTTCATATTAGGATTTTTTCCTACGGTCGCAGCCCTACCCGCGACCTGGTTGTTGTTATTTCACATTCATTGGCCGATGCTTTGCGTCATGTTATTATGTGTCCCAACATCCAATGGAATGTCACATTGTTTTCATGGCCACACCCTCACCCCAGGTGCAGAGGCCTATTTCTGTCCTGAGATTTATATTAATTGCAATTCCTAACTCTACATTTCTTTGTTCAAAATTTATAATTAGCACATTGTGGCATACAAAGGAATCTTAACAAAGAAGCTTACAGAGACAGGTTGAACTTGTTATTCAACCCCAAGCTGGAAGGGAGCGCTCTTTATTAAAACACTTGCTGTTGCTACGATGTGCCTCAAGCTTGAACAACAGCACAACAGAAGTCCCTCATGGTACAGCACTCTCTCTACAAAACAACAGCTGTCAGTGACGCTGCACCACGGCGTAAACACAACATTCAAGATAACAGTTAAAAGTAACGTAACCATAAACAATAAAACAAGAACATCTAAACAGCAGCACATGTCTCAAGGCATGATGGGAGAGAACTAGCTGTTCCCCCAACACGCCACAATATGATTTTTTTTAGTTTTTATTTCTATTAATTATATTTTCACTTGTTACCTCTTAATTATTGAATCAGACCTAGGTGACATGAAATTTTCAGCAAAATTATAATTCAAATACTCCTTTAATTATTGATTATTCTCATTAATTTTCGATCATTTTATATATTTTTCCATAGTATTACATTTGAATTTAACAGATCATTCTCTCACATAACAGACAAATATTCGTGAAATTATGATACATTTCTGGATGTATTTTTACAATCTAAATATGCATATGTACAAAAAAATATATTTAAAAAACAAGTAAATTGTGTTTTACTATATTTACAGAGCTGTTACGTTATTTTACCTTTGACATGTAAGATCACAGTCTACTTATGTAAATTTAATGATATCCTAGAAAGATAGTACAAAACTGTAAAATATACAGTAAGATAGTTTGACATTAATATTTTTTGGAACAGTGTAGAGTTCTGTACCCAGACTCGTACCCCCTGTTGATGAGCCCCAGGATGGTGGTGTTGTTAGCGTATTTGATGATGATGGAGTTTTCCTGGGTGGAGACACAGTCATGGGTGTACAGGGTGAAGAGTTTAGGGCTGAGGCAGCAGCCCTGTGGAGATCCAGTGCTGATGGTGAGCTCAGCAGACACGCGTCCTCCAATTCTCACCACCTGTGGTCTCTCTGTCAAAAAGTCCAGGATCCAGTTGCAAGTGAGAGTTGGGATGTTGACGTCACTCAGTTTCTCGATCAGCTTGCCTGGGCGGATGGTGTTGAAAGCAGAGCTGTAGTCCAGGAAGAGCATCCTGACATACGTGCTGCTACTCTTCAGATGTTGCAGAGTGTGGTGCAGGGCTAATGCTAATGCCCTGTGGTGCAGGGCAAATGCTGTTGCGTCATCAACTGATCGATTGGGGCGGTATGCAAACTGGAGGGGGTGTATCGTATCCAGGACCATGTGGTTGATGATTTGGGTAGACTTTGACTGTTCATCTGACCAACGGTGCACCGCCTGGAGCTTCCTGTTCCAGCTCCTTTTGTAGGCATTTGGGTTTATCTGACTACCATTAAAGCATTTGATGCAATGGAAATCGCCATTATTAGTTTCGTTACAGCGAAATAAGTTTTCGTGATCAATGGCTATTCCAATATTTGTCAGGGCAAAATTTATCCTGTCTGGATTAATGTCCTGCCTAGGTGGCCTGAATAAAACGTTAAATACAAACGCCTTTGCACCCCACTCACATCCATTAAAGAGACGTCTGAGCTGATCAGTGATCCTGTATTTTCCATCTGGATCTGCACACTTTTCGGCACATGGACTGGCATGAGAGAAGAAGACCAACAAATCACCATCCTGACCTTCAAGATTAAGATTCTGAAGAACACGCCACTCTGCATGTTCAGTATATAGACAGTCCCCATTTTTATTGTAGACTTTTTTCTTTGTGGCTACCACAAGTCTCGGAGACCTGAGGATGCCGTCATTCAATTCTGTCTGTTGGTTTGGCGTCACCTTTGTGAAGTCATAAGAAACTTGGTCTTCATCCTTCGGAACACTTGTGGCCACTGCATACATTTCTTCAATGTTGTACCTGTCACAAGAAAGAATAAACACAGACACACACAAATATACACATTAAAATTGTGTATAGAGGGCTTAATGACAGCTCATAAAGATGGCTAACATACCAGATGTATGTTATTACATGTATACTGTTGTTATTGATGGCATTATTATGGGGAATCCCCTTTACATAAAGAACAATATAACAAGAATTAAGTGATACAAAGTTTAGATATAAATATATCATTATAATAATTATAGAATTATATCATTCAGTTCAGAAAGGTGAGGTACTGAACATTTCCTCAGAAACAAAGCTAGACTGGATAGTAATGGAGCTGTAGTCCTCTCCACATCACTGCTCTCTTATATCAGCTTTATTTATGTAGAACTTTATATATTTACAGAAAGCAGAGTGAAAAGACAAAGAGCAGCAGGAAATAAGAACTGAGAGAGGATAAATTCATTATCAGATCAACAATAGTTACAGAGACACATCATTACATGCAACATGGTGATCTAATGTTTTTAGTTATTATTGTATGGAGGATGTAGGGACATGATTAAAATGCTCCATATTTTGATTTTTATCTTAGTTAGTTTTCCAAATTCACAAAATCATTTCAGTGATATTTTTTTAAGTGAAGTTCTTTATTTTTATTTTTATTTTATTTTATTTAACTAGTTTTTTTCCACATTTGGTTTTAGTTTTTAGTTTAGTTTTAACTATAATAACGCTGCTTGTAACCATATGTCACCACCTTATTACATAGCTCAGCTCTGCCGAGCTTATCAAACAGAATTCATATGAAAACAAATAACAAAAAATGTTTAGTTTCAGAGACTGTAGAGCAAGCCTATTCAAATGGCGGCCCAGAAGCAACCTGCGAGTGGCCCTGCCTGTGGTCCTGGCAGAAACACAGAGAAAACGCAAAAAATGAATTCATTAATTAATTAAAAATAAAAATAAAAAATTCCTACAGCGTAGTGTAGACTTTGAATGCAACACTCCTAGTAGCCTAGCAATATTTAACCCACAATGCACCGTAATGTAAACATATTAAACAATCATCGTAATATATGATGCGACAACAGCATGTCTTTCTCACTCCAAAAGCGCAAAATTGACAATGAAAACTGTCGGTTTAACCCTGCCTGGACTGACAAATACTTATTCATTTTACCGAGTTTAATAATCTTACAACAGGAGTTGTACTACCATGGTGAGGGTCCTGTACAGCCCAAGAGAGAGCTGCAGCAGCTTCCCTTCGTGTTTGCTTCTTGGCGAAGAAGAAAAGGCCTTTCACAGATTCTGAAACAATGAAATACTGCATGCTGGCCGTGGTGGATGCGGTGAAAAGTGAGTGTGACATCTGCTATTAAAAACGTACCCCTGTAGGACAGTTCAAATATTCGTAGAATTGAAGTTCGGGCGTCAGACGAGTTTGAAATGCTGTTAGATGACCTGAAGAAAACTGATGTAATGTCTATAGCAGGAGATCACAGACAGAACTGATCATGCACAGTTGTGCGTATATGTCCGTTTTTTGAATGGGAAATTGCTCGGTTTACTACCGTTAGAGGGACACACAGCTGGCGAAATGATGTTTGAGGAGATTTAAGCTCTTTTTGAGGAAAATGGTCTGGATATGAAGCGTGTCTGTATACTTGTGACGGATGGGGCTCCATCCATGGCAGGAAAAGTGAGTGGTCAGCGAAATATTTATTTTAATTTGAAAGGGAATTATCAAAATGTTTTTTGTTATTATTATTATTATTATTATTTCAAATGTGCAAAAAATAGTTTAGTTATAGCTCCCTTTTTTTTAAATGGACCTTTTGGTGTGCATTTGTGAGAGGTCACCACCAGATTTATAGGGGAAAAGGAATTAAAAAAATACTTGTTTTTCAGTACAGTTGTGTGGGTTTGAAATTGATCATGATCTGCTGCTTACTGGCTTAAAAAAAATATCTGGCCCAGATAAATTCCTCGGTTTGAAAATCTGGCCCAACTAACTTCGTAGTTGAATAGGCATGCTGTAGAGGATGCTTAGTTACCTGTCTTTGATACTTGTGCTTATCTGTTCAATAAGTTCTGCAAGCTTCTTTTGGTTTATTACAGCCAAACTTCCAGCAGACAGATTGAAGACCATCGTCATAGTGATCCACCAGAGAAGGGGCGTCTGCAATCAGAGTTTCTTAACAGAGCAGAGTTATTGACATCTACACAGGCTGTTTCTCACATCAGCTTTTCTTCACTCATTCAGTAATCTGTATACACCATCAGTAGTTCATTTATCATCCACACAGTAAAAACACAATGAAAACATGTGTATAGATCCTTCTAATCAATGCTGAGATTTGGGTTAAAGTGAAAGAAGAATGCCGCCTTCTCATTCAAACCGGAGCTTTTTGCTGTGAAAAATAAATATATTTAACTGGCTGTTACCAAAAGATCTTTGACTGTGTGATTTAACATCAGCTGACCCTGATTTGCATGGACAGGTGTCCACATCTGGAGCTTGATATGAGACACTTCAAATGTCAGACTAAAGTTAATTTATTTAAATAAAATTAACCCTTTATTGACCAAGCATCATTTAAGCCGCCTGGACTTTTTTCTAACTGCATTAATAAAGGATATATAAGACTCCGAGTTACAGTCGTTTAAAGAGCGCTTGTAAAATCGTCAATAAAGGCTTTAAGACTCAAATGTGGTCACTACTCACCTTTGCTGTTTTGGTGTTCCCAAACTGTCTGATTCAGTTTTAGTAGAGAACTGGTGTTTGGACACTGTCGCCAAATGTCCTTAAATCAAAGTAAAACCATGTAAAACCACTGTTTATAGCAAAAACAAACAGATCTTTCTTAAGTGTCTCTTACTTGCCGTCAGATCGTTCAGGTAAATGTTTGTCACCGGCAGGGGCGGAGCGTGGGGGTGGCTTACTGGGCTTAAGCCCGGGTTGTTTTGTCAGAAGCCCGGGGTCTTTTGGAGTGTAATTTTTTCATAGTTAGATGCCTGGCTGACAACTGTATAAAACAAAAAGTACACACAATATTCGAAGCACATAATGCACACAGTGGGAATTTACGACTGTGCGTGAATCCCCCCTGATATTGGTATGATCCGAGCTCAGGCACTAAGCAACTGAGCGAGGGGGCGGGGCTGCAGCCAGGTGCTCTTGTGCCTGTGAGTGCGCTGTTGGAGTAACGGAGCCAGCCATACTAAGGAGAGCTTAAGTTTGACCAGGTACCAAAGCAAACCATTCATACCGTACAAATGACGGTGAATCACGAAAGATTGATATCAAACTGATCACTTGACCAATATTACGTTACTTGCTCTTCAAGTGAATCAACAAATGGCGAAATGAAAAGCCGAACAAATGCTTTTTTTTTTTTTAATAGAGTCTTATCTTACGTGTGTTTATTTCATATTTTCAGTTCTTACCCTCCCCGACTAAATCGGTTTCAGTTATGTACTGAAATATAAGAATGGACATTAGAGGCTTCTTTCAAAGAAAAAACTCAGGTAAATGTTATTTTATATATTATGCTTTGTATGTTGTTCAGTATATTTCTATGCAAAACAAGAGGGATTTCAGTACACAGCAGGATGTTCACATTTGTAACCAGATATTTACATACACTTTAGGGAGAAAACATAAAACATTTTTACTGTACAACATCAATTTAGAGTAAACTTTTGTTTTAGATAAATATCGAAATATCTTTTGAATTAGTTAAATGTCAGAATAAAGAGAGACAGAGCTTCTATTTTTTATCACTTTCATCAAATGTAGGAGTACATGTACACTAAGTTTGTTAATTAATAAGAAACTCCAGATGATTCCATTCTGAGCTGAAGAAGCTTCTGATTGGTTCGTAGAGTCCATGTGAGTAAGTTGGTGGCACAGCTGTGGATGCATATAAGGCAAAACACAGAGCCTGTTTCTGTGACATGGGAAAATCAAGAGATGTCAACCAAAACACCAGGAAAAGAACTGTGGAGCTCCATAAGTGTGGCTCAGTTTGAATACAATTTGGTGCCATTTGCAATTAAGAAATACAGATAGTTTCTCTCTTTACTCTTAAAGTTAACAAATATGTTTTTTATATTTATCAATCTAAAAAAATAAACATTTAGTCTGATTTGATGTTACAATTATAAAAGTGTTGTGTTTTTATCTGAAGAGTTTGTAAATATCTGGTTTCAACTGTATATTTGATGATTGTCAGCACAAAGAGGGAGAGAGAGGAACAGAGAGGGAGAGAGAGGAGACAGGACAGAACAGAGATGAACAAGAGCAGGTGAGACACACATGTTAGTCAAATGGTTGTTTACCAAAAGTATCACCGTATCATAGGTCCTCATGTATCTCGTACCTAGTGTTTCTTTTTAGGTTTGTTATTTTTCAAATTCTATATTTATTAAGTTATGCAGGCTTGTTTGCACAACAAGGCTAAATAATTATATAAACTTTTCTCAATCTAAATAGTGTACTTTGGTAGAATTAAAAAATAAGTGTAGTGCAGGTCTATGATGATTTTTAGTGCTACTATCATCTAGTTCTGATTCTGGTTCTGTCTTGGTTAAGTCCTCAGTCCTGATTTTGAACTCTTGTAGTCCTGTTTTAATTCCGGATCAGTTCTGGGTCTGGTTGAATTGGGGTTTAGTCCTCGTGTCTTGATACAGCCCTGACCTTGTTCTGCCTTGCTGCTTAATTAAAAAATTAGTTTAAGGTGTCCTGTATATGTGATATCTTTTTTTCCCTATATGAAGTCATTCTTTTTTGAACAAAACTCAAAACAGAGCCAATTAATCTTTCAGTCATTTCTACACCCCCCCCCCCCCCTCCCCAAAAAAAAAGAAAAAAGAAAAAAAAATCCACATGCATACTACCCTTCAGGGCTAAGCCCCGGGTGTTTCAAATGTCTGGCTCCGCCTCTGCCTATAACTACTTCATCAACATCAATGTTTCTAACTTTGGCTTATTTTTATTTCAGGATCATTTGAAGAAAAACAGCCAGACACACCTGATTTCAATCTTAAGGTAATTATTTATTTATTTTTTACTACAAAATATTATAAATAACTCGTCATTTATGGGCGCTTGGGTCAGGAACTGCAGTCAGACACCTGTCAGGTGGACTGATGATGACAGACTATCAGGAAGTCTTCTGATCCTGTTTTTAATAGACAATAATTAAAATTATTTAATCTCTTTCGATGTTTAATGAACCTGTTCTGACTCTTAGAATCTCTTTGAGTTTGGATTAACTGGTAGTGCTGCCACTTGGAGCTTTATTTTGAAAGGTCCTGCCTGTAGCATCTGTGTGATGATTCTCTCAGTTAGTGACAAATGTTTTGGCTCTGGGCCTTTCCAAACTGCACAGAGCTTGCTTTTTTTGACTTGGTTAATTTGTTAAATATTTCCTCCTGGTGTTTTGAAGAGTGACACTGAGCACATTTTTGCTTTGCTGTATTCACAAAATAAACTACAACTTTGTTCTAGACTTTCACAGGATGCTTTTGTAATGCTGCAGTCTCTCTCCCCTTACCCTTAGACATCTGGAACATCATCGACTGAGATCAGTGTTGTTTTGGTGCACAGGAAAGTTTTCCTCTTCTCTATCTTGTTGTGTTAAACCACTCAATCCTGCAGTCACGAGTAATGTTGCTTCTTCTTTAACTCACTTTATGTGGGTTAAATATTTTAAGAATAGTTGATTGATGTAGCACTTTGTAAACATTAACTAGATTTTATCAGAACCTGTAATTCCAGTTAAAAGCTCAGCAAATATAAATTAATCTTTCTTAATGATGAGCACATCACAATTTCACAACATCCCACATAATTTTTACTTTCTCATTGTGTCATTACCGCAATGGCTCTGCTTTTATCAGTTTTTACACAGTGCCACGCATGTGGGGCTGTCAAGTGGTGTTATATTAACGATCCATTCAAAACAACTCTATTACCAGTTTGCATTGTGTGCAGGTCGGTGTAGTAGCAATGTGATTTTCTAGTATGTGTACTGAATAATGCTACTTTAAGGGCTGAATGAATTGGTGAGCTGCCTCTATGTGATGAAGACACTGAACTAATATTAATTAATAAATAATGTTTCGATGGTTTTCATCTTATCTGCTTTGTCACAGATGCTTTGTTCTTTAATTCCTTTAACGCCCGAGCCTTTGCCTCATGTTTGATAACTAAAGAATTCGCCCTAAAACGGGTGGATTAGATTGAAATCTCTGATTATTCACTCTGAATTATTCTTGGACACTAACAAACGCAAAAAAAGTTTCATTACATTTGCAAAAATCATATTATTTTTCACTTGAATTATGGTTTCTGTGTATGGTAGAGTGGTGAAATGTGTGACTCTCTATCTCATTGTGTCAGAGGAACATTTAGGGATTCTGATTTACCTACCTGAGTGACTAAACCAGGTAGTGGAGCACTGCAGTGTAATAGGACAGGACTGTAGATGCTAGAGTGGAGCAAATATGACTTTTACATTTAGGTAAAGGTAATTTACCTAAGGGATTGACTCCAAAATAAAATTTTTTATTTTGATGGAGCATATCGGAAGTAAATCTGTCTGCTTGTTATCATTTCATTTTGAAATGTTTCCCGGAAGTGGCAGCGCTTATTTTAGTGGACTTGATTATGCGCTCGGTTAGCAAATGGATCCAGAAAGTCCTCCAAAGTCCGGTTCTGTGGACAGAGCTGAGCTGGACCGACACTGTCAACCACCGGACGTTGACTTAAAGACGGAACTGGAGCCGAGAAACGAAGGTGAGTTTACTCCCCGCTACTGGAGACAGACTCACTGATGCTGATAAGCTAACGCTAGCATCGCGCTAGGTCCTCTCTGATGGTATGTCACCTCCACTTAGCTCCTCCCACCAGCGCGCAGAGCAGGTGAGGAGACAGGAGAAAAGCTGATCGCCAAAAACCAAACCCTTGACTAAATACGACGAGTTTTTTTTGTAAAAATAAATAAATAAATAAATGATCAACATGCATTAAATTAAAAAATAATAAAGAATACAAACGGCTACTCGGTTTTTGTAAAGATGTTTTTCTCAGAGGCCAAAGGTCATGCAAACAGCTTCGTACACACATCTAAACATGTAAACAAATAAAACATTAACAAGACCGTATGAAGCACCTGTAATCAAATAACTGAGTAATAACTAGGGCTGGGTATCGTCACTCATTTCTAGAATCGATTCGTTTCCGAGTCACAAGGTCCCGAATCGATTCGATCCACGATTCCGCACTGTGTGTTTACATCTTTGTGCAGAATCCGTGTTTCTGCTCTCATTTACTGTCTTAGCTGTTTGGTGGTTGTTGAAATTTTGTGAGGTTTCACCTGAGATTCTGGCATTTCGGGCAAAATAAATTTATATTAAAAAATCGATTCAGGATTTTAATGAATCGATTTCACGTTATCCAAGCCAGAATCGATTTTAATTGATAAATTGATTATAAAAACCCACCCCTAGTAATAAGCAGGTGAATCACTGAATCTGGACAACAGTTGCCAGTAGCAGCTAGTCCCTGTAGCTGAAGGTGAAGGGCGTGTACTCCTCAGTGTCCGCTCCTCTGGGGTCTCCTGGTGTAGATTCTTTTCTTCCATAAAATATTTCGTCACGCTCAAAGGTCCTGGTGGAGGCTTTTATTCATTTATTTTACTGAAAAAATGTAGTTTGTCACTGAGAAACCAGCACATTCTCTCTCCTTACTTGTTATTTATGGGCGCTTGGGTCAGGAACTGCAGTCAGACACCTGTCAGGTGGACTGATGATGACAGACTATCAGGTTTTTTGATTCTTTATTTAATAGAAAATAATTAAAATTATTTAATCTCTTTCAATGTTTAATGAACCTGTTCTGACTCTTAGAATCTCTTTGAGTTTGGATTACCTGGTAGTGCTGCCACTTGGAGCTTTATTTTGAAAGGTCCTGCCTGTAGCATCTGTGTGATGATTCTCTCAGTTAGTGACAAATGTTTTGGCTCTGGGCCTTTCCAAACTGCACAGAGCTTGCTTTTTTTGACTTGGTTAATTTGTTAAATATTTCCTCCTGGTGTTTTGAAGAGTGACACTGAGCACATTTTTGCTTTGCTGTATTCACAAAATAAACTACAACTTTGTTCTAGAACCTGTAATTCCAGTTAATAGCTCAGAAAATATAAATTAATCTTGCCTAATGATGAGCAAAATATGTCCTTCAAAAGCTGGACAGGACATAACAAAAATGTACTTTATGACCAAACACTGCAGGGTGAACACACTGCTATCCTGTTGTAAAAGACACAATGTTTTACTGATTCATTACCTACTGACATTGTAGGATTGGTTTTGATATTGAAAGATATGAAACCTAAAACATGTCTAAGGACACGGGGGAAGTCTTGAAACATCGGCTTTTTTAGAGACTCTTAAAGGACTGACAAACAACTGACAAAAAGCCTTATAACTCAGAAACTATGACTCTTGGAAGTGTTTGTTGTCAATAAATAGAAACCTTGTCACATTTAACCTCTGACCTAAATTTTACATTTCACATCTGCCTTTCTTTTACGTTGACCCCAAAATGTCTTCAATCGTTAAAGAAAGTATTATCAAGACAAAGAGAACAGGCTGCCAAGTTAGTTAGAGACATACAGACAGTTAGATAGAACTAGGTTCCGCTAAATGTCTATTGCACAGTGATGAGTTCTTATTTAGTGTTTGGTTTGTGCAAACACTACAGCTTAGTTTATAAACACAGTAGTATTTATAAATCAATACCTACTCCTACTGTGTCGTTTTTTCCTTAAAAGTACACATATAGGTGGCCCGACACTGTGAACCACCGGAAGTTGATTTAAAGATGGAACTGGAACCGAGAAAAGAAGGTGAGTTTTATTGCTGCTGCTGGAAACAGATTCGCTGCTGATGATAAGCTAACACTAGCATGACGCTAGCTTCTCTCTGATGGTATGTCACCTCCACTTAGCTCCTCCCACCAGCGCACAGAGCAGGTGAGGAGACAGGAGAAAAGCTGATCAACTGAAAACAAGTCCTGAATAAATACGAGCTATATATATATATATATACCCCTAAAAGTCATATTAATTGTCATGGTCATGTAAAAATATGTTCATTATCCACAAAAAGTAACTGTCACTTTGTGAAAATTTTCTGGTTTCAGGACAAAATGAACTCAATATTAATGTTTGTGTTTCAGGTTTACCTCTGGGTGTCCAAAAAGTGGTCATTGGTGAAAAAGAGGAGCAGGAGTGGAGCTCCAGTATGGACCGGGAGGACCCAGACATTAAAGACGAACAGGAGGAGGTTGTCATCGCCCAGCTCACTTCCAGCCCTGCCCCTGTGAAGAGTGAGGAGGGTGAAGAGAAACCTGAATCCTTACAGCTTTATCACAGACGGACTGAGGAGGTCAGTGACTCTGTGGGAGGACCAGAGCCTGATCCAGATCTACAGCCTGACGGGAAAACTTCAGGCTCTTCAGACACAGACGTCAGTGATTCTGATGAGTGTGAGCAGAGCCGTGAACCTGCAGCGCCTCGGGCATCAGGTGATGCTGATGAGAAACCATTCAGCTGCTCTGTCTGTGGGAGAAAATTTGGTCACAGCAGAAATCTGAGCAGACACCTGAGAACCCACACAGGAGAGAAACCTGTCAGCTGCTCTCAGTGTGGAAAAAGATTTGTGGACAGTGGAAACCTGCAGAGACACATGGGGATTCACACGGAAAAGAAACCGTTCAGCTGCTCTGAGTGTGGACGAAGCTTTAAAGACAAGACAACGCTAATAAACCACCGGAGGACTCACACGGGGGAGAAACCATTCAGCTGCAAGTTCTGCAGTAAAACGTTCACACACAGCGGGAATCTGAAACAACACCTGTGCATCCACACGGGAGAAAAACCCTACAGCTGCTCCAGGTGCAGCAAAACATTCGGCCGCAACGCTGACCTCAATTCTCACATGTTGATCCACACGGGACAAAAAGCTTTTAGCTGCTCCAAGTGTGGGAGAAGATTTACTCACAGCCGGAGTCTCAAACAGCATCTGAAGAGTCACGCTGAAGAGAAAGCCTTCAGCTCCTCGCTGTGTGGGGAAAGATTTTATAACGTCACACATGTGAAAAAGCACATGACGACTCACGTGAGAAAGTCATTTATCACAGGAAAGAACATCAGCTGCTCCGCAGACTGATGAAGCTCCGAATCAACCAGGAGCTAAACAGGGTGTAGGTTTGGTCTCATTTTAACATAGACACAAAACCGTCCACCAGCTACACCACTACCTCGTATGACTGACTCGTTGCATCCATGTACCTGAGACACTTTATCTAGGGTCCGGCTCCCTCACTTTTCTCCTAAAGATGAAACTAAATTGTGTTATTTTTTCACATCCTGAGATATAATTTTTCCTCACAGTGATGGTGAGGACAAAACTCCATCTGAAACAGAAGTTCTCTGCGCACCACCAACATGTTCATGTTTTAAATCGATTTTCCCCACATGGTGAGAAACCAGCTGAGGAAAAACTTTATTATTGGCGTCTCTGTACAAGTGAAGCTCGAGACTCTAGTGATCATAGTTAGCAGAATGCTAAGCTATTAGCCACATACAGCAAAGATAAGTTTGTTGATAGGTGTTTTGGTCGCTGACCGGGGGTCTCCCCGTGTGAGAGAGCTCTTTCTCCTCCTTCTGTGTTCCAGGTCTGTCTCACAAGCTGCAGCTGAGATGTGGTGCAGCTCGTCAGCACTGCATCAAGACTGCCGCCTCAAAATGCCACGCCCCCTTTTCCTTTGCTTTTCTCTGGGATGTGCTACAGTGGTTCGGGCAAAAAAGGTGTGCCTTTACAGAGATAATTGTGAACCACAGTGGATTTTGGGCCTCATTGGGTCGTTTGTGTTGAAATAGTTTTAACTGCCACGTTAACTTTGTGGCAGTTAATAGTTTTAATAGTTAATAGTTTTCTTTTCACTTTGTGTCACACCCCACCCCAGATACAACCTTGCTTTTAAGTAGGGTGTAACAATAGGCATCATGGGAAAAGGAAGCAGCTCACCTGTCCAGGAGAAGACGTTTGTCTCTCGATCTTTCTTTTCATGTTTTTTCTGCTGCTTTACGTTAATAATTTAATAATAATTTAATAATTTGTTTCTTACATTGAATATTACACCACTCCTCTGAAACATTATACAGAACAATTATTTGCACTGCTTTCAAAATTAAATGAAGCTGTTAAAGACTAAATGAAACATTCAGATTTTTGTAAATTATTCAAGGGGCAAACAACATGAAGCAACATCTGTGGGTTTGAGCTAACGCCATGACATAAACCAGCTGATAAAGTACCTGAAAGAAAGACATAAAAACCAATCTGCAGCTTTTGAAAAACTGACATTAAAATATTTTAATTCTACAAGTAAAAATCAGAAGCAGAGTCTTTTATGACAAAAGTATTTATTTTAATATCAAAAATGAAAAAAAAAATGAACAAATTCATAGTGAATGACGAAACGTTCCTCTGCATAAATGAGGCCTAATAGATCGCAGCAAAGGTAACATTCCAGGCATTTTATTAACTCTGAAAAGAGCTTTTACCCCAAAATATCATCGTTTCACCTGTGAGGCGATCTGCTACTACAAAAAAAGAAAAAAAAGAAAAGAAAGAAAAACAATTGAACTCCAAGCCTGCATAAAGCAAACAAAAAAACAACCCAACAAAGGTTTTTAAAAAGTATTTCTCAATTTTCCGCAATGCCCAGTGCACCGACACGAGAACAAAAACACAAAAGACAAAACAAACCTTGAATAAAGTACAGAATGTATTTATAATTAAAGGTGTTCAGGATCTCTAAAGGGACCCAAACGCAGAGTCCACAGACCTGCAGTGATCTTTGTGTTCATGTTTAGTTTTGGCTGAGGTGAGCTTTGGCAGCAGGAAGAAAGAACGTGGTTATCACGCAGAGGCGCTCAGACTGTTATTACTGTATAATAACAGTAAAGCCAGCGTGGAAGCACCATGTAATCTTTCTAACGGCCAGCAGGGAGCGATTACTTGCAAAGATGTCAGCCTATAAAAATCTGCATCGACCTATGAGCTGTTAAGACTTTATGGCCTCAGTCGCTGCTTTTGGGTCTTCTTGAATTTGACGTTTATTTAGTAAATTATGATCCTCGTTAGAAAAACGAGGACAAACAAATGCACCCGGTGAAAAACAGGCCTACTTCATGATTGACAGGTCACTACCTAAAGGGGGTTCAGCGTGACCTCGCCAAAACATTCAGCTCGACATATCAGGACTTAAGGAACAAATGGATGATGTCGACTACATCCATCTTTTACGCACACTTGCGGGCAGAGGTAGAGTTCGTCTGTCTTGGGATGAAATTTGACCGCTTTAAAGATAAGACTGCTGTTATTTATATTTCAGTGTCAACAGACCCCTCGACAAGCGGTACGCGTCATAACTTCCTGCGCTTTACTGCTGGTTATGATTAGAGACGGCTGGAAATGAGGCTCATAAATATGCAGTTATTTCTTAAAACAGCTGGGCATGTAGTTTTCAGCATACGCTACTCCAAAAGGAGGAGCGGATTTGTTTAGAACTACTTTTCAGACGAGGATTAATACATTCTGTGAGTGTAGCATTATTTTAAAATCCTCAAAAGGTTGAAAATTGTGGCTCACTGGTGTGTTTTAGTTTTTAAATCAACAAAAGTCCCACATATGACTCAAAAGTGATTTGGTTAGTTCAGAATAATGCTTTTGTCTCCTGTGAGTGATGCAGCACAACAACATGTTTAAGCAGGAAGACTTTGTTGCAGTTTTTTGGGGGGGGTGGGGGATTGTTTTTTTGTGGGGTTTGCTAAGAGAACTTTCAGCGTTTCCGTTCCTGTAGCTGTTCCTGCAGCCTCACCAGCACCTGCCTCAGTAGGTAAATTACTTTATTTTAAACCTTTTAACCGAATTCATTTTGAATCGAAATTGTGAGAGGAAACATCTAAGCAGTGTAAATGTTTTCCTGTTGTCGTTGCTGCAACTGAAACCACGGCACAGCTCGCTCAGATCATAAATAGCAGCAAATAAAACAACATCAATAGAAAGACTTTAATAGAGAACATCACCTCACCGCCTGCTCTGTCAAGAAAACAGATTTGAAATATAAAAATGTAAACAAACTGGAAGTTTGCCAGAGCAGCCATGTCCAGTGAAATTCAACATCTGGGCCTCACGTCTGACTGCTCAGTTCAATTTTAATCAGGCACTGATTGTTACCTAAAAACACACCAACCACAAATCAGCGTTCAGGTCGAGTAAAAAGAATCCCAGTGAAGTATTTTCAGCTTCAGAGCAGTAAAAAAACAGAATGTATTTCACTATTTTTAGCGACACAATGAGTGGCGGTTAGTTTCTGTACCCAAAGTGCAAGAAGCAGCCGAGGTCAGCGTCAGCTCGAGTTTCCCTGCTCGGATCAAATGAAAACTTTATTCTGTAGTGCACAGCAGGGGCATCCCAGAACCTGCTGCCTCAGCTGGCGTTTATACACATTGAATCACAAACATTTCATTCCAGTTCTTTACAAAAACAGTTGTGTTGGCTTTTATTTGCTTCAAACCTCAGACTTCCTCTGCTGACTCTAGTCAGAGTTCTGAGGTTAAAGGTTAATCTGAGTCTGACAGGACGATGATCTCATCTGGGTCACACTGTGTCGCCACGTTGACCTGCAATCACACAGACAGCAGCATAAAGTATTTACTCTTCTGGAGAAACACTCGGAGTATCAGCAGAATAAAAACATCTTTAAAAACATGTTGATGCTGTTGACAGACGTACCGGTGTGCCCACATCACATGACCAATTTAAGGTGACGTGGCAACAAGACGCACCCTCGCTGAGCCTCAGTTGTTAACTTGTGTTAAAAGTGAAGACTTCAACTACGTTCCAGTTTTTAGTGTTGAGAGGCCAAATAACACCAGAGTTATGATAATTCACGCCATGCTTTTCAACGCCCTTTACTATTCATGGAAAAATTCACCTTGTCAGCCTATCACAAAATTATATGGCAACACACCATTTGGTTGCTTAGTAACAGACGAAAGTTTTGAGAAAATGGCTGCGAGAACAGCAATTTTTGAGATTTGTGGCATTAAGCTCGTTTGGAGTGAAGTGGGGTTTTTTCTGTGTGTCTGTCAAAACAACGACGCAGCTACAGCTGGACAAAAAAAACACCAAAGGCAGCCTTCAATGTAAACACCGTCTCCAGGTGGACAACAGGAGGAGTGATACACATCCTGTTGTCAGGCCTGTGATGTGCCCCTCTGTCTTGTGGGCAACAGGAACTAGTTTTCAGAGTGGCACAAATAATTTGTGTGAACAGATACACACTTCTGAATGTAAGTAGTTGGATAAACCTGTTTACAAAATTTGTAAAAGAAAATTTTTTTTTTTACATGTATGTATATTTAGACTTCAAGCTATAAAAATTATTTGTTAAACATTTAAATATATTTTGCAAAACCTATTTCACTTTTCACCACTTTGAGGTTTTATTTTTGTGTGTTATTTTAGGTCCATTGTGTTGATACAGTTTGTCAAAATGACAAAATAACTGTAAATTCAGACACGTGAGGTGTTTTATTCAAAGTGTCGTCCTCACTGCATCGTTTCTATCCTGAAACTCAGCTCCTCTGGTATGACTCTATTTGCCCCACCTTGTTTTTCTTCGGTGGCGGTGTCGACTGCGAGCTGCTGACCACTTCCTGCGTTGGCGTGTTTGCTCGAGTGGTCTCTGGAGAGTTGCAGGTCACAACGCCCATATCCAGAGGGATGTCCGCATCACTGAGGAGAATGAAAGAGCCAAGATCAACAAACATACAGAGAATAAATGAACCCAGAGAAATAAAACCATGAACTCAAGTTCAAAGAGCTGAAACTACAATTTAAATGAGAGCAGGATTTTCGATAACTGGACATTTTCAAAGAAGTCACACATTTCAATGCAGCCTCGTCTATTAGACACAGTCAGTGAGAGTCTCAGATTATGAAGTGATGAACACAACAGAAATGATCTGGTAACTCTTGATACAAGCAAGAGAAATGATTTTAGAGCTCGTCTTAGGATACCATTATTAATTTCCAGTTCAACTGTTACCTCACTGGTAATTAAACATGAGTGTTTTCACACTGCCACACTTATTCTGAGGTCAAATCACCACCAAGAAGTTTAATTAAGCCTGAATTTCTCATCCTGACACAAATTTGGTTATTTAATTAAAAACTAGTCAAACCTTTCACATTCTGTTTATTAAAACTATTTAAGTTCATCGTATTCAAAAGGTGAAAGGCCTCAGCGTCCCAGTAGACGCACTGATGGTTTCAAATTGAAAATGCTCCGTTGCGTCGATCTTGAACTATCGTGTTCACGCCGCCCGGCAGAGTGGAAACAAAGCCTCATCAGCTTTTCACGGTGGAGGCGTAAAACTGTTCCTCCTGAGAGCAGCAGGCCTCCATGCTGCTCTCCTACAGTTTTAAATATTACTATAAACACATTATAACACCTGCTTCTGCCTTCTGAACAGTTATAAAAGTTACAAAGCTAAAGAGCATCAAATACATTCACATTGACTTTGAGAAATAAGTCATTATTTGTTTGTTTGTATTATTAATTATCTCACAAACACATTTTCATCGTGGACTCCTGACCTCTCAGCGACAGCCTCACCTGTCGTGGATGATTAGGTTCTTTCTACTCTGCGAGTTGCTTTCCTCCCACTTCCTCTTCTGGCTCCTCGTGGTTCTGGGGCTGGGCGGTGGAGACGTGCCATTGCTTGTCTGCGTGCCGCACCTTTCCACGCCGTCTTCTGGCGATGACGGAGATGCTTTCCCATTGGCTGCTGCTGTGAGGCCCGTTTTGCCTTGGTTGTAGTTTGACAGGACGACTGACTCATGACTGGAAGAATCTGCAGGTTCCTGTAAGCTCTTGTGGTCACCATTCGATAACGGCCTCTGGTCATCAGTCTGCATGGGCTCTGATTGGCTGGGGCTTTCTGCGGGGGAGGGGATATCAGACAGCGGCGAGATCTGGGACTTTGTCTCATCAGAAGCAGGACTCGTAACCTGCTCGTCCTCATCTTTCAAGCTTCCTTCTTCGCCTGCAGAAACGTGTGCAATCTGATCATCGTTCTGATCCTCCTTGTTGGTGCCTTCGCTCGCTTGTTCCACCTCGTTAATGTCGTCTTCCTCGTTGTCTTCTTCATCTAAAGAAAGAAGCAAAAAAGGCACATAAATATTTTCTTCTCTTATCTCTGCCCCCTTCATCTGGTCACAGTTTTTGAAATCTGATAACACTTATTTGACTGTATGAATGTATTCGTTGTTTAAAAGGGAGAAAAAAAACAGACTAAATAACAGCCTAAAGGGAAGAAAAACAGTCTTTAATTGAGCCCAATCTGACGGATGAGTTTAAACATTGTCTGTATGAATTCTCTGTGTGTTTATGAGTCACATTAAATTGTTAATCATTCTGTTCAATGATTAAATCATACGTTACACATTATCAGCACAGTGTGGCTAACCTTAGCAGCAGTCCTAGCGGTGACTTAAAATCTCAGAAACTCAGTTATGTTTTCATAAAATAAGAATATTTAGATCCTGGTACAGACCGCAGAGGGCAGTTACCTAGATGCAAACTCCTGTGTTCCATACATGCAGCTTTTGTGGTGAACAATGAAATTAGATTTATATCTAATTTGATGCTTGTCAGCCAATATGTTGCTTCAATATAACCACATTTATTTGGTCTAACCTGGTCCATCCTGCTGAGTGCTGGCCTGGATCTCTTCCTCTATGTCTGGATCTGAGGATTCATCATCTTCATCCTCTTCCTCCTCCTCCTCAGACACGCCATTCATCTCTTCAGTTTCCACTTTTTTTCCTGACGTGTGGCCCTGAAACGCAGCAAAGGAAATTAAACAAGATTCAGAACACAAACACATGGTAAAAGGCCTGAACTTGTATAGAGCTTTACTAGTCCCTAAGGACCCCAAATCACTTTACACTACATCCAGTCACACACACATTCACACACTGGTGATGGCAGCTACATTGTAGCCACAGCCACCCTGGGGCGCACTGACAGAGGCGAGGCTGCCGGACACTGGCGCCACCGGGCCCTCTGACCACCACCAGTAGGCAATGGGTGAAGTGTCTTGCCCAAGGACACAACGACAGAGTCGGGGCTCGAACCGGCAACCTTCCGATTACAAGACAAACTGCCAACTCTTGAGGCACGATCGCACAAACAAGCACAAAACTAAAATCTTTTATAGTCTCATAATTTCAGATTAATATGAGACAAAACTTTTGGGATTAAGTGAAACAAATAAACACTCCAGTTTCTTTGTTTTCCCCCAAACACGACTCACAGGTTTATAAATGTTTTTCTTTGTCACATTACAATTTTTCCTCCCCACTATGTATTTTATATTTCTGAGCCAGCAAATTTTACTGACATTGACAATTTTTTTATTTATTAACTCCAACATACCTCATCAGAACATAAATAAATAGAAAAGGTAAAACCTGAGTTAAATTTTTACTTCTTTACTTTGGTACTTTTACAGTCCTGTGTGATTAAAATACTTTCTTCCTCTGCTTTATAAGATTAAACTGTAAAATATATTGCTATTCAATACACAAGATGTACCACAAATTTTGACCTTAATTCTTTTTAAGAAATAAAGCAGACTGATGTTCAATCAATCAATCAAAATTTATTTATATAGCACATTTTTAAGACCAAAGTACACCAAAGTGCTTTCCGGTAAAATCGCAGTACAAATAAAATCACAATAAAATATAAATTACAAATATATAAAATATAAGATAATTACATAATCTAAATACAGAGCCAGATGTAAATTACCCTAATTCGCCTTAAATGCCAGATCAAACAAATACGTTTTTAAACGTGATTTAAAAGACTGAATGGAATCTGACGCGTGAATATGAAGAGGGAGAGTATTCCATAGCCTGGGTGCAGCAACGGCAAAGGCACGGTCTCCTCTGGTCTTCAGCCGAGACCTAGGTTGCACCAAGAGCAGTTGGCCCGATGATCTTAGTGCTCTCTGAGGGCTGTACAGACAGAGGAGATCAGCTAAGTAGTCAGGTGCCATATTGTTTAAAATTTTATAAGTAAACAATAGAATTTTAAAATCAATTCGATATTTGATAGGAAGCCAGTGTAAATTTTTCAGAACAGGGGTGATAGAGTCAAACTTTCTAGTGCCGGTCAAGAGACGTGCTGCGGCATTCTGGACCAGCTGCAGACGCTGCAGAAGAGAAGATTGTAGACCCAAGTAGAGTGAGTTACAATAGTCCAGACTTGATGTAATGAAAGCATGAATGAGTTTCTCCATATCTTTGTGTGGTATGTAGGGTTTAGCCTTAGAGATTAGGCGTAGTTGATGAAAGCTAGTTTTTACCACAGTAGAGACCTGTTTGTCAAGTTTGAAGGAACTATCCATGAAAACTCCAAGATTCCTGGCAGTATCAGTAAGGTAGTTAGCAACAGGCCCCAATGTGCCAGTCAATTGTCCCAGAGGCATATTTCGGTCAAAAACAATAATTTCTGTCTTCTTTCCATTTAAAGTAAGAAAGTTACGTGATAATCAGTCCTTGACATCACTCAGACAGTCAAACAGAGGATGTGGTGAGGATAAAGCATCCCCAGTCAGGTGAAGGTAGATTTGAATATCATCAGCGTAACAGTGAAAAGAGACATTGTGTTTTTCAAAAATGGAGCTCAAGGGCAACATATACAGAGAAAACAACACAGGACCCAGTACCGAGCCCTGGGGCACACCACAGCGGAGACGGGCAGAAGAAGAGGAATATTTTCCCATCGTGATGGAGAACGACCTCTCAGAAAAACAGAAAGACATAAAATCTAATGTTTTCACACATAAAAATAAAACCAAACAGCTGTGTGTCAGGTTTATATTGTTGATTGTCATTTATGCTTAGAAATATCTACTCATATATGCTTAGAGTTTTATAATCAATGTCATAGTTAATAGTGTTAATAGCTAATAGTCTGCAAAGACTTGTGTGCATTCCAGAGTGCTCTGGCATTCACACCCACATCCTGGGAGCATGGGGGAGGTTGTACCTTCTTTTATTGTTTTGTGGTAGGATAAACGTAGCTATGTCTGTTTTAGTCTAAGTGCCTTTTGTTTAGATGAACTGCTGGACTTCCAGACCAGCAGGTTTAGGGAAGTCGCTTATCGGGTCACACTCTGACCCCACACACACACACACACACTTACACAACGCACAGGCAAGGTACTCTTTGTGTGTAGGTAGACGTCATATGTTAATGAACCTATGTATATTCATGTAACCTCAATAAAAGAGCAGTGTTACGGGGGAGCGGACGAGAGCAACTGGGGTCAAGCGAAGGAACGGCGTTTGTCCAGTTCTCTCCCGTGCACGAGGAACATAAAGAACTTTGCCTACTCGTGTCTTACTTTGCTGTGTAATTAAATTGTCTTCAACGTTCCAGCGAATAGGTTTAAGCTACAAACCTATCACTGTGATGATGTTCCTCTGTTACCTCTTTGTCCTTCCTGTCTTTTTGCAGTCGTTTGCTCCTCTCCTTCTCCTCCGTGTCGTCCTGTTTCACAGCGTACTTCTTGATGACCTCCTCCAGGCTAGTTAGAGCAACTTCTCGGTTCGACCGCAGTTTCTTCAGTAGTGATGGGTCCTTCAGAGCCGGGTCTGTGGCTAAAGAGGGAGGCGGAGAGACAAGAGGATGAGAGCAAAAATGTCAGCAGTGAGGAAATGAAAGTGTGGAGCAAACGTTAAAGTAAATTAATGAACAAATATTCATATTTTAATTCAAATCGACGATCAGATTTGTGAGTAGAAACACTTCAGTGTGCAGTCAGACAGTGAAGCCCCGCACGAGCAGCAGCATTTCTCTTTATTATCTTACCAGGCTTATAGGTGTCGGTGAGGCTAGAGCCAAAGTTGTAGACGAGGTCCAGGTGACGGCGGTCCTGTATGCGGCTCCCGGTCTCTCTGAACGCCTCCTGGGCGATCTGGTTTATATGCTTCCTGGTCAAGCAGAGGTTGTGGCGATCGTTGGCACGCAACACCTGCTGGAGGATGTCCTGGTAATCAGGAGGGTTTTGTCGTACCTCGGGACTGTTGATGAAACGCTCGATCTGACAAAGGGAGGAACACAGAGGACAAAACTCGAATGAAAATATAGCTCCATGAAATTAAATAACCACAGATACAAATCTCTTCTGTGTGATCGCTGTGTGTTTCTGCCAGTTTGTGTTTTATAAAGAACTTCAAATAGTTCAGAAACCTCAGACAGAAACCATTAATAGCAGCAAGAAACCAATAATGTTTTTATGCTTGGTCCTGATCTGTGGCCTAATATCTTTTACACTGATGCTCACAGTTAATGTTAAATTAGAAACCTTATCAGTTTAACCAAAAATATTTTATCAGTAAATCTGAATTAGTCACGAACTAAAATGTAACCCAAATGTTTCATTAGATTATACGACAGCATCAGACCTGAATTAGAATCAAGTTTAAATGCTACAGAGTTCAGAAGAGCTCAAAATAAACAGCAGTCCTGAGAGCACACAGAGCAGAACAACAAATGTTCAAAGAATGAAGGGAACACTGGATCACTGCAGTGTAAGATCAAGTCATTTAAATTAAGGAATATCAATCAGTCCAGATGTGAATCCATTTCAACTGCTTTATTTCAAATGAAAGTGTCAACCGGAGGACTGGAGAGGCATCTTTTCAGGCAATCGGAAAAATACTAACCGCCATCAGAGCTCCCACTCAGCCTCCTATTAACTTCACCTATTATAAAAATGTTAAAATCCTACGTCACTGCATTCTTGAGTTATAGCATTCATCCCACTGTCTCCAAAGCACTTGCTCAGTGGGTCACATGATTGTTAGGGTTGTCTGTTGTCTTTGTGATTTGGCGCTGTATAAATAAATCTGCTGAACACGCTGACTGAGATGTGAGGGTTTAGGACGTGGTGCCACAGACCGTCTCCTCATCCTTAATGACTTTTCTCTAGTTTTGCTTTTTGTCACTGGTGGCAGCTTGAAGCAGCACCTTCAGGCTGCACAGGCAGTCCAGCTTCTCCATGATGTCACATCCACACATGCAGTCATAAGGAGGTTTGCTTCATCTCCCAGCATAGTTTCAAGTATGGAGGAGATCATGGGAGACGAGCTGTTACATGAGGAGGCCTTAGTGACTTTGTGTTATACCGGGACTATTGGACATCCCCTTGCTTTTTTACTGTCATGTTTTTTCAACAGTGTATAAACACGGCATTGCCTTTGCTGTTTAATGTTTTTTGTTTGATTTTAAGATTTCTTTACAGCCCTTTAATCTTCTGCTGATAATGTCTGCCTGGAATTTTCTACGAGTAAAGCAGCACATAAATGTGAGCATGCGCAGAGACTGAAGTGTAAAACCAGAGTTAACAGGCAAAGTTTAGAACCACAGTCATCATAACTGTATTTGGTTTCAATGAGGCAGTTAATGCAAAAAAAGCCTGGCTCTGTTGCAGATGCGTCTTAATCCACCCCTCGGGTTAGAAAGTAGCCCCAACAACGTGCAGCTCACCCTCCTGTTGATCTCAGGGTAACGAGTGCTTTTGTAGCTGATTCTCTGTTCAATGGCTCGGCCTGTTAGTGTGCTGCAGCCCTTTAGTTCACACAGTTTTTCATAAATCTTCATCATCTGGAAAAAAAGGAGGAGGACACGTGAGGGAGGTGTGAGCAGCTGCCACTCAGGCTGTCGTAAACATTTACATTTTACAGCTTTAATGTCTGTATTAGAGAGTGGAAGCCACCGAGCTGCACCACACTGGAGGCTGACCTTGCGTTTGAGTTTGTGCTCCTGGATGTATAACGAGTCCTCCGCTTCCATGTCAGTGAGACTCAGCTCAGCCTGCTGCAGGCGGCAGATCTCCTCGTTGTACACCTTCAGCAGGTTCTCCAGGTACGCTATCTGAGAGGAACACACAGGACAGACATGAATGATCATTTCCTACAAAAGTGTCAAACCCTTACTGTTGCTGAAAAATAAAAGGAGGGATATTTTATATTTTTAATAGTTTATATTTAATGGCTGCCTTAACCAGTGTGCTTTGATCTGCTTTACTCTTTTTCCCTTTTAAAATGACTGTATTGAAGTCATATTAAAAACACTGAGGCAAATTGTGCTGTGCAAATAAAACTGTATATATAATATACAGTATACAAATAAAACTTTCCAACTTTCCTAATCCACACTAACCTGCTTCCTGGAGGCTCTTTTAGCTTTTCTCTCCTCTTCTCGGTCTGCCTCTCTGTTGTCTTGCTGTCCTGAGGTGGAAGGCTGCTCTTCATCTGCTGCCGGCTGCACACCTTCTTCCTCCTCGTCCAGGTTACCTTTACTCTTGCTTGTACTTTTGAGCGTGACGGAGGTAGACTGAAGATCACTCGACGTTGAGGTAGAAGGCCCATGGTCAACCTTGAAGAGGGTTTGCCTCTTCTTGATGGCATGCTGCTTGAGCACAGTACACAGTTCACTGATGTAGACAAATGTTTTAGAGCGGTTGGCCTGAGCGCGAGTCAAACATCGTCCCAAAGTGTTCCTCAACTCCACTGATGACAGGAAGTCCGGGCAGGCCTTGGAGTGCTTTGTCTGAAGGAAGGTCAAGACCTCCGGGCAGTCCTCTGTGAGGGGCCTGCAGTGCTCCACAAACTGGAGGGAAGAAAACAGAAAAAAAGGATGAGATAAAGTAGAAAGTATGACGGATAAGGAACCAAAGAGAAAAACAAGGGAGTGAAAAAGACAGATGTTGCAAGACTGGTTTCAGTGCTTTTTTAACACAAACACACATCTGCAGTATAAAGTGGCCCAGGATTGACTTTATAGGGTGTATCTGTATATTTTCAAATAAGTAGGTAATTTAAATGAGGAAGTTTAGATCTAAAGTTTAATATTACATACATATTTAATGCCAGTGTTTATATCCTCTCACAGTACACTCTCCAACTAAATCAACCTCACCCACCCATCAGTTCATTTCTT
The DNA here is from genome assembly GCF_041146795.1 of Maylandia zebra. Classification (NCBI taxonomy): domain Eukaryota; kingdom Metazoa; phylum Chordata; class Actinopteri; order Cichliformes; family Cichlidae; genus Maylandia; species Maylandia zebra. The sequence goes on along the minus strand of NC_135187.1, from coordinate 6,620,477 downwards.
AAACAAACACAAAAAACCGTCACTATTAATGAGACTGTCATACAAGCCAAATTAAAAATAATAATAATAATTGAATGTTATTTTTATTATAGTTTTTTCTTCTACATTATTTTATTGTTATTTTATTATAGTTGTTGTTTTTTATATATCAAAATGAAATATACAAAAATGGTCTTACCAACTTTCAAATACTAAACGTGTTTTTTTTTAATGACTGTTTTAATAAAATTGTTTTGCACCCAGTGGAGGAGAGCTGTAGGATGTACTTCGCCTCATGCTGGGATAAACTCCATGGAACAATGTTCTGCAAAACTAGACGGTACTCAGGAATTTGCATTTACTGAATCACTATGAGACAACATATAACAGGTTAAACACCATACAATCCTCTCTTATTCTGAAAGCTGAGTCACTGCTGACCAGCGAACTGTGGACCTTCCTGTGTTTCCCCTGCAGGCTGGTCAGGCCCCCAGTGTGGTAAAGACCACCAGCTGCAGTCTAGAAGAGTGGAGTTGATCTGTTCAATGAGGAACTAACTGATGACACCACTGAGTTTCCCACAGTATTATTTGGGAAACATGGATCATCTCACTTGTTAATTTGATTTAAAAGTCAACATTTAAATATATCATGTTTCAACAATTAGCCTAAAAACACACAGATAAGATTTTAAGTCAATGTCACCCAGACAGAAAAACTGAGCACTTAGAGCAATCTGAAGTCTGATACACATGAAATACTTCTCCATAAATGTCATTATTTTAAGTTCTGGTCATGAACTTTGGAACATCATATAAACTCACCTCAGTGAACAACTTCTGATTCTCTGCCTGCAGACACTGCGTGGTCTTCTTCGCTGTAGCGAAGGGTGACTGGGTAATGTGTGTGGGCACTGGCAGCTGAGCTTTGAGCGGCGAGACATTTTTGGCTTGAAGGTCAGGGCTTGATTTGGAGGCAGAGGAGGAGGGCTGAGGACTCTCTTCTTCTTCGCCTTCCTCATCAAGCACAATGATTTTATCTGCCATCGAGGCAGGAGCCACCGCCATTCAAAACGCCGGCTTTCTAAAATACAAACAGGCAGAATGAGACCAGAACAGGATGACACACAAGCATCAGAACTTCAGTGTTTTCATGATCTGTACAATATTTACATTGGCACAAAAAAAGGTGACAAATTCTGGCCATGTGGGCACTTCTGATTATTTAAATACCAAAGCAGGGACCTGCTCTGTGAACAGAGTTCAACAAACCCAGGATATTTTTATCTGGTTTCAAAGAGAACCAGTTTCAGGTCATATTCACATGAAAGATCTGAAACATAGACAAGTCTAATGACTGCAGAGTGGCTACCTTTACAAACTATGATGTCAGAACACAAAATGAAGAGTAACACACAGTAAGGCTGAAAGCACCACAGCTGCCAGATGAAATTACTGTGTGTCTGTACGAGGAAATGTTTCAAAAGTGCTACATTAATGTGTGGAAAAGTCCTCCAATATCAAAAAAGTCAATTTAAAGTCAGGAATGAAAGCTGAACACATGCATTTGTGCGCATTAACAAAGCTGTCACTTTCACAGCTCCACCATAAAGACACAGGAGGATCTGAAGTATAATTACAATTTTTTAGTTTGTAAAATAAACACTATAGTGTGCAGATGTGTGTGAGACAGTTTCAGCTGCACCCACATATAAAGGAATGAAATAATTTAAACATTGCTTGCAGTGAAAAGGGAAAAAGCAGGAATAAAGGTGAGTATAAAGATCCATATTTTTTACTGATGCTCACCAGGGCATCAGAATGATGGTCGGTTTGATTGGTCAGTAGGTAATGGCTTTATACATATATGCTACTCTTCTTTAACACAACCTACTGTGGATCAGCATAGTTACCTGATAATAGATGAAGCACCTCTGGATTAAAAAAACAGTTTAATCTGAGCAAATAGCTTCCTAAAACAGGGGCATGATCACTCAAATTCCCAAGCTGGGTAATGGATTTCTGGAATGACTGCTAAAATACAGTCTGTGGCCCTCAGAAGCCTTAGAAGTCTCCAAAGTCATGTCAGTTGACTGTTTTCAACAATGTCCCGTTGCCTAGACAATTCACCTGAGGATGTGTGAACCTGTGATTTGCATGCCACCATTTTCTATCATCAGTTAAACTTCAATAACTGGAAGGCAGGCTCCTGCGTCCATATTACAGCATTAACACAGAAGCATCGACAGTTTGTGAATTTGATGCTTCATTTAGGGCTACAGAAGCCGGCTGATCAGTGTTATCGTTCCGCTGTGTTTACTCGGAAAATAGGAAAACAAACAGGGGATAGCAGTTTCCAAACACATGAAAGTGAAACTAATCACGATGACACAGACAGCACATTACAGGTGGAAAACTTAAGACAAAAGGTTAAATAAAGCACGCCCACACACACCGTAATAATGTGACAGTAGGATACACACCGACCTGTTCTTTACGAGCCGCTGGAGTTGACAACGAAACAAGAAAACGTTGCACCGCCGCAGGACATCACAACACTCCAGTTACTTAGCTGACGTTAGCTCTGGAGGCTAGTTAGCATTCGGACTTTTCTAAGTAAAAAAATAACCTGCCAGAAAAAAAGTCGAGTTACGCTCTCATCGCCTCGTGAACCGGGTAAACAAACCCGAGATAACCTCTAATCTCGTTCGTTTTTATCAGACTGGATCTTCTTCATCAAAACAATGCCCCTTCACTTAGCTGTGCTATCGAATCGAGATCGAAAATGTACCCGCTAAACTCCGCTCAACATCAACGCCTCTGATTGGACGACAGATTCGTGACGATGAGTAATGCCATTTCCCATTGGACAGCTGCTGACGTGTACCGTTGATGTCAATTTTTATTACTATTATTATTATTTCTTTGAATGTACCTAATTGACTTTATAAAGCTTCTTTAATTGTTTTACATTTAGTACTTTTATATTTTGAACTTTTATCAGATTTACCGTTATTTTGTGTTTAAGTTCAATGTGAGATTCAGAATGGTGAGGAAAGATGGTTTAAGCTACTTTCGACGTCGTAGGGGGTTATAGCCAGTCTGACTCTGAATATTTTAGAAAATGCTGATCTGCTTGGATTTTACCACACTGCTTTACCAAACTACACAGCAGAAGATTGGAAAAACGTTTTCTGCTCTGACAAGTCTTGATTTGTGCTGTAACATTCAGATGGTAGGATCAGAATTTAGAGTAAACAACATCAAAGTATGGATCATCCTGTCTGTCTACAGTTCGGGCTGGTGATGGGGTATAATTTTCCTGATGAACCTCAGGCCCCTTGTTACAAAGTATTGTTTAGACACCATAGGCTCCCTGAGTATTGTTGCTAACCATGTCCATCCCTTTGTTACCAGTGTACCCATTTTTAAATGGCTGGTTCCAGCAGACTTATGCACTATGTCATAAAGCTCAAAACATTGCAAACTGGTTTCTTGTACATGAGGATAAGTTTACTGTACATGAATGGCCTCCACAGTCACCAAGTTGCAATCGAATAGAGCAATTCTGGGATGTAGCAGAACGAGAGAGACATGCCATGGACACTGTGTGATGCTAAATGTAAATATGGACCAGAATCTCCAAAGAATATTTGCAGCACCTTATTGAATCTATTCCATGTAGAATTAAAGCAGCTCTGAGGACAAAAAAGTATTTAACCCAGTATTATTAAGGTGTACCTAATGAAGTGACCAGTAAGTGTGAGTGAATGTGTGGTTTAAAGCGTGTATAAGAGCAGAGTGTTAAACAAGAAGAGGACTTATTTGGTGTGTTTCAAGAGATTTTTTTTATTTAATTAAAATTCAGAGTCCATTTAAATCATTTGCTAATTTAAAATCTTCCTTACAGCAGAATTTTGTGCTCTGTTTGTAAAATCTCCATTTCAGTCACAGGTTTAATGTTTATTATCCCGGGCAAGCATGTGATGAAGAAAAAGACAAACACACCTAAAAATAATATGAAAACAGAAATACAATCTCCATATTTACAAAAATAACAAAAATAAGACGGACAATTTGAACAGTCTATTATTATTATTATTAATATTATTTTTAAAATAATGAGTCTATTATTAGTCTAATCATTTTTACTTAATTAAAACAGCATTTCCTTTTCTTTATAAACCAACAAATACAGTCCGATCTCTGGTTCCAAAAAGCGTGAGTTAATGAGGTTTTTAGACAGACGGGAACATCGAATGGAAGGATTAACCTTTAAAAAACAGAAGCTGATGTTTCAACACATCCCTCCCAACTTCCTCTCATTGTTTTTCTTTCCAGTGTTTGTGACGACATATAAACCATAAACAGAGGAAGGCAAAACCACACAGCTCTATAAAGAAAGATTAAAGAAACATCACAAGAAACGTGTTTGAACTGAGCGTCTTCGAGATATCCCTGTCCCTTTCTAAAGAACAAAAAGTTGAATCCAAACATTTTATAATAAACAAATTTGATAAAAACAAGCATAAAACATACAAGTTTACCTTCAAACCAGAGCAGTAAAAAAAACAAAAGAAAAAGAAAAAATCTGTCCCATGAACATGTGGAAAGCCCCTCCTGAAATCCCATCAAACATATCGAGTGGATCAGTGCCACTGATGGTCAGTTGCCTTCTTTCATCTTCACTTCTCTTTCTGTGATGGGAAAAAATTGTAAAATTAAATTCAAAGGAAACACCAAGAAGCACCACGTCCAGGGTGATGAAACATACAGTAGGTAAATCAATTAATAAGAGATTTCTGTAAACACATTTATATGTTTGTCTGCAGTAAATATTACAGTGACATTACCTTATCTTGTTTATCAGCCTCAGCTGAGCCTGTTTACAGAGAAAATACAAATGAAAAAACAAAAAGTCAGACACAGAGTTTAATAAACATCTTACTTTTTGAAACATATTACTCATTCTTTTTTATTTGATCCAAAAGGTGACAAGATTTTTTCCAGCTTGAAATGATTAAAAAAACCTTCAATACACATTAAAACTGTTGGACGATATTTTTGCATCAATATTTGCTACCTGAGCTGGTAAATGTCCACGAGACAAACTTGATGAGCCCATAAAGCACCAGCGCCACGCCGACCATCGCCATAGAGTCCTCGATGGACGGAGAACTGAAACCTGAAAAGGAAAAAAGATCGTTAGGATTCATCTGATCTGAACAGGTTTGTCAGTTAAATTATTATTACAGTACTGTGGAAACATTTTAGGCAGGTGTGAAAAAATGCTGTAAACAAAGATGCTTTTGAAAAATATAAATGATTGTTTATTTGCCCCAAATGTATTCCGCAGCAGGACAATGACCCCAAACATGGAGCCAAAGTCATTAAGAACCATCTTCAGTGTAAAGAAGAACAAGAAGTGCTGGAAGTGATGGTCCGGTCCCCACAGAGCCCTGATAGCAACATACTCAGGTGTGTCTGGGATTACATGAAGATACAGAGAGATGTGAGGAAGCCAACATCCACAGAAGATCGGTGGTTAGTTCTCCAAGATGTTCGGAACAACCTTCCTTCAAAAACTGTGCCAGTGTAGAAGAAGGCAAAGGTGATTTGATTTAAATTTCTCTTTTGTTCATTCACTGCATTTCGTTGATTGATAAAAATAGATAATTATCACTTTTTTAAAAGCATTCTTTGTTTACAGCTGCCTAAAACGTTTGCACAGTATTATATATACTTCAATATTAAACCTTTAAGAGTTATTTCACCAACCGAGTCATTTCAGGTACTAACAGGAGTCAATTTTTAATGGCTCTCATGGTGTTTATCATATCTGTGCTGCTTCATTCATCTATAACAGATATACTAAAATGTTCTAATGCCATTAAATATTACTTAAATGCAACAGTTCAGGTTAGTCTGAAGGTTTGTGATGCAGTAAATCTTTTTAGAAATAAAATATCACAGTGGGTCATAAATGGTACCACATGGTTACTTTGTGATTAACAAAATCAAACTGTTTTAAATCCAGAAGCTGGTGATTCAAACTGTTTACTTAAATCTAAGAATGTGTCAAACTACGATAACTCAAAAGTTATCCAGGTAAATGTGTTTCAAGATTAGTTAAATATTTAGTCATTTATATGTGATACTAACCTAATAAGCCGCATTAAAAGGAAAGTGTTATGTTAGTGGTAATATCTTTTCTTATATCAGTTTCACTTCTATACTATTCTACCTTTCTTCTTTCTATTTCATCATTAGTACCTTCTCCAACTGTATAAAAACTGCTTTAACTCAACATAAACTGAGCTGTTAATTTGCTTGCGTGTCTTCCAGGTTTGCTTCACATTACCGATGACATTGAGGGTCACGCTGGTCCGTCTCGTGCCTCCAGCGTGGGCGGCTACACAGGTGAGCTCCCCTCCTCTGCCCAGGTCCAGCTTAGAGGTGTCGATCTCGAGCCGGGAGGTCTGGCTGAAGGTGCGGTCCCAGGCCTGCCGGTGGCCCGTTACGCTGAATGAATCCAGGGTCTTGGACTTCCCGTCGGCACCTTTAATCTCCCAGCTGAACTCCACGGGGAGGGGCGCAAAGCCGGACGCTTCACACTGGACGTTTATAGTCTGACCTGGAACAGCGAGGGGCAGGGTGGAGGGGTGGATGGAGAGGGATGGCGGTTCTGGGTGGAGAGAGGAGCAGAAAAACAAGATGAGGTTAAAAGTTAAATCTGGAGTTTTTACAGAGCTGAGTGTTTATTTTAAACACATCTGCTTATTTCAGTGAAGCAAACACGTGCGTAATGCTCCAGAAATACATTTTCCTCACCTTCAATCTCAAGGTCCAGCGCCACCTGAGCGAGCAGGTGTGGCAGATACACCGTGCAGATGTACGTCCCAGAGTGAAGCACTTTAGCCTCCTGCAGGAGCAGGGATGCATTTCCTTTCTCGTGCAAAGCATCAAAGTCCAGCGTGGCTCCTTCTTCCTGCGTGTCGGCGAGGCGGTCAGTCTTCCCGTCGTAAGCCAGAATCAGCCGTCCGCGGCCTCTGAACTGGTACCGCCATTCGACGGCGAATCCAGCCCCATACAGAGGAGAGGAAGGGTTGATCCAAAAGCCGCAGTCCAGCTGCACGGGCTCCCCGAGTCTGGACTTTACTGAGACCGTTTTAGTCGTCACGCTCAGGATCACTGAGGAAACAGAGTCAGACTGACACACGTGAGATAATAAACTTTTATAATTGTCGGCCAATTAATTTTTTGATCTGTGAACCCCCAGATATAAATGTGTTTGGTTAAAATCAAATCTTTACCACTGTGCTCTTTAGATCCTGTGGGGGCGCGGGTGATAGTAGAGATGCCCAGCTGTTCGTTGAGGCCCTGAAATGCAGATGAAAACCACTCAGCCTGCAGGTACACAGGGCTGAGGCCAGACTCTGTGAGCGAGGAAACCCAGTCCAGGCTGGAGGGCTGCGGCAGGAAGGGGTTGATCTCACACTGGGGCTTCGTCACAGAGCCTCTGGGAGGGTTGAGCGAGCGGTGGCAGAGGGTGCCAGCTGGGTCTGAGAAACAGGAGTCAAAGGTCACGCTTATACAACATGTAAGATGTCTGAGACACTCGATCTGTTTATAAATAAAAGAAAATAAGATGAACAGCTGTGTGTAAATAATTTTAAGTGAATAATTTAACCCACATAGTAACACAGTTTGCGGAATTACAATTTTTACCTAATTTTATTTTCTTCTTTTGCTTTTCATTTTATATTTTTGGTATAATTTTTGCACGTGTTGCTCAGTATTGCTTATTCAGAGGCCCACATGGGACAGATATGGCAAATTATTTTATGCTGTTATGTTGTGGAGGGTGGTTTGTGTTACATACCTGCCCCTAAACAAATATGCCTTTAAACCTACACATTTTGAAAATACATAACAAATAAATCTTAAAAAGAGATGCTTTGGTCAATGATGGAATCCATAAAAATACAAAAAGAAAAATATAGAAACATGCAGAGCTGCTATGAATACATGTTTAGATTTATTATCTAAATTGTTATGTAATCATAATATTTAATAACTCAAAGAGAAATGATGATGGAGTCAAACTAACAACCTAGGAAATACATGTTTTCCAGACCTAATGTGCTAAATACACACTTTATGTGCAGTAACTTTTAAACACCAGGACATTTTCGTGACTAAAACGAGCAGCTGGGATTTTTTATAGAAGAGCATTTGATCTATATGTTTCTTACACACTGCCAGACAAAGAAAGTCACCACCTGGACTTCACTAAGGAAACAGGTGAGAGCCTTCCCCTGTACTGGAGGTTTGGCGACCCTGTGTGTTCACGAATACGAGGTCAGTTGATCACCTGACTATTACTGAATGACTGTTTTTCCCATCAGTGGGATTTTTGCTGTGACTTATCAAAATGACGCTACAGCGAAGAAATGGAGCAATCATAGATGATGAAATGTTAGTGTGATTGTTCGGCCGAACCATTTCATTTATTTTCAACAGATCATCTAAAATGTTCTCATGTAAATAATTATGGTTTTCAGTCATTTTTATGCCTAATAGACTTCTTTCTGTTAACTGAGCCAATTTTATTGTCATGCTGGACGTTAAGTATCTGCCTCAGGCTTTAGCAGCGGTAAAATCTGCTAGCCATGGTTCAGACATACTGGGACTCAAACAGATGTAAATGCATCCAGATAAGAGAGAGGAGAAGAAAAAGTGGACGTAAACTCTGATAAAATATGACTTTTATCGAGCTGCAGAACTTATTTAACTAAGCTGGATTGTATTTTACTCATTACCGATCACAGAGTAGACTCTTTCAGGGTTGATGTCTTTAGGAGCGCGCTGGGACTCGTCATTCTGGCCGTCGGTTCTGATGTGAAGCAGGGATTTTTCTTGGGTCGTAGCTCCAGTTAAACCTCCTCCTCGTCCCGCCTTCTCCTGCACAAACCAGCACTCCAACACCGGACAGCTGCTGCTGCAGGCTTCAGACAAAAGTTTAACAGGAGATTAATGGGTAGTAAAACCTCTGTAAATATCAGACCACGTTATATTATGCCATTACGTTTCTCGACATCATCCACTCAGAAAATTATCGTTGTGCAAACTGTCTTTTCAAGCTCAACCAATAAACAAGGCACTTATAGGAATTATTATTGAAACAGAAAGTTAAATCAAGCGTAATATGTTTCATGAGGTCCAGTTTAAATTGACAGCTAAAAGTAAAAGTCCAGTTCTGTCTGGCGACCCATAAATATTGTACTTAACTGTTTCCACCCCTTCAGTGTTTTGCTTTTGGTTTACTCCCCTCCTTTTTTTTTATTTTTCATTTAGCAAACAGACAACAGCCCGTCTACCTTTCCCCAAAAATTAAGTCTCCAGCTGTTTACTGTGAATATCGCACAGTCTTAATCACTAAAGTGAAGACAGCACTGCTTCAATTTGTGATTTCAGGTGTTGGTGATTGTATTTGTAAATAGACTATAGACAGCAGGATTTACAAAGGGGTAACATGTAAAACAAAGAGTGTCTTTATGACTCTTATTTTTTTATTGCTTTACTGTACCTACTTCGTAACCAATTCAGACCTTTTTGGCCTCTTAAAATATCTTTATTGAACTATTGTTATATTTGTTGTAGTTTTCATATACGATAAGGCCATATACATCTAAAAGAAGACGTTTTTAATGTCTGTGACACTTTTTAACTGGTTGAATGTAGGATAACTTTGCCAGAAAGTGATTGCAGCTTCTACGTTCGTTCACATATTAATGGTCAACAAGTCATTTACAGCAGTTTAAATATGGATGATCACTTTTCGGCAAATACCGGAAATCACTTTTGGACAGACGATCACGTTTTGGGCACGAAAATAGGCGTGCACCACTCGCTCGGGGTTTCACGCAGAACTCCATGTTAAAGACGTATTAAATTCCTATTATTTTTGTTAAACGTTATCATGCATACACCTATAACATCCACTTACATGTTTTAAGACGCATTTGGGCTTTATTTTAAATTCGGCTTGTAAAAGGGTCATCAAATATGAACTTTACTATGTTTAGTTCGAGTTAAACTTGACGTTATTGTCCAAGTTGTTTTGGACATTTTCAACCAGCTGTTTTTCAACTTTTGTATGTTACTGAACAGATAGATGACTTCCATGCACATAAAAATGGTTTTTCTTACATGTACGGTTTATAATATTAGTAACACAGCATGCATAGATGTATTTTTATCTGTCAGACCAGCAGAGCAACAACGACCTCGACTAGCTTACCTTGAATAAAGCAGGTAACGGCGATCAGAGACAGTTTATAGATGGTAGATAATTCCGTCATGTTTATCCGTGTTTCCTCACAGACAGGTCCCCTCGTTTAGCTGCAATCAAACGGACTAAACAAGGTTTAGTTGGCTGGTTTTCCCCTTCAAGTCCGAGTTCAAGTTCAGTTTCACTTTCACATACAGACGAGTCCGACAGTTATCCAGGAAAAACACAAAAACACGCCATAAGTTCATAATATATCAGTATTAGCTGACATAAGAGTGAATGTGTATCTGAAAAGTTAAAGTAACTGAAAGCCTAAAAACAAAGATTTTACAGTAGCTTAGAAGAATACGTCTTCAAAATTGCATTCAGGAGTACTGCCATCCCGCCGCTAGATGGAGCCCTCTGGCTAAAAATTAACCAAAGGCAAATTGTGGAGTAACTTGCTACGTCAGTGGCAGCAAGGCATCAGAAAGATAACCCAGTCTGAGGGCAGGGGTCAGATGAGGACAAGAGAAACAGAAAAAATAGAAAGTCTTAAATCTAAACACACAGCCTTTGTTTTTATATTGTAAAAGCAGCATACTGAGTGTATAGGCCTTGGTTTTAGTAATAGAAGTTTTTTATTTATTTATGTTTTTTAATGCATACAGAACTCATCATAAATTACTTCTCTGTATGAGTTTAGTAACTTGTTCTTTACAGATTAAAAGTTAGCTGTACACTTTATTTTTAAATGTATGTCCTTCTGACCTGTCTAAAATGTTGATGTTAATAATTGATTGTTTGTCTGTGAAGGTTCTCAGTCAATTGATTGTTTCACTTCTTTATTTTTGCAGGAACGTTGCAGAACAAGTCAGACAAGAAGCCTTAACGTCCTGGCACATATATTACATAACAGCCTATTCTTTGTTCTCCGTTTGTGCGCCAACGCTTGCAAATCAAACCAGATCGGGTGTCATAAACACAAAAACGAAACTTAACAGAGTGATCACGTGGTTTCACAGAAAGAAGTGGAGATGGAGTGCCGTTTGAGTCCAGTGGTGGCGCTCTAACACTGTGACTGATCTTTCTCCAAAACACCAACAGAATTAGTGAGGCTTGCTACTGTAGCTTTAACTGATGTGATTTCCTCATTGTTTGTATCAAAGTCACACCAGAAAAGCCGCAGCAGGGTTTGTCTCATAGACACAAGGAAATAGATGAAAACATATGTGCTACCTATGATTATAGAAGAATTAAAAGCTCCTAATCAAAAGATGATCAAGCTATATAACTTGGAGCATGTAGAGCATAGATATCATACGTATAAAGATTTCCATTTGTATAAAATAATTACATTTAAGGATAAAATAAGAGTGAATGATAGGCGTTTGTCTATTTGCCATTTAAATACACCAAGAGAAGAGACTGCAGAGGTGCTTTCAGTGTAAAGTCTTCTGTGACAACATGATTCATTTTCCTAACAAATGAGGCACCAATTCAGGAGAAATGAACAGGTCTTTATTATAAGTTTACCTCCTCACACTTTGCCAACATAATAAATGCGGACAAATTAACAGATTAAACATCAAGCCTGGATTATGCAAGCACTTTCTTTGTTCATTAAAAAATTAAATCTATTCTGCTTTAATTTTAAATTGAAAAAAATATTACAGTGTTAGCATGGTGCTATCATGTCTCTCATCCTCTGGTTCAATCTGCTGAAAAACTTGGCCTGTAAATAAATTGAGTCAGGGAAACCCTCAGATTTATGAAGTTTTGCAACAAAGGGGCCAATCCTTGTACTTTGCCAGACATTAAACTGCTGAACTGTGTATGATGGACCTGTTGCCACAGTAACCAATTTAGAGTTCAAGTTAACTCTCTCCAGGATGGAAATCCCAGATTATCTCTTGCTCCAGCACCTCAAGATTAAACTTGGAGCATGTTCCAGAAAGACATAGTACATAGGAAAATAGTACCAAGTAAATAAGAATTTAAAAATACTTGCCAGGACTCAAAACAACAGAAACACCTGCATGACTTTTCCAGATCCAAATCCATTGTTAGGTTTACCCCAGTGCACAGGTACATCTGTCATCCTGCTTTCAATGTTTTTGCTTTTCTGTCATCCTGATTAACCCAGTCTGATTCAAACTTAGTGCTGTTTGGCTGCAGAAGGCTCAACTGCACCAGATCCCTTGGAGTACTGAGAGTAATAGTAGTAGTAGAAGCTTCTGCTCACATCCACGAGCTCCAGTATTATTTCTCAGTTGCTTTTGGAATTGTTTTTTTTTTTATAAAGTTTTAGTTGAGTCAGAATTAGTGTCTGCCCTTGCTTTTGGTTTGTTTAGTTTTAATATTCTAAGTTTAAGGAGGAAGCCTAATGCCCACAGCCATGGGCTGTGTGGCTGGATCATGGCCTTCTTCCTCTTTTGTTTGCTTTTGCCAAAGCTCCTATGTCATGTCAGGTTCCTTTGAGCCATGGACTGTAACATCCATAAATACAGATTTGTTGTCTAAAGTTTCAAGTGGAGAATAAACAATTTTATTTAAAAGTAACCTTTATTAATAAACAAGTCAAAAATGCCCAAGGCAGAAAGCTCTGTGGACTTTACTTTAACCTCTTGCTTTATTTCTTAGCATCGCAAGTCTAGTGCCCAGACTTTTCATAGCTGTTTACATTATTGTTTACTCTGTACACCTCAGATTTCCTTTATAACAGTGAATCATGAAAGATAAACTTTAAGTTAAAGTAAAAAGTATTTTTTTAAAAACTTAAAAAAACATATTCTGGTAGTTGTCGGATGTACCAGACTTGTTTCTTTCACGTCCCATTTTTTCCCTGAAGCAGAAGTGTAAAAAGTACACAAGAGAAAAGAGACGACAACTGTGTAAGAAAAAAGGAAAGAAGTATGGCAAAGTTAAATTACTCCTTTATATTTAATCAAATATAAAGACAATTATTCTGCTACTCCTCTGCTACGGAGTGTCTGTGACTGCAGGTAAGATCATCTTGAAGATCATCAGCTTGCCTCCACCAGTGTGTGAATGTGAGAGTGAATGAATAGTGGTATTGTAAAGCGCTTTGGGTGCCTTGAAAAGCGCTATATAAATCCAATCCATTATTATTATTATTATCATCAAAGATGTTTTCACGGTAATTCAGATTTTTAGCTGCACACATTAGTAAAAGCACAATGTTTCATCATTCATCATGTTCTGAAATGTTAATTCTGAAGCAGAAGACTTCATATGGATGGTGTTCAGTTTTGTTTTTTTATGTTATTGATGTTGTTGTTGATTTTTTAAAGAAGCCCAAGTAGTGTTGGAAATGATTGAAATAAAAGGACTATATAGTAAATGAGGTAGTCTCTCCCTCTCTCTCTCTCTCTCCAGTTCTCCCATCAGTCTTTCTTCTCCAGAAGTCTTCCTCCTCTCCAGTCACCTGCCACGCTACAGGTTTCTATCCTAACAGAGCTGAGATGGTCTGGAGAAAAGATGAAGCCATAAAAGTATTTTAATTTTTTATATTTGCATATTTATGACTCTTACATGTTTCAGATCATCAAAATAATTTTGATTGATAATAACGATGTTTTGTTTTTGTTTTTTTGTTTTGTTTTGTTTAAATTAAATTCTGTATTAGTTTTACTCCAGATGTAGCGGCACTCAAACCTTCTGGAAACTTTTGTCTCATCAGTCCACAGAATCAGTGTTGGCCAAGTTACTTGAAAAAAGTAATCAGTAACCAATTACTGATTACTTCCCCGTTACTTTACCGATTACTTATTCTAAAAAGTAATTAATTACTTAGTTACTTTTAAAAAAACATGATACACAACCTGAATATGTAATAAAACAATAAATCTTTCAGCCCAATTCTACTTTTTCTGCATAATCCATCATATAAAATGTAATCAAATGGAAAAGTCTCTTTTTAAAACTTGTTTATTAGTTTTAGTCTTTTAACTTTATGCACCAAGCAAAAATTAAATTATATGCAACATTCTCTGACTGGAAAAAATTTGTTTAACATTTTAACCTGCATATTCCAACATATACATTTTTTGTGTGTCTGTGTTTACACTCACTCTTTTAAATACAGCGGGGAAAATAAGTATTTGACACATCAGCATTTTTATCAGTAAGGGGATTTCCAAGTGGACCATTGACACAACATTTCCACCAGATGTTGCCATCAAGCCAAATATTGACGTCATACAAACAAATCAGAACATATAAGTATACAAGTTAAACCACAATAAATAAAGTGAAATGACACAGGGAATAAGTATTGAATACATGGAGATAACAAGGGGCAAAATGACATAGAAAGCCAGGAGATCACCTGAAATCTGTCAGTATTGATAGAGAAATCCTGTCCCCTATCAGTACTAATTGATATCAGCTGCTTTAGTCCTAATTGATGGCCTATAAAGGCTCCTCATTACCCAGAAGGCACACAGGAAAGACTTCATGATGGGTAAAAGCAAAGAACTCTCTCAAGATCTTCGTAATCTTATCGTTGAAAAGCATTTTGATGGGAATGGTTATAGGTGCATTTCCAGAATGCTGAATGTTCCTGTGAGCACTGTGGGGGCCATTATCCGGAAATGGAAAGTGCATCAGTTCACCATAAACCTGCCACGATCAGGTGCTCCACGCAAGATCCCTGTCCGAGGAGTCCAAAGAATAATCAGGAGGGTTCTCCAAGAGCCAAGAACCACTCGGACAGAACTTCAGGAAGACCTTGCATCAGCAGGTACTGTTGTTTCAAAGAAAACTATAAGCAATGCACTGAACCGCCATGGCATCCATGCACGCTCACCACGCAAGACTCCATTGCTGAACAAAAAGCATGTCAAGGCTCGGTTAAAATTTGCGCAACAGCATTTGGAGAAGCCTGTGGATTATTGGACGACTATAGTATGGTCAGATGAAAGCAAAATTGAACTTTTTGGCAGTCATTCTACACACCATGTTTGGAGAAGAAATGGCACTGCTCACCACCCCAAGAACACCATACCAACAGTCAAGTTTGGGGGTGGAAGCATCATGGTTTGGGGCTGCTTTTCAGCAAGGGGTACTGGCAGACTTCATATTATTGAAGGCAGGATGAATGGAGAGATGTACCGGGACATTCTGGATAAAAATCTGCTGCCATCTACCAGGAAGCTAAAAATGAAAAGAGGGTGGACATTTCAGCAAGACAATGATCCCAAACACAAGGCCAAGGAAACAATGAAGTGGTTTCAAAGAAAGAAAATCAAGTTGCTTGAATGGCCCAGTCAATCACCTGACCTAAATCCCATAGAAAATCTATGGAGAGAACTGAAGATTAAAGTTCATAAAAGAGGCCCAAGGAACCTTCAAGATTTAAAGACCGTTTGTGTGGAAGAATGGGCCAGAATCACTCCTGAGCAATGCAGACGACTGGTCTATCCATACAAGAGGCGTCTAGAAGCTGTAATCACCAACAAAGGCTTTTCTACAAAGTATTGAATAAAGTGTGTTCAATACTTATTCCCTGTGTCATTTCACTTTATTTATTATGGTTTAACTTGTATACTTATATGTTCTGATTTGATTGTATGACTTCAATATTTGGCTTGATGGCAACATCTGGTGGAAATGTTGTGTCAATAGTCCACTTGGAAATCCCCTTACTGATAAAAATGCTGATGTGTCAAATACTTATTTTCCCCGCTGTAGATGCAAGTAAAACACAGCAGAAAATAAATAAAATCAAAGACTCAGGGCACCAAGTCCTTTTGCTCTTAAACCTATTTTCACCTGTTTAGCAGGAGTGGGGAGGGTCGAGGTTTGCCCTGGTGCAAGTGTGGCACAGCGGTCATGTCAGTGGTTTCTCTGTGAATTTTACATTCCTGTGGTAGCATACTCGGTGCTTACTCAGAAGTTTAGGGGGGTTTTTTGCTGTAAAAAGCAGTTTTCTTCCCAAGCAGTGTACAACGGACGTTACTATTTTTGTCACTTTTTACGGAATCAAACTCAAAGTAAGGTCAGTACTTCCATGTTTTAAACGCTGCGATAGTAGTCCCTTACTTTACTCGTTACTTGAAAAAAGTAATCGGATTACAGTAACGTGTTACTTGTAATGTTACAAGTATTTATTCTGTGCCCATCTCTGCACAGAATATTTTTCCAAAAGTCTAGGGGATCATCGAGATGTTTTTTGGCAAATGTGAGATGAGCCTTTATGGTCTTTTTGTTCAGCAGTGGTTTTGTCCTTGTAACTTTGTAACATTGATGTTCTTTTTTGACCTTCTCATCGTTGTACTCCTGGAGTAATTTTGGTAGGCTAGCTACTTTTGAGAAGGTAAAGCCACTTGACTTGACTTGGTTCTCACCATGGTTTAGTGGAGTCCCAAAACCATACAACTGGTTTCAGCAGGAATTGATGCTGTAACCTATGAACTTACTGCAAACCCTTCTGAAACTTGCGCCGTAAACTACACTGTAACCTGATGTGCATCTCCTGAGAAATGCAGCTGCACGTTGGGTCAATACGGAAATTATTGTGATTCTCTCTTAAGCTCCATCGAGCCCTCCTGCACATTTCCAGCTACCTTTTCACAACAGTTTTTGAATTTATGAGAGAGAATAACAGTCATCATTTATCCAATGAAGAATAATAATCAGAGCATCAATATGAGGACTCACAAAAGTGATGAGATTCCTCGAGGCAGATTGCTGAAACTGTTGGAATGGATGTGAGAGAATGTGCATAGAAGTGGAAAAAACAAGAGGGACAAATATGTTGGCTTCTGAAAAAAACTGACAATAACAAATAGCAAGTGCCCAGCAGGGACTCAGCATTTTATTTTTTTGCTGTTAGCTGGCATTGCATATAGGCTTTACAAAGATTTGGTGCACAAGCCTAAATCAGGTGTGATGGTGTTACCTTTAGCATAGTTCAGTGTCTGACAGGTATCATTTAAGTGACTTCTTTGTTAAACAGCTCTGGCAATAATCAGACCTGGGTGTGGCTAGTGAAATTAACCTTTAAACCAAACCAGGTAGGTTTGGATAACATTTTTCCCCTTAACAGATAAAATTGCCATTTAAATGCTGCATTTTTTATTTACCTGGGTTATCTCTGACTAATATTAGAATTTGTTTCATCTTAAACATGTAAGTGTGACAAATATGTAAAAAACTAAGGGATCAGGAAGGGGCCAAATACTTTTTCACAGTACTGGATTTGAACTTTGTTTTATGTATGTTAAATTAATGTATTTTAGTGCTTTTATTCCCACATAATGTTTGATATTGGTATTGAATATCCAAAGTAAAGAAATTATAGCCACTGTATTTACATAATCACTGGACAGTTTTAGAAGTAAGTAAGTTGAAATTAATGGGTCAAAAATGAATGCTATTTGAAAAAAAATGATCCCAATCAAGTTTATCAATGAAGTTTCTTTACATGTAAAAAGGACTATAGCACAAAGGTAATATATTTTGAAGGAACGTGTAAAGCAAAGAATCAAAGCCAAACAAGGATAAATAAACATTTGTTTAGTCATTGTTTTTGTTGTGATCACCATGACTGAATTAATTATTTACAAAAAGAGAAATGGTGAGAAACTGAAGCAGAAACCTTTTATTTTATTTATTTTTTTTTGTAATTCAAAAGTCTTTGAGTTAATGTTTTATTCACATTGCAAAAGTGGAACAAACTTGAATTTCCAAGAAACTAAATCCTATTTCATCTGGCAGTAAATACTGTAGGTTACAAGCCACAGTTTATTGGGAATATGACTAATGAAGAATAAAATCAGAGGAAAATACATTTAACAATACATAATTTTTAACTACTTTTTAAAACATTTTATTTTATGTTTATTACAGAGAAACAACCTCCATGTCGTAAGTAATTTAAAAAAATTTTTGTTTTATTTGATAATTTATGCAACATGTAGATAAAAACTTTCATGATGTGTAATGGTTGTGGATTAAAAATGTATTTTCGAACTTTTCCAGGTGTTGATAACCCTGCGGTCTGGGAGAACATGTCTTAAATCACTATCCTGCACACAGTGAGTTTGTTGTAGTAGTTTTTTTTTTTTTTTTTAACTTTTTATTTTGTACTTTTTCCAATTTTATAGTACATGCAAACAAAAATATGAAAAAAGAACACAAAAGAAACAAACTAAAAGGAATAAAGAACACCTAATCTGTGGAAGAGGAAAAAAAAAACAAAAAAAACAAAACGAGGAGAGGTCCCTGCCTTATGGGGCTGAGTGAGTCTTATAGGCTATCCATTTTGTCCACTGTTTTCGGTGTTTGTCAGATTTCCATCTCCATTATATATATGTCCTCGATTACATCAGTCCATTCTTCCAATTTTAAAGGGTCACTTTTCAGCCAGTTTTTTGTTATTACCTTTTTGCTTGACAACAACACAATTTTAAACAAATAATGGTCCTCCTTTCTTACATTTTCCCATATTCCAAAATACATTACTCGTGCCTCACACAGCACGTCATACCCCAGCACTTTCTTCATTGTTACCGCAATGCTTTCCCAGTAAGGTTTGATATTTTTACACTTCCAAAACACATGAGAATGATTGGCGTCCCAGTCTCCACATAATCTCCAGCATTGTTGGGGTGTTTTCAGCTGCTTGCCTTTGATATAAGGAGTAATAAAGAACCTAATCACATTTTTCCAGCCATATTCTCTCCATCGTCTAGAGCTAGTGGAATTATGCTGTGTGAGACATACGTATCGCCAGTCATCCTCTGACAACTCAAGATGTAATTCAGATTCCCACTTTTGTTTGATATATAATGTTTCATTCCTATTCAAATTTTGCAGGCCATTATATAATTTCGATAAAATTCTTGATGGAGGATTTTTATATGCACCTGTTATTATTTCTATTATATGGCTTCCTTCTCTCAAGAACTTCTTCCTAATTTCTGTATTGTAAAAATGTCTTAATTGAAAATACCTAAATAAATCTGATTTATCCAGTCCAAATTGTCTCTGTAGATTCTCGAAGGATTTGAATGTTGTCCCGTCTATTAATGTGCACATTGCTGTAATTCCTTTATTGACCCATCTTAAAAATGTACTATCCCATTGTCCACTTTGGAATTTTCGAGAATATGCAGGCCAAATCAGCAATTTACAGTCTTCTATAATTCTATATTTCTTCACTATAATCCACCAGTGTTTAATAGTGAATTCAGTAATGAGATTTGTGTTCGTAGACTGGATAGTTTCTTCTCCCAATCTTGCTTGTGGATGACATGATAAGCAATAATTTATCTCCATATGCTTCCATTTTGAGGTGTAATCCGGTGAACACCAGTAAACAATATATCTCAGCTGGGCTGCATAGAAATATTCCTTGAAATTTGGGAGGGCAAGTCCTCCTTTTTTCTTTTCTTAATTGGAGTATTTTAAATCTTATTCTTGGCTTTGTCCCTTTCCAAATAAATCTACTAACTAATTTATCCCATCTACCAAATTGTGCATCTGGTATATGGACTGGCAATGAAGTGAATAGATACAGTAGTCGAGGAAGCACATTCATTTTTATTACCTCTATTCTTGAGCTAAGGTCCATGACAAGCAGAGCCCATTTAATCAAATCTTTTCGGATTGTATTACTAATCTTTACATAATTTGCCTCGTATAGTGTACTTATTTCGCTAGTTAGATAGACACCTAAATATTTGATCTTATTTGAGTCCCATTTTAATTTATATTCATTTTGAATTGAATCTTTGGGGAAATAATTCAGACAAAGTACTTGAGTCTTTACGATATTTAGTTTATACCCTGAATTTTTGCCAAAACATTTTAATGCTTTAATCAACCGAGGAAAGGTCGTGTCAGGATCCTGTAGGTATATAATTATATCATCTGCAAAGAGACCTATTCGTTGTTCAATTTTAGAAACTTAAAACCCCTTTTAAGTCTGCACTTTGCCGTATATACTGAGCCAAAGGCTCGATATACAGAGCAAAAAGGGCTGGACTCAGGCAGCAACCCTGCCTGGTTCCTCTGAAGAGCTCAAAACTGTCTGTCAGGTCCCCATTTATTTTAACTCTAGCCAATGGCCTGTGGTACAAGGATTGTATACACTCGATGAAGATACTGTTAAAGCCCATTCTTTTCAAAACAGCAAAAAGAAATATCCAAGAGACTCTATCAAAGGCCTTTTCAGCATCTAAGCTCACTAAGGCTGTTAGGATTTTCTCTTTATTAACTTCATTAATTATATGCAATGTGCGTCGTATATTATCTTGTGTCTGTCGCCCCTTAATGAACCCTGTCTGGTCTTCATCCACCAGATCTGGGAGAAACAGCTCTAAACGTCTTGTGATTATGGATGTAAATAATTTATAATCCACATTTAAAATATAGATTGGGCGATAAGAGTCACAGTTTTCCTTGTTTTTACCTTCTTTTGGTAAGACTGATATAATGGCCTCTTTCCAAGAGGGTGGAGTTTTAGCGTGTTTTAATGTCCAGTTAAAAGAATCTATCAAAATAGGAGCCAAAACCTCTTTAAAAGTCTTGTACCACTCATTGGTATACCCATCACTCCCTGGACTTTTATTAGATTTCAATCTCCTTATTGCCTTATCCAGTTCTTCCTTAGTGATTGGTTTAGTTAAAAATTCATTTTGAGTTGTCCCAATAGAAGGAAGGTCTAACTGATCCAAGTACTCTTCAATTTCTTGCCTGTTTTTCTGGTCGGGTTGATTATACAATGTTTTATAATATTTTTGAAAGGCATTTTTTATCTGTATTGGTTCATATAATAGTTCCTTGGTGTTTGGATCTCTAATCTTATTAACTGCATTACTTATTTGTATTGATTTTAACCGTTTAGCCAGTACTTTGGTTGCTTTGGAACCAGACTCATAAAATGTTTGTTTTGTGAATCTCAGTTTCTTTTCTATTTCCTCCATAGACAGATCGCTTAGTTGTTTTCTTACATCTTTAATGCTTTCAGCCAAGTTGGCACTCAAATCTGTATGCTGTTTTTTTTCTAAATCCCTTAATTGTTGTTCTAATTTGAATTGTGTGAGCTTTTTCATTTTTTTGATATGGGTAGTCCTTGATATCAGATACCCTCGAATTACTGATTTAACAGTATCCCAAATTATTGTTGGATCCATCTGTTCATCGTTGTTGTCAGCAATACAGACTTGTAATTCTTTTTTAATCTCTTGTACCACAGATTCATTGTTAAGAATACCAGTATTTAATTTCCACAATGATTTCTTATTCTGATTATATAAGTGAATAGTCAAGTGTATGGCGTTGTGATCTGACAGATCAGCTATACCGATATTACAATCTATGACTCTATGTTTATCGCTTCTATTTATCAAAAAGGGAACACTGAATGACCTGGTGGTTTTTGTCCATAAAACTACTCATCTAAGATTACCACAAAGTAAAAGATCTCTCAGCAAAATTATGCAACATTTTAGGCACTATTGCCCCTATCAGATCAGTGAGCTGGGATGTTTTATTCTAAACATGAACTACTGTTACAGCAACACACATGGACTACTGGTGCCCCACACAACAACTCAATGTCCACTATGTGAAGGAGCCAAACACATGCCTTCTCCTCTCGTTAACCGAGATAAACTGCTGGCATATTGGTTTTACATCTATACCGTCCAGTCTCTCCTGGTGGACATACAGCAGCATTGTTTAATCTCATTTGAGTCACTGTTAACCTTAGCCATCTTTTTAAGTCTTCTGAGAGCACTGAAACTTCTTTTAGCCTCAGTACATGCGTTTTATCCTCAGATTAAAATTATTATTCTGTGCTTGATGTGCCTCACCTTTGGCCCTGGCTCTTCCCCTCTGACTGCACTAGGACATATTGCCACCTGATAAAATAACACATTGATTCATGCCATATAAAAAGTGAGACGTGTCAATTCAGATTCTTTGTCAAATATACACTAATGAAACAATTTACATCAGCAGCCTAACAATTGTCATGATAATAAATACTAGTTAATCTATAGCACCAAATCATCAGCCAGTCACCAGTGACCTTGCATCTTCACCTCTGTCCGAGCTACAACATGGCAGAGCTGCCTCTGTCACCTGATAAATAACAGTGAGACATTCCAAATACATGCAGTCACACATGTGCTTCAAATACAGTCATGAACCAACAAGTCATCATCCAATTTCACCTGTGATCTTGTATCACCATTGTTGGTTGGAATACTTGCAAAATCATAACTACCTCATGATATTTTGTCTCAAAAATTAACCCTATGAATATGTCAGTACCATTAGGATGAAATTATTGTGTCACCAACATTTTAACGTTAAGACATATAATTTTAACAGCCTCTGTAAACGAATATCCGGGCTTGCTCGAGGCTGCCGTATTCTCTGACAGTTTCAATCAAAATTAGAAATGCTGCTCTGAGACTGAGAGAACTAATAGTGCAGCCTGTTGTGCAGTTAGTTTCCAAAACACGTTATTCATGGTTGCATACAGTTTTAGACTGATGTGGGCCAAAGCCTAGCATAGCCTGTAACGTTATTGTGACGGACACATTTTATGAGTAAACTTGACTTTAAGCGACTTACAGGTTTCTTTGAAAAATACTTTTTTATATCCAGGTTCTTCCTTTTTGCTGCCATCCTCCTCTCCTCCTCGCAGCGCAGGTTTGCCGCTGCTAAAACTAAACAGAGCGCCCTGAAAGGCACAGCCAATCACATTGGCCATATTTGTCACATGACGTAGGACTCCAGTAGAGAACGTAATTTAACTCTTTCTGCAGCGCTGGGTGACTGAGACGTCGACAGATGTTTTTTTTTCTTTCTATCGGGTTAGTTTTTCTTTACTCGAAGAGATCAAATTATTGGTGGGGACAATTCAATAATCGCTGGATATTGGTGGGGACATGTCCCTTCCGTCCATGCCAAATCTACGCCCTTGAGTGGGACTCCTATCAACTTTCTATTAACAAGAATCAACTTTCTGGGACGTCACAGTACACGTCTGAAGAGACCCAGTGCAGCTTTGTGAATCACATATCAGCAGCGATCAGCCGGAGAACGTTTGTATGAATGTAGACAAAGACGTTTGTTTTCTTCGTTAATGCAGGTATATTTCTCATAACTCTATAAGAGTTAAAATGAAGTAGACTTTGGATTTACATATCTCATAGGATGTTGGTGTGTTACAGCAGTTCAGAGTTCTGGTTTTTAAATATTGTTAAATTTGTAGGGCTGTTTATGTTAACTTAAACACCAGGACATTATTCTTTATGATGAGAAGTTTGCTTATTTTTTTCTTTTTGGGGGGCTTTTTCTGGTCATTTTTTGGATCTGTTATAATTTATAAATCATTTTATAATGTTATTTATTTACAAGAGTTTCTTTAGAAAAATATTCTCCCCCAAATTAATTTCTTTCACACCATCTGGCCGCTGTTTACATCCCGCCAGATGCGGATGTGCAGGCAGCTCAGTGCGCCCTCGTGGAGCAGATACTGCACAGGGAGTGGACATTCCCAGACTCTCTCATTATAGCTCTTGGGGACTTTAACGAAGCCAATATGAGCCAGGAACTTCCCAAATACAAGCAGTATATTAAATGCTCGACCAGAGAGGAGAGGACATTGGACCACTGTTACACTGTATACGGTAGAAACGATATAAATTTGGCCAACGGTAGAGATTTTGGCTCTACCGCAACAGCACATGTTGATGGTGTCATCAAGCTGCGCCACACAGCAAATCCAGCATGTCCAAATTAACACTGTCGGATTTGATTTCAACACTATTAAAGTGTCTATATGGGTCCACACCAGAGAGTGTTAATTTAACTCTTTTTGGAGAGTTGGTACGTTAACTCTGATTTAGTGTTAAACACCAAATCTGTCTGGAGGTGATAATTTAACACTTGGTGTTAAGAGTTTATATATTAACTCTCAAAGAGTATTTTAGTTTAACTACGTAAGAGTTATCTTCTAATTCATTCTAAAAAGCGGGAATTTTACTGTTCTGAACTTCTGGAAATTTCTTTTGGAAATAAACATTTACTAAAAAGACGCAATGGTTTTTGAAAAACATTTATTCTGAACTGTGCACCACAATTTCAAAGCATTTTCTGAAAGATGTAACAGTATACATATTCTCACTTTCATTAGAATTTTGTTTATCAAAAGGTCTGACATGGTAAATGAAAGAAACCTCCGTCATCCGTAGATCGAGTTTCCTCCTAAGGCGTGGGCACCAATAAGCAGAGTTCATCCTTTAACATATAACAAAATTAAAATATTCTCGAGTATGATCAACGGTGAATCACGGTACCGGCCGGAGTACTGGGAGCAGTTTGGAAGAACAAGAAGACGCGGAGACTGTTCTAGATTGTCATTCCAAACTAACTCAAAGTTTATTCTCTGTGCAACAGTTTTATAGGCAGACAACAAGTTTCAGTTTCAGACCCTGCCCACTGGGTGGGGTGGCGTCCTGACATTTGGGATCCTTTGTTCAGCAAGGGCAATAAAGATTCACAAGACCAATAAATCTTATACAGAGGTCTCCTACATCCTGAGTTCTGACACAAAAACCAGATGGTCTTCACATAAACATCTTCTGCAAGGGAGTGATAGGTAAAAGAGTGATTTGTTGGTGTTTTCCCTCCAACCTTAGCATCTACTTTCACACCATAAATCTTGAGTTGACAAGGCAAGAGAAAATAACGGTTAACATAAAGAGCCTTGTTAAGTCACAGAATCTTCAGTCTAATATCATCATACACCAGTAAAAAAAAGGTTTGTGTGTCAGCAGGTTCTCAGTTCAAACCATATAAGGAAGTTCCCCCTAGCTCTGAAAGGGGCCTTCTATAATCTCAACATACCTTTGACAGGTCCATTAAACACTAAACAGTTAGAATCCTTTAGTGATATAAGTTTGCACATGGTAGAATACTGCATGTAGTTATTTGCATTAGGAAATGTTTAACCATATATACCTAGAAGCACATAATCAATTGTGTGTGATCTTTAGCAGGCTGCAAGCTTGAGGTGCACTCGAGGAATGCACTGTCCCACTATACCACGGCAGGATCAACGCAGCCAGTTTAAGTGCCTTCTTTACATATAGATGAACTGTTGGATTTTCCAGACCAGCAGGCCAAAGGAAGTTGCCCGTGGGGTCACAGCAAGAGGAGATGAAGTTCAAACAAAGGCCATTGCAGAAACAGGGTCCTTTGTATAATATCATCAAAAACAATATCCTGTAAATGCTAACCGTAGTGCTAAAATTCACAACAGTTCATGCAAATAACAGCATTCTCATCACTTATTTCTTCAATACAATATGCATGTCCTTCATTCATCCCTTTGTGGAACTTCAACGCACTTCTGCTCTCCCCCATATTCCATCTTCACAAGCATATCCTGTATAAAAATTAGTTGACACTACTTAATGGCACAAATAATCCAGTAAACAATTGCAGCACAGTAAAAAAAAAAAAGGAATCCTCTTTGAGCCATTACTTGTGTAAAGTATTTTCCCAAAAGACAAGGACACAGGCAACAGGTAATACTGAACTAAATGTAAAACCTCAACCTTTTTCATTTTTACCTAAACCGTGTGCACAAAACTCTGGAGGGATCTATGCTAACGTAGAACCCAGTCAGGACGCCTGCTACTGCTGTTTGCTCGTTTTTTTTATGGGCGATCGTTTTTAGGCTTCAAGTAGTACCATTATACCAACATTTCACATTCTAGACATTGTTTTAGGTGTATTTGACCAAAAGTTTGACTGAAAATTCACATGCAATTCACATTTTTCAAGGCTGTGGTATTTGCCCGCAAACAATACCTTTCAGCTAGCTAAAACAGAATATTATGCTATCACTGAGCAATATGGCTAATGCCTTTCACACAGCTTTGTCTCAACTCTAAAGAGCCACAGAAGTAAAAGCTCATAATAATAATTGAAACAATCTTTGAAAAAATGACTTACCAAGCATGGCAAACAACTCAAATATGTAGAGCAAAATGTTCTGAAACGGCTTCACTTCAGCTTCGATTGGAGCCTATGGTGCTGGGGGCGGAGTCTGTGAATTTACTCTATTGGTGTCATAGCCCCTCTAGGAGTTCAGAGTTAAGAGGTCAAGAGTTAATGTTTCCATTGTAACACCTCCAGATTTGACATAGAAACACTCATTTTTAACACTCGATTTTAACTACTATCATTTTACACCTCAGAGTTACATTAAAGGAATGTGACTCTACTTAGAGTAAAATTAACTCTACTTTTGCAAGAAGACTATTAACAACAAAACATTTAACACTTTTGAATTTGCTGTGCAGTTTTGGTCGAAAGTATTGCAGCGGCTGCAAACAACATCATCTGCAAATTATGCCGGGCAACAGTAAAAGCAAAGAGACAAAGCACTTTTGGAATATGGGGAAAGTCAAAAACTGTGCTACCTCCACTTAACGTAACATTGATTCATTAGTGCTGAATTCTCTCGCAGCTGCTCTATTCCCATGTTGTTGCAGTATATTAATGACTAACCTTCTGACTGAAGTTTGGTCTGTTTATAGCATTCTGCCATGCAACTGCATTTGTCCCTAACCACCAGAAACCCTCACGTTAACTTTTATCAAGTGGCAAAAAGTTAGCGTTCATCCTTCAGCTTTACTGTGCTAATGTTATGCTAACAGGTAGTCCAACTTCAGTAACCCTACAAACGTCACTGCTATTTAGTTTTCTGTCTTTATTTATGATGGAAGTGATAGCAGAGCTGTATGTTTTTATTACTTCAGAAATCTCTCATGCTATATCAAGTTTAGGTGGAAGCTAGCGAGCTAACTTCCTGCTAACTTCTAACTCCATTGAATTTAATAAATTCTGTTTTCATAGATGCCTGGATGTTAAACTTAATTGTTACATCTGGTAGAGCAGCAACGCCGATCATTTAATTAAAGATGAAAGAATTTAGACAGTTTTTAACTCTCAGTGATGCTGCAGTGTTCGTTTGACTTTGGGACCTGAAGAAAAACGGAGTTTAGGACCCAGATTACTCCGCAAGGCTCCTGACTATGGTAGCCATAATGCTCCAACAATCCATCAAGCCTTCATCAGTGTTGCCAACTTAGCGACTTTGTTGCTATATTTAGCGAGTTTTCAGACCCCTTAGCGACTTTTTTTCTAAAAAAAAAGTCACTAAAAAAAGACGTGAAAGCGGTAGGGGAGACCGGGGATAGTTGTAACGTGGGTCAGTTGTAACACTTCCAATTTCTCCAATCAGGGCTAAGTTTCAAATGATGTGACTCATCCTGTGCATGCCCAACTCAGTTCTGCTATCACATGTGAAAAATCAGCACATTTTGTCAAACACAGACAATTTAACACGAAAAAAAGTCATTTGTATGGCAAAAAGTAAGTTTTTCTACTTTATTTCAATTTGTAATAGCATTATCTGCTTTGCAGTTAAAGTCATCAAACTTAAATTATGTTATTTGTATGTCTATGGGGATATATTCTGTGTAGGTCTTTAGTGCTAATGTTTTAGCCGTTGGCTGTAATGTTGTAGTTGTAACAATAATGCAGATGTTACAACTTACCACACTATTACTTTAACTTATATTAAACAAGTTGGGGCAACGACATCAGCAGAGAGAGGTTCACTGGTCGCTTTTGTATATGCGGTTAATGCCATTGGCAACACAATTCCTCCACTGTTTGTGTTCCCACACATACATTATGCAGACCACTGTGTCAGAGATGGACCAGTAGGAAGTACTAGTAGTGGAAATAAATCAGGATGGATGCAAGAAACAGATTTCCTCATCTTTCTGAAGCACTTTGCAAACCACACCAAGGTAAGCCATGATAAAAAGTAATGGAATTGCGATGCTGGTGAACAACTACATTTTTTCAGCTTCATTGTTATGTTCAAAATTGGTGCAAGAGTTGTAGGTTATAATGCCCACTGAGCCAATGAGGCCAAACTCAAGGAAGACCAACCAAAATTAATGAAATATTCAGTTGCAGAAAATTCCATAATTTGTCTTTTTTGGGGGGTTGGAATATGTTCAAAAGCTAGATTTCTGCATTCTGTCACACACACACAGCTACATAAATGGCTCTAAGTGCATTCATGTGTTGAATAAACAAAGATTACATGTTAATATTTTGTCAGTATACCCTTATTTCATTGTGTTACATTTCACCCCAGGATATGTTACAACTAACCCAGACTATGGGGTTAATTGTAACATTTCACTCTTTGTGTTTGAGGCCATACCATGCAATGGGTAATTGTGCTGCAGAGAAAATAGCTGCACTATTTAATAGCAGAGACATGTAAATACTTTGCATTACATTTTGAATCCACTACCTTAAAAGAGCTCCAATTTACAGACAGAAATGTCAAAAATGTTACAACTATCCCCGGTCTCCCCTATCTCTTTTACTCTCAACAAGCAGCGGGTGCTGTAACGCAGTCAGTTCTTCTTTTACTCTTTTACTCTTATGCTGTTTTGTGGATCACAAGGTTTAAAACTACTTATAAACACACACACACAAAGTAACTCCACCAGAGTGCCAATTTCGGGTCACTTGCCGGTCCAAGCCCGGGTAAAGGAGCAGGGTTGGAATTGTGACATTAAGAAAAAATAATAATTGCTAAAAGAAATTTAATTTGTAGTTCTAAATAAACTCTAAATGCATTTAGGACGTTTTTTACTCACTTTATGTCTCTTCCACGGTGTTATTTCTCTCTCCAACAACATAGGTTACAATTAGATTAGCATGACCAATTATGCAAATTAGGCGATGACGTCATTTAGCGACTTCTAGCGACTTTTAGGACAGCCAATAGCGATTTTCCTTACTGAGGAGTTGGCAACTCTGGCCTTCATAGCTTACCAAAGTTTGACAGATTTTTGAGCGCCGTGTACCACATTAAATTGGTTCGAGGTCAGTTAGCACAACCAGAATTCATACATAAGGCACACTGTCGATTTTTGAGAAAATTAAAGGATTTTAAGTGTGCCTTATAGTGTGTAAAATACGTTATACAGGGGAAAAAAGAATATATCGCGATATATATCGTTACCGCAAATGCTTCAAATTATTCTGTGATATGGATTTCAGGCCATATCACCCAGTCCTAGTATGAGTTATGATAAATCACAAAGTAAAGAGGTTTTATTATGCAGGTTACTTGAATACTCACCTTACTCAGTGTTGGGGGATGAGTATTTTCTTCAACAGGTCGCTTTTTTCTGAAACTCTGTCTATGACCAAGTCATTGTCAAGGGACATGAGGATGTCTTTCTCTGTAGTCATAAGCATGAATGCTTCCAGGTGTTCTTGCGACTGTGTGCTTCTTATTCTACTTTTTATGTGTTTAAGAACAGAGAAACTTCTCTCACATGCTACCTGTGTCACAGGCAGAGTAAGGAGGTACCTGTATCCCCAGCCAAGAATATAATAAGCATCTGTGAAGAAGTTGTATCGTTTCAGAATCTGATAACAACAGACTGGGCATTCCTTGCAAGATTTGCACTGTTTGTTTAGTACATCTGTGTTCTCTTCTTCGTCATCATCACAGCCAACCCCTACCATCCTGACCTTGTACTCTTCAAGTTCTCTTGCCTTCTCAGCCCCACCCTTTTCTTTCCTTTTTTTACTTGCAGCTGCGTTTTGCATTGTTTCTTTCCATCGTCTTTGCCTCCTACTCCACTTCTTCTTCTCCTTGCCTTCTTCTCCACAGCCAATGCAGCTGGCATCCAACTTAGAGGTGCAGTGCTGCCTCCTATACTGGAGTGTGAAAGAGATTAGTGGGGGGGAAAAACAGGTGTTGAAAGCATGCATGGAGAGTGGTGGCCCGGCTCACGGACCCCCGAGTCCTCCAGAGCCAGGTCCGTGACATTGGTTGGAATTTTAAAAACATTTTAGTCTTGGAAAGTGTTGTGCAAACGTCTTTAGCCACCCATTTTTTTAGTTTTTGTTATGGGAAATGGGAAATAGAGTTTATACAAGTCTAATGACCTTGAAAGTTGATATTTAGTATAAGCGCCTTCATTCTTTAACATAGCCTGAACTTTCTGAGGCAGCTTTCTGCTGGTATCAAAGTACTTATTTATACAGTTAAAAATAGGTTCTTTGCTAAGTTATCTGTTATGTGTAGATGCAACACTGGTTGATCCCTTGGACTGAAATTAAGGGAAAATGCAGCCAATATAAAAAAAATAATAATAAATAATAAATAATAATAATTTGAATGGCGTTCAGAAAGCCTGGAAAACTATTGCTCAAGATTACTTAAAAAAAAAAATTAAAGATAGTTGTGGTCCTTGGAAGCAAAATATAAACAAAGAAGGGTGGCTCAAGATTTTTGCACAGTACTGTGCATACTTGTTGAATACATTTATTTTCACAGCACTGACTTTTATCACCATAGACAGTATAAAAGATAGCTGGAGCTTCTGGGTCTGTGAAATGAAGTTTCTTACGTGTGGTTGCAAAAAAACTTCTGGCCAACCCAAGAGTTTAAACATTTGTTATATTATTTATATTCTGGTTTTATTAAAATATTGGCTCATGTGATTCGAAAGTCTTTTAGTTTTCATTTTATTCAAGTTTAAAGAACTTTCCAACTTTTTTGGAATTCATGTTATAATAAGTATTATGTAATAATATGTAATGACCAGATAATTACACTGGCAAACGTGCAACTAAAATCAATAGGTAATAATGTTACAGTGCAGGCTGGTGATTAATGCAAGCAGCTGATATGGGAATATTTTTAAGAAACTGCACAATATCTGCTGCAGACGATAAAATAATGAAATTCAGACAATATAACAGACAGTCTGTTCTGCAGGGTCCTGGTCTGTACTATCTGGATGATAATGGGACGCGTCTGTCTGGCTGCATGTTTACCACATGTTGGTTAAAGGGAAGACATGACAGTAGAGGAGGCCTGTGAACTCAAAAACACAAAATACAGAGATACCTACTCAAGCAGGAAGAATGCATGGAAAAACTTCCTGAAACATATTCTACGACTTTTTGAGTCTTTTTTGTCCGTCGTAGTGACTGGGGTTTTTCCACCTGGTGCTGCCGGTCTCCTGTCCACCCCTTTGGGGTGGAGTGTGCTGCATCTCACTTGGGCCTCTTCTACAAGCAATCAGCAAAAGGGCTGATCACCAGTTCGTTATATGCCCTCTGGCGATAACTAGGCAGCTCTTTTTTGGAAATTGTTTTACCTATTTTCTCCGTGCAACCTTGTCTTCCCTGTGTACAGAGGGTGTCACTCCCCGTGAATTGGACTCACCTGGAGTACAGCTCTCGTTCCTCTGCTCTGGAAATATATGTCTCTCCTTCCTGCCTACTTGCCTGCCCTCTGGCCTCTGGAATAAATAAATAATAAATAAATAAATAACATGAAAGCATGGGTCCATCCTGCCTTGTGTCAACAGTTCAGGCTACTCTTCATGCAATAGTGTGGGGATATTTTCTTGACACACTTTGGAGCTCTTAGCACAAACTGAGCATTGTTTAAACACACCAGCTTACCTGAGATTCGATGCTGAACATGTCCATCCCTTTATGACCACAGTGCACCCATCTTTGAATGGCTGCTTAAAGTGGGATAATGCTCCATGTTTCAAAGCTCAAATTATCTCAAACTTATTTTATTGAACATGACAATGAGTTCACTGCACTCAAATGACCTCCACAGTCAGCAGATCTCGATCCAATAGAGCAGCATTGGGGTTTGATAGAACAGGAGATTGCAACAGGAAAAGGATATGCAGCCAACAAATTTCCAGCGTGTGTGTCTGTATGATGCTGTCATCTCAATATGAACCAAAATCTCTGAGGAATGTTTCCAGCAACCTGCTGAATCTGTGCCATGAAAAATTAATTAAAATATGTTTATCTGGAAGTTCTACTTCTACCACCAACGTTGCTGTTGTAAAAATGTCATAGTTTTCAAGTCAGAATTCTTAAAAAAAAAAAAAAGTCTCAAATTCTACTCTTTCTACTATACATATTCTGTGTATATTCTACTATAGCATAACTATAAAACTTACCTATAACAAAATAATAGATGCTGTTTGGAGTTAAATTTAGCAGAATTTGCAGTAAATTGCCTGCCACAAATCTCAGTAACTCCCATATGTGTGATTCATTACACTTGGAGAAATAAATAAAGGAGCAGAGGAGCTGCTCATCTGGGGAAACTCGGAGTGACTACAAAGTGTTGCCAATATTTCTGCTGCTAATGAATGAGACATTGATTATAATTACAGACCTTCCCCAGGGTTAGGGGCTGTCTATGTGTAATAATCTGAGACAAAAAAAATACAAATGAAAAATCAGAGAAATCAGTTATACATCACGAGGTTGTTGTGGTCACAACCTATTCTTCTTTCACTGTGACTGAGGCCTAATAGATCTGTGATAAGTTAAAATGTCGCCTGGTGAAAAAGTCTTTTAACACTTAGACATAACTCATGTTTTAGCTAAGTGTACAGTGTATGGAATCACAAAAAGACAGAAATTTGGATTATTGGGGACTTTATTGAAAGGCAAAAGTATAAAAGAGAATGAAACAGCAACATCACTGTTTAACTCCTATGTGTTTACATAAGACAGAAAATGCCCTTTAAAACCCCTAAATATGAACAGAAAGCATTTTCAAGAAAATATCACACAAGCCATCAGAAGCTCAATTTAAACTAAATCAGAAAACAAACCAAAGATCAAAACGTTTTAGACTAAAAACACAAAAGAAACAACAAAATTCTCTTTTTTATTTGAGAATAACCTCAAAGACATAAATTATAACCACCCTAGGTCTGGTTAAAATTAACACAAAATAGTTTTAAAGAAATGTACAAACAGTTTATGTACAAAATTTGGAAATCCACTGTGATCTGAGACTTTGGGCACGTGTTTATGGATGGCTAACATTGGTGTTATTTTAACCCTCTACTTGATTTACATTTTAAAGAAATTAAGTTAAAAAATAATTTAGACATGCAGTAGAAGCCAAATGGAAAATTTAACAATATAACTTACTATAATTTGACTTTTAGACACTTTTGATGAAAGGTAACTGAAAGTGCTGCAGCTTTGTTTAAAGTGAAGTAACTGAATGTATGGAAGGTTGTTTGTCATTTAGACTGTTGGAGGAGGATTCAGTGGCTCCTTAATTGCAGGATCCTTCATAGCTGTAAAAGGTCAGAAACATGTTTTAGTTCACATCCTGTCTGAACTGGGACTTGTTCATTCCTGAAAAAGTTATTTACCATAAAATACAGAAAAATACTTTATGATCTACAGAATGCATAAGAGAAAACAGACACTAGTTTGACTTACGAGGCTGGGAGCATTTGCCTGAAATAAAAGAAAATAAAGATAATTTTATCTCTTATGGTTATAATATTTTATTTGTTTCTTTTGTCATATTATCATGTAATTCATATTTTCATGACACTGTGCCTTGTGCTGCTTATACACTTTTGCATAAGAGCATTAACTAAAAAATATATTTTTTTCTGTTTTTGTCTCTCACTTGTTTTCTTTTTGTAGACAATGAATCCATTCACAGCGCCGAGGACAAGAACCACAGCAACAACAGCAATGATGATGGTGAGATTATTTCCTGCAGATCAACAACAACAAACAAATCACAACCTGAAGCAGTAAAGAGAATAATCAGTTTCAAGTAGATATAATTATTGGAAAAATGTAAATAAAATAAAAACTCAAATAGGCTTGAAAACCTTGTTTCTATAAGCACAAAAAGAAAGAAATGTTTAAATGCAAAGCTTAACAAAAAAGTATGTTGATGAGGTTCTATATTCATCAAAGCTCAGTAAACAGTGACTGGACAGCAATGAATCACTGTGGTGGATAAAAATATCTGCATTACAGCACTTTTAAAACATTTAATTGTAAAAATATTTTAGGAAGTTAGCACTCACACAATGATCCAAGATTGGACACGTTTATTTGTGTAACATATCAGTATTATAGACAGAAGAGGAACTTAACAGATGAAACCACATGAACCGTAGGAATCTTAAAATTTATATTTTTAACTTTAATCACTTCTGATTCCTGTCTTACCATTACCAATGTCCACTTCATTGGTCTTTATGTCTGCTTTGACCAGTTTGGTGACGATGTCCTCGTTCACACCAGAGAGCTGAAACACACATCTGTATCTGTGCCAGTCTTCAGGTTTGACTGATGAGACATCCAGGTCAACACTCATCTGGAAGGTCCCGTCATTGTTGGTGAGAATCTCTCCTTTGTTCACACCCTCATGAAACTCCACTCCATCTTTTTTCCAGACCATCTCGACTCTGTTAGGATAGAAACCTGTAGCGTGGCAGGTGACTGGAGAGGAGGAAGTCTTCTGGAGGAGAGACACTTTGGGGACAACTGTGGAGTAAAGACAAACAGTTCATTCTTTCTGTATTATAATTACAATTTTATTTGAGCTGGAGAGGTGCATGGTGCAGAAGTGAGGTGAAGAAAAGAGTGCAGACAAGGTGGAGTGGATGGAGACGAGCAAGAGTGGAAAAGAAGGTTTTCAAGATGGCAGTGGACCTGATGTGATTTAATGTTTGGAGATGGTGGCACTGACAGAGCTGATGATATTAAAGTTTTCATAAGGAGTGAAAAGGATTACAAAGTATATCAGAGCTAAAACAGTGGAAGATGATCTGCTGTGGCAACCAGGACTACCTTAAAAAAGGTTATTATTATTATCATTATCATTATTATTAATAGCAGACTAATTTATTTTTGATGTGATGTGGTTTATAAAATTAAATTACATTTATAAAATGTATCAAAATGAAATCCGAAGTGTAATTATATTAATTTAATATGATAGTAAGTAATAAACTGAGACATAAGACTTTTGGTTAACAATCTAATTCTGGTCATGTGATTTTACCTGTCCTCATCAGAGAGCTCCTCCCATAGTTCACATACTTCTTCAGCCACTCAGGACACTCCTGGGTGAGGTAGTTCTTACCCCGTGTGTTCGTAGCTTTGTCACTGTCCCACCTGGTTTGTGTTGTGTGAGCCTGTTGTACAGGAGCGATCCATGTTGCTTTCTTCAGGTCAAAGCTTATGAAGTCCTCTCCATCATAACCGAATTGGCGATATCCATTCATTTCACCTGTTTCATCATCCCATTCACAGCCGTACATCTCCTGGAGAATGTGAACACCTGACAGAAACACAGAGACAAAGACTGCAGTGAACCAGAGAGGCTGCACTAAAGTCTTATACTGACACAGAGACGTGATCAACATATAGAGGATCTACATTTATGGCTGCTTTTGTCTCAGTGGAAGATTTAAAAAAAAAAAATCATCATTAACAATGTAGATTTTAGAAAAAGAGAATGGAAGAAAAAAAAATCATTTCCTCCCTTTAGCACATCCACATCCTGGAGGCAGAGATATCAATGCACAGTTTATCTATGCTGCTGTAGGTGGAGCAACTTCCTGTGAGCTGCAGGATCAGACAAACACACTAAGCTGGAGTCCTGAGCAGCCGACACAGATCCTGATTCCAGATTTACTTTCCATCCTCTGAAACTCTGCAGCCGTTATCAGTCCAACAAAATCCTTCCTGTGAGAAACTAAACACCAGACTGTCCTAAAGTTTTTCTAGAGGTGTCTGTTTAACATGATCATGTGACATTAATCTAATCTGGAGTTCTACTTACAGTATTTCAGGCTCCAGCAAATGCTTCATGTCATCATTGATGATTATGCAAGAAATACTTATTGATAAATCAGCTAATTTCTTGTGCTGTGACCTGACAAAAAGGTGAAAAAGGTTCCCCTAAGACTTTACAACCACTAAGAGGAATGTGCTGGTATTCCAGGCGTCGCAGATCAACTGCAGTTGGTCGAACAGATGTGTGGTAGATTTGCTTTTAAGGAGCCACTACAGACAAACCAGCAAATAAACACCAAATATTTCATCTGTGACATTTGTAAGGTTACCTCAAACACACCCCATCAATCTTGTTGCTGTTTAACAGCAAAATATTTAAAAATGTTGCGAGTTTACCTGGTGATATTCTCATGTACGGGGCGATGCGAAAACAGCAAACAATTAACATCACGCCGATGCTGTTCACAGGACAGCAAGAGTACACGATCAGGAGAATCTTGTCTTTGTTATCATTCCCCTCACATACTTTATTACTCCAATTTCAATGTTTTTGCTTCACATCTAAAGCATGCAGTTTACTTTGTGTGCACTCAAATGGAGTCAAATGGAGTCTGTGGCCAAGTGCCATAGCCCACAGCCAGATTAACTTGTAACACACATGTGCACCACGTTTGAATTTGTTTCATGCACAATACAGACACAAAAAACAATGTCAGACTAGTTCTAGATATTCTGGATTGTCCAGAGATGATGAACAGTAATGATTCATCCTGTTTTTAGACTTCAACAAAGCCTTTGATACAGCAGAGCATCATTTCATCTTTCAATCTTTAAACTAATTTAGTTTCAGTAATTATTTCTCTACTTCAGTCAAAACTCTACAAAAACAGTAACAGCTGTAATAAACTGATGGCTGCTACATCCACAGATTTAACCTGCATAGAGGAAGAAGACGAGGCGGCTCCGCCTCTCTGCACCTCTTCCTGTTAGTGTTTTATCAGACGAGTAAAATCAGGTGATGTAAAAGGATCTCCGTCACTGGCAGAGAGTTAATCGTAGCACA
Organism: Maylandia zebra; assembly: GCF_041146795.1. NCBI lineage: Eukaryota > Metazoa > Chordata > Actinopteri > Cichliformes > Cichlidae > Maylandia > Maylandia zebra. The sequence continues at coordinate 6,583,441 of NC_135187.1, read as the reverse complement.
GCTGACGACACCACTCTGATTTAGAAACACCATGAACAGTTTCTCCAAAGATTCCAGGCTTTATATGAATATTGATAAATGTGAACTCATCACAGATGCTCCAAATCTGACCTTTGTAATATTTCGATTAAAAAAACAGCTTCCATATTTAAGAATATGAATCACTAAGGATCAAAAGAATGAATCTAAGTCTGATCCCTCCTACAAAAAGAGTTAAAAACAAATTCAGCTCTCTCACTGAGAGGAAGAGTTTTGACTAAAGCAGGAATCTCTGGTGTCCCTGAGGCAGCGCTGGCTCGACGCCTCCATAATAAACCATCAAAGACGCTGACAGGCTGCTCTTCAGCTTCATGTGGACAAACAGGAGACGTCACATTAGAAAAACAGCTCGTATGAACTCGATGTAAACGGTGGGCTGAATGTTTCAGATTTCCACACTTTAAACGGCACATTTAAGATAAACTGGCTCAAACAGCTGATCAGAAGCCCCGCCTCCATCCTGAGCGCTACACCTGTTCATTTTCTCTCTGAGTCGCTGCACCGAGTTTTTCTCGTGTGTAACTTTGTGGATAAAATCCCCGCGAACACGTCGGCCTCTCATGGCCGGGCTTCCTCGTCACAGACTCTCGTCTACAAACACAGTTTGAGCCTCACAGTTATTTTATGTGGAACAACAAGGATATTTGTCCAAGAGGAAATCTGTTTTTCTGAATATTGGTTTGATAATATGATGATGTTGGTAAATCAGCTGTTCCACACAGACGCTGAGCTGCTCTCTGTGAAGAACTCCAGTTAAACATCATCTGTCGCTCCAGGAGATGATGTCACAGCGTATTTAAATATCAGCAACAGCTCAACATCTGTCCTGTTGTCTCCATCACACACTCCCACTGGGAAAATGTGTTTTTTCTGGTCGCTCAAAAAATAATAACAAATCTATTGTCTTTTTTTGTACTTTTGGACGTTTGTTTTGGTTTTTGCACTTTTGTTCAGAACTTTTGGTCGAATCTGTGAAAATTCTGTTGCAGAAAATATTCTAAAGGTTTTGAACTATTTTGAAAAGATGTTTTATTTGCTCTTCAAACTGAGCGTGAACAAACTAACAGCACCAGCAGAGATTTAATGGACCTCGTTGTTTTATGGGAAAAGTTTCACTCTGATTGTCGGAGGAGCGACCAATCAGCAGCGAGCACTCTGACGCCTGCTGATGACAGCTTAACGTCAGCGTCTGAAAGCGGACAGAGCGACGTTTGAAACGCTAAATCAAACTGTGCGATTTAAGACGAGCCGCTGATTTTAACCTGAGCTCCACGTCCACGGCTGCTGCTCCACTCATGACCATTCAAACAGAGCGTGCCTGCTGCTGATTGGCTGAAAAGACGTGATGTCACAGCACGCCAGAAATATATTCAGAGTGAGAAAGCAGACTTTGTTTTACTGACGTCATCTTCGGCTTGTTGGTGACGAGTGTTTAGACTCGGGTTACGTCACAGCTGATGACGCAAGCGTGTCTGTGCTCGCTCTGCTCAGGTAAGCCACACAGACAGGTGTTAGCCCCGACCCCTCTTAACAAGCGCTAGCATTTCCAGGACCGGCAACAATTCATTCTTCGGTTTTAATCCCTACCTGCATTTTATTTGCCCCCAAAACAGTTATGTACAAAACGAAGGAGAACACGGCAGGTCCATACAAAGACAGACTTGACAAAAAGGCAAACAAAAGGTACGAGGAAAAAATCAAAGGAGTGAAAGGATCAGACCCAGAGTGGACTAAAGATGTAAGCTGGCTGCCCAACTTTCATCACGCTTATATTTACAATTATAGGGTCCTAAGTGTGAGTGCATACACTCGTGAAGTGTTTAGTAACTTCAGATCCCTGCAACAAGCCCAGTTCCAGTTTACCAACGAGTAGCCAGATATGTAAGTGGACACCAGATTTTATTTTATTATTAAATATAACATCAGTATGTGTTTAATGTAATCTGGAAAATATTATCTGAGATTATTTCATTATAACCTGCTGTGCATGGTGTCTGACATTTTTTCTTTTTCCATAATTTAATTACAACATGTGATTATTTGTGAGGGACGTCTGAACCACGAGGCTGAAATCTGTAATCTGAATGAACATTTTCATTTGTATGCAAATCTGCTTACTACTGAAAACATTAACAGCAAGTATCAGTAAAATAAGGAAACATGAACAAACCTCCAGTTTGGTTGAAGCGCTGCTTTATGTTTTCAATGCTGGCTTTGTAAGTCCGCTGGTTGTTAATGGAGATCTGAGTCTCTTTGTCCCAGTACTGTAGATCTACTGCATCGTTCACCCAGTCCTGTGTGGGCACTAGTTTCTCTGTAACGCTGTCATAATATTCAATCTGAACATCATCAACCATCCCAACAGTCACAAACTCTGGGAAGTTTGGGACTTGATAGGACGCAGTATAGAAATACTTCAGAGAGTGGGTCACTGTAAGAAACAGTTAAATTTTTGAGATCTCGGGAACACAGATTTTAAAAAAATCACATTATTAAAAGAAAAAAAAACACAACAAGAAAAACTACAGCATATTAAAGACATCCTGTAAAAATCCTGCTGCCCCTTCAATAAGCATAAAAGGTTTATTTTGATGTTTGAGTTTCACAAAAAGTTTTAAAACTGGTGTTTATCCTTCATTTCAGTTTAATTCAGTTTTCATGATTAATGGTTTGAACTCATTATGACTTTAATTTGACTATATTTTTATTTTATTTTCTGTTTCTATTATGCTGTTAAGTAAAATACACATTATTTTTTATCTGTTTTACTTTTGTTAGCCCCTGTATGAACCATAAAGTTGATTAAGTTTCCTATTTTCTTGACTTGACTCTAACTTGAGTTGTTCTCTTTTCTGTTTCCATTTTTGATATTATAAATTATATGAATTTATTTCTTTGTTTTGATATGACTGCCCAGACTTTGTTTTGTTGTTGTTGTTGTTTTCAGAATTTCAGTAATGGTTTTCTAAATATCAACATCGATCCTTCTTCTTTGTTTATATTTTTTTTCATAGACTTTGTTGAAGCTTAAAATTGTTACCGAAAGCTTTACTTCCAATATCTTTGATTGATAATATTATCAATAAAACCAAAGCTAATGTTAAGTAACTATTATTGGGGGAATGTTATCTTATAAGCATTTTTGGATTTTATATTCTATTTGTAATCAGGTTTGCAGGATAGTTTTTAGTTACCAAAAGTCAAAAGAATGGATGACATAGAGTGCAGAGGGTTTTGCAGCATGCTTACACATACACATGATAATGGGTAGAGTCGACTCTGGGTCAGGAAGTCCGAACAAGATGTCCTGAACTAGCAGTAAGATAATATTAAATAGCCAAAGCTAGGCAGGGAGATGCTTTTCTTTTCTGTCTTCTACAGAGGAGGGAGAAGATACAAGGCGAGGTCGGACTGGACGGAAGAGGATTTGCCACGTTTAGTTCTGGGAGAAGATAGCCATAATAATCTTTTGTTATTGTCACAGTATAAGCTGTAGGGCCTGATGAGGGTCATCCTTTTTGTGAAGCAGATGCTTGCTCTCACACAAAGGTCCAGCGCTGTAAAACTTGTAATATCAACTGCCAAAGGCGACACGACAGATAGCAACATTAGCTCATGCTGGTATGGAAAGTGTACTGGCACTTTACATACAAAACTGTATGATATTATAAAGAAATAATGATTTATTTTGTATCTCAATTCAGTTCAATTGAACTCGATTTAATCTTATTTATATACCTCAAAACAAAAGTCACTTCAGGGCGCTGTTAATGAAGCAATAACATCAGAAATAAAGTGAACTTCATATCCGGGTGTAACTCGTTAGTTACGATATGTCTGCGCACGTTCTTCAAACAGAAAGTACTCATAAGCTTAACACTGGTGAATAATACTTAATACATTAAAAAGCAGTTCTCTTTCCTTTAATAAACTTAATCAAATGACATGTGGCTTTTCATATAGAGTGTATACTGAACAAATAATTAAACGTTTAAGATTTTTACAGATATTTTGTGATAGTGATGAGCTGTTGTGTTAAAAGGTTTAATTCCTCATGAAAATTGAAATGATTCTCAGTTTTTAAAATAACAGTTTTCATTATTGTCACCATGTTTTATTTGTTGGACTGTTTAGAAAGACAGCAGAGTCACAATGTTTAAAAATTTAAAAAACGATTTAAAGACGAAAATCGTCAACTAGTTTTGGACAGAAATCGTCAGTCAAACTGACCTGCCGCTGTCCCCTGTATCCCCAGGAGAAGAAAGAAGATGAAGGCCTTCATTGTGACCATAAACATCCAAACCTTTGACAGACTTTTTGTATTCGCTTGTCCAGAAAAAGCGCCTCTGCGTTTCTAGCTCAAGTATCAAAGACAAAATGGGAGAAAAGGAGGCGAACCAGCAGGTGCGTCACCACTGGGCTCCATCTGAGCCAATAGGAATTTACTCTGAGAGTAAACGTCACTTAAATCTGGGGTAAACGCACCCTTTAGGGTTATCAACGAAACTGAAAGTAAATTTCTTCATATGAACCATGAATGATGAAGGGAAGGTTTAAGGTTAGTTTCATCTGGTCTTTATTATTTTTTATGTTATGACAGGTGTAGTTCGTGTTATGCTGGATAGACATTGTTTCATTTATTTATTTTCTTTTAATTTTCACTGTTTAGTTGTTTAGTACAAATTTCCCCTGGAGTCTATGAGGTCTATGACCGTGTCTTTAAAAGCACAAAAACAAATTTTAAAATCTGATTTTGTGTGACTGATGGGGAATACGTTTACAATACATAAATATGTTTTCACCGAGTTTCACTGAATCGTTATGGTCCAGGGCTCCCTCCAGTGGATAAAACCTCGTTAAGTTTCTCAGTGGAGTGATTGGTATTAATTTTAAATCAACATGTGTGGCGAGGGGCGCCCTAAGGGGGAAAAATTATAAAAACAGTCAATTAGTCTTTTTTTTTAAACAAAAATCACCATAAAATAAAGTTTAATTCACAAGTTACTTATAACCATTTTTGTTTCCTGGCATTAATTTAGTTCTGTTTTTGGCAACAAATAATAATTCCAGTCAGCCTTTGGCCCCGCCCCCTCTTCATTTCACGATTTGGTTTGGTCCAAGTGCACATTCATATTCGTTGTGTTTCCACTAGTGCTGTTAGTGTTAATCTCGTTGAAATGACGTTAACGCCACAACACGGCAAATCTCCGTTAACGTATGGCTTGCCATACTGCTTCACTTATGGACGCGCAGGGTACCCCTCTCGCGTCGGGAATTGACGTGAAGGGTCCTCCGATTGAAGAGATTGCCGCGGAAGTGCCTGTTGTCGGTATATTTAGACATTTTCCAAATCACATTGTAGTGATGTATACAGAACACAATAAATTATATAATGTAAACAACTACCTGAAAAACAGGTAGAACGATACTTTTGTATCGTTTATTGCATTTATGGAGGGAGTGATGTATGCTGGGTAATGGCACAGCTAGCTACTGGGTGACTTTATTCACCCGCTTCGGCTGTTATCAGTCCATACAATGGGCGTTATTAGCACAAATCAGTCCCATAGATATGGGCCATCTCCTGCTAGATTGTTCAGAAGGTTGTTCTCATCCATCCAGATGGAGGATCACTAACAGGAGCGTGGAAGACTCCAGAATCCACTCTGGCTGGAATCCGGTGGATATGCAGTGTGTACAGGTAAGACCATTTAAACGGACAGCATTTATAGAATGACTATTAAAAGTCAGCGAGTGTCAGTAATGTTAATGTGGTTATCTTAGTAATACACAGAGTGCTAATATAACAGCTTTAAGATGCATTTGTAGATATTATTACGTGTTTTACCGTCTTTATGGTGCTAGCTTAAAGTTACGGTGTAAACGTTAGCTTATATTGGAGTAAAGCTGTTACTGGTTAAACGATGTTAGCACAGAAATATTAGCTTCTGTCATGACTGATGAAGTTACTAGTTAATAAAGTTTCCAGTAAAGTGTTTAATCGCAGCCACAGACTGACAGCAAATATCTCGATTAGCTTCAGTGCATCTATAATAAATATGTGCACGTTTCAGTGCTTCGTTTAAACTGTATGATACTTATACTGACCCAGGGTCAGTGTAAAATACAATCCCAGCTGTGTGAACAAAGCCTGGCTCCTTTAATCCTGCATGACAAACCTCAGGATGCAGGTTATTATTACTCTTTCCTGCTGACACACCTGTCACACCTGAGAGTCAGCTAGAAACTTACAGTGACGTGGACATCATGCAAAGACTGCCAGACTCTGTAAACTTTAAACAGTACCTCTGTGTCTCTGTGTGCTGAACATCTAGGATTGAGTCAGGCTGCATTGACTGTGGGACTTTAATGTGTTAAAAGTAGGTTCAAGACGGCTCAGAAACATTTGAAGATTAAAATTTAGCATTATGGCTGCTGGTGGTTTGTAAAGCCTCTACTCAGCTGTATTTTTGTTACTAATTTATGTTTGTTGTTGTTTAACACAGATTTCAGAAGAGCAAATATGCTTAATAGTTTAACTTGATTTCATTTGTCAGTGTGGGACTGCTGAGTCACCTGAAGAACTCATTTCATTCATTCTCCACATGATGTTCATATACAGAAATGTTTCACAGGAACTGATTCCTCCCAAAGGGTGAACTAGTGTGTTTCCATAGATTACCTCTGTATGAATGTACTTCTTAAATGAAGGCAAGTGTTTGTCCTTTTTTGTTCCTCAGGTACAGTACGTGATATCAAGGGCAGGCGGTCAACACTGGGGGTAGACAAGAAGCAGACGTACTTCCAAGAGGGAGCTGCAGTGAGGTCAGAGGTCAGAATCTGAAACAGCTCAGGTTTATATTTTAGAGGTTATAAAAAATCAAAATGTATTTATAAAGAAACCTTTAAATAATAGTCATAATTATGATTATTATAAGAAATATCAAACATTTAAGTGGATTTTCTGTTACACATATCGTGTTAGCCCTGCGATAACTGGCAGCCTGTCTTTGTCCTGTATCAGCTGGGATAGGCTTCATCCTCCCGCAACCCTGAATTGGATACATTGTATTCCAATTATGTAATCTGATCATTTACAAACTCAAGGTATCTAATCAAAATGTAAGTAATAATTATAAAATGGGAAAGCAGAAATAAGTGTGACATGAATGTAAATGTGTGAGCTGACATAGAGGACAGCTACATGCAGTCTGAAAAACCTTTGTTGTCAAGTTTGCAGGTATATCAGCACGAGACATTCTTACATAGAAGAGACATTAAAGTCTCTAACTCAGTGAAGCATTATTGGTCCAGTCTGTTTGGATAAATATAGTAAGTTGATGTTTGTCCATTTATTGACACATTTTCTTAAGTGCTTATCCAGCTCAGGATCACAGTGGAGCTGCAGCTGGATATGTTCACTAAATAAACCTTACAAAAGTTAACAATAAACCTGCATCCATGTACGTTGTTGTCCACAGAATGAGAAAATCAAACTGTAAGACTGTGGAACATGTTAATAAATGTTTGTGTGTTTATGCCTGTGTCTTTCACAGGAGGCGCTGGAAGGTTTCCCTAATAGTTCCTGGTGAATCAAAGCAGAACCATAAAGGTTGCTGGATTGCATGATGGCCTTACCCCTGAGCAGTCATCCTGTTAAAGGAGGAACCAGTTAGAAACTGTTTTCAAAGTAGCTGAGCAGATTTCATCTCAAGTAAGCAATTAACTGTTTGTTCATCTGTTCTGCCACTTAAAGAGCATTTAAGGACATCTTTTGAGTGTCCAGTTGAATTAATTCTACTGCCTCTCATGGTCATTTGTTATTATAGACATATTTTTCATGTTCATCCAGCTATTTAGTAAATTCTATCTATTTAGTAATATCCGTCAGCTATAAAATGTAATATAAATATAAAAATATCTAAATATCTCCTGTCCTTTATGTTTTAATGATGTAAGTCTGTTTACATTAGCATTCCTCACATATCAATGAGATGCTGTACAGTACAATCCTACTGACACAGCAGAGGGATAACGACGGCTATTCAACATCGTTACACGACACATTCGAGCTGCATGACGCAGACAAAGTGACTAAATCATCTTTTTTGTGGTTTATTGTCTTCAAACCAGCAGACAAAGCCGATTGCAGAAGATGTCGGAGAAGAACTTCAGGCCATGGACTGAAAAGATATTTTTTTCTTGTTATCAAAAGACATTTGGAGTGGCAGCTTCTACAACTGGTTGTGCTGAAGTAAAGCTTACAGTCTAAGAAATCACAGTGTTGATATTCAGCACAAAGAGAAAAGCTCACTTGTTTGAATTTATTTACAATCATAGTTTTATAAATTCTGACTGTAAACAGCTTTTACAGCTTTGATATTGTTTGACTCGTTCCCGGTGGGTGATGGGCTCCGCCAGGGCTGCCCTTTGTCTCCGGTTCTGTTCATAATTTTTATGGACAGGATTTCTAGGCGCAGCCAAGGGGCGGAGGGCTTTTGCTTTGGTGGCCTCAGAATCTCATCTCTGATTTTTGCGGATGATGTGGTTCTGTTGGCTTCATCGGGTGAGGGCCTCCAGCTCGCACTGGAGCGGTTCGCAGCCGAGTGTGAAGCAGCGGGAATGAGGATCAGCACCTCCAAATCTGAGGCCATGGTTCTCAGCCGGAAAAGGGTGGAGTGCCCACTCCGGGTCGGGGATGAGTTCCTGCCCCAAGTGGAGGAGTTCAAGTATCTCGGGGTCTTGTTCGCGAGTGATGGGAGAAGGGAGCCGGAGATCGACAGACGGATTGGGGCTGCAGCTGCAGTAATGCGGACGCTGCACCGGTCCGTCGTGGTGAAGAGGGAGCTGAGTGTAAAAGCGAAGCTCTCAATTTACCGGTCGATCTACGTCCCTACCCTCACCTATGGCCACGAGCTGTGGGTAGTGACCGAAAGAACGAGATCGCGGATACAAGCGGCAGAAATGAGCTTCCTCCGAAGGGTGGCTGGCCTCTCCCTTAGAGATAGGGTGAGAAGTTCGGCCATCCGGGAGGGGCTCAGAGTAGAGCCGCTGCTGCTCCACATCGAAAGGAGTCAGCTGAGGTGGTTCGGGCATCTGACAAGGATGCCCCCTGGGCGCCTCCTGGGTGAGGTGTTCGAGGCATGTCCCACCGGGAGGAGGCCCCGGGGCAGACCCAGGACACGCTGGAGAGATTAGATCTCTCGGCTGGCCTGGGAACGCCTTGGTATTCCCCCGGATAAGCTGGAGGAGGTGGCTGGGGAGAGGGAGGTCTGGGCCTCTTTGCTTAGGCTGCTGCCCCCGCGACCCGGCCTCGGATAAAGCGGATGAAAATGGATGGATGGATGGATGGATATTGTTTGACACTCGATATCAGGTGATAGGGTTTAATTTAAAGGTTTCTGTGTCCCAATGAGCCATTTACACTGACCAGTGTCAGTTTAACTGTAACACATTCATTATTTAGATTCAACAAAGAAATAACTGAATGTAAAAAATGGCAGCCCTCAGGCCAGGTTTATAGAGATATATGCATGCATTATGAAATTTATGTATCCCAGATAATTGTTATTCATCTAGTCATGGCAGACCTACCTCTTCCTCCCAAGTTAACTGCAACCCAAAAGAACTAGTGGGGCTATTTACACACTCACAACCAGTTTGGGGTAAAAAGAGCCACCAAAAAGCTGTCAGCCACAGATGAGCTAGAAGAGTTAGAAACTCTACTTATGGAAAAACTTTCTAAGTCTAACAGGGGACAGGTACTCCTGCCCAAATAACATGATATAACCCCACATACAGCCCAGCCATAAAGTGAACCAAGTCATTTAGTTAAAGACAGCATGGGACCAAATGCATGTAACCAGCCTGCACCAACCTGACATTTCTTCCTCCTGAATTAAATGAATGAATGGATGAAAGTTAAATGACTACAAACCTAAAGCCACTAGTTCCCACACTGGAGCTCCCTGACACTGTGTGTTAACCGTATTTAGCTTGCATCAACAGTTGTAACAGGCTAAGCCACCTGAGACACTGCATTGAATTTGTTCCTGTCTTAATGGTTTCAGCTGACTGGTTTCAGCTCAGATGTTCTGCTTTTTCCTTTCAGTAGATCAAAGCAGCTCGTACTCCTTCTGCTTCCAATTTAGAAGAAGAAGAAGAAGGCGAAGGCTTCAGCGAAGTGGCGTTCATGGTCTCAGTGAACAGTCACGGTCACACACTGCATGTGGTTTTAAAAGCAACATGTCTGTTCACCACAACAATGGAGATGTGTAATATTAGTGCAGCTACGGTTTGTTCTTGAACATCAGTTTTGTTTTCTACTTTGATCACTTAGACCAAAAAAGTGTTGTTTTCAGATTCTTTCTTTTACATCTATAAACCACCTGTTCATTTTCTTTTATTACAATTAGTTTCACATAAATGTTAGTGTTTCCTTTATGATCTTTTAATGCTTACACTACACTGTACATGTCTACATTAGAGACATTTCTGTTACCTGTTTCTGTTGACTCAGAGTTGTGAAATGTTCTTTTATTTGATACACAATATGAAGTTCATAATTTTCTTACAAATAAAACTCTAACGACAAACATGAACAGCTGTGCTTATTTCTGAGACATGAGTTTTTGAATGTGTTCATATTTAGACAGTGTGCATCTGTATGCTGAAACTGTAATGGTGAACCTGAGGTGATGGTCAACAGAAGGCAAATATATATCAATATAAAACAATATTGAAGTAATGTCTTTACCCCCTACAGCGTGTGAACACTGTGCACGCAATCACCTTATTCACTGTAGTAAACATGCACCGCTAGCTCACGTGACTGACTGTCTCCATGGTTACATCGTATATTATTAGCTATGTAAACAGCTTCAAAAGATACCGCCATAGCTCTCTGCAGCTGTAACACTTAAACACTTTGCAAATCATTTCACGTTTTTGATAGTTATGAAGACAGAATATGTTTTTAAGGTCATGCTAGGCGGTTGCTATGGTGGTTGCTGTGGACTTGGCTGGACCGCGTCCGATTCCTGTTATTAGCTGTCCGCCGTAGGAAGGCTGCGTTCCATTTACAAGTAGTGACAGTCTGCCGCAACTCGAACTCAAACCCCGCTTTGTTCTTTAATTATAGGCCTTTTATAGCCGTACATGACACGCACACACATAAAGCACTTTGCCTCACAATGACAGTGTAACTTTACCTAACCTAACCTGTAGGAGCCATAATTGAATGTATTGAATTTTGATGATCACTGGGTTTTTTATTTGTTTGGTTGTTATGGGAGTCACGTGGGTGCTAGCGGTGACATAAATGGGCGTTGTCAGTCTGTCATTCACTGGTTTTGATTTTGACAGAGAGGAGGGCTGGGTAGCCGTAGTTTTTGTTGACCGCTGCACTACATGTTCGCTTCGTTATATTAGAGCCTGTGATGTTGTAAGAGTTTGAATCAGGAGCCGATGATACTACTCTGTAAAAATCGCAAAGCACTTTAATTAAACGAGCAAACAATTCCATCTGTTAACCATTCCTCGCCGTCAGTCCCCTGACCGTGGTCGGGAGACACGAGGGGAGATGCTTCCTCCAGGGCCGAAGTTTGTCCTCCTTCGGGGTTAACTCCCTTCACTTTTGTGGAGTAGTGAGGCAGACAGAAATCAGCCGAGGCACCGGAGAGTACTGAAGAGATGAGGCTTTAATAACAGTACTGCACACTTTGGAAACACACTGCATAGCCTGTAGCCCGTTAGAACGCTGCTCCCGGTCGCCCTCTACCCATGACACACTCTCTCACTCTCTTTTTCCTCTTTCGCTCCCAGCGTTTCCTTCACGCGCATGCTCACACACACATTACATACACTCCTTACTGCACCCAGTCACACACAAGACAGCAATTCCTGCAACACTACCCCCACTCTGGATGGCAATTAAACAATAATTCCACTCCAGCATTGTAATGCATAAAACTGGTACACAATCCCCTTTACCACTTGGAGCCCACAGGAGATAAAAGTGTTAGCCATTACCGCTTATAAGGTGAGGTATAGTATCAACGAGTGCACTTCAGTGACAAAGAGGTTGGCTCAAGTAAGGTGTACATACATGTGCAAAATAAAGCATTTCAAGTGCTGTTAAGTAGAAAAGAAATTACACAATTGTAACTATTACATGGCGACCGGGAATAACCAACTTATCCTAGCATCTAGGAAGGCACAAATACAAATGGATAAGTGCATGTAGATAACCCCGTAGGTCCTTCAGATACTTTTTTAAAAAAAATGTAAACACTGGAACAATGAAAAAAAAAAATATAACTCTTTTAAACCATTGTAGCTAACAGTATAGGAGGCTGAAACGATTTAAACTTGAACCGAATCTTCAGTCCTACTTGGAACTGTCCATGGTAGGTAAACCAAGTTAAGTGATCCACACTCCATACCGGTCTGGAGCTCTGCGCCGACGAGTTGGTCGCTGAAACTGCTGGCCTGGGTGGTCTGGCTCACCCACCACACCCCCACCATTCTCATGGTCTACATGGGGAGGGGACGATGGGACAACCACAACCAGAGCGGGATCAGCTGCAACTGAGACAGAAGGCTGAGAGGAGCTGGGGCCATTGCCAGTTGCAGTAGAGAACAGACTGTGCAGACCCAGATCACGGTCTGCTGGGTCATCTTCTAAAGCTGGTGGTGGGACCTCTGTAGGGGACCACTGATGAGCCTGATCAAGGACCCAGGTATTGTCCAGTGGCTCGCGGCAGCGATAATGCTTTAGCTGGTCATGGTGGACAACTTTCACTTTAGACCTTGGGTTCTTCTGGATCCGATAAACTAGGTCATCCAATTGTCCCAGGACAAAGAATGGTCCTTCATACGATGGGAGGAACTTTCTGACCTTGTTCTTGACGTGACGTGTTCCTTTGATGAGATACCACACAGGATCTCCAGTCTTATACTGTGTGTGGCAACAGTTCTTGTCATATTGCCTTTTTGCGCGCTTGACTGACTCACCCAGGGCTTCCCTGGCGATGAGGTGGGCCAGCTCCAGCCGCTCACGCATTTGCTGCACATACTCTGGAACTGAGGGTTGGTTGCCTGGATCAGGAGGTAGACCTGCGACAAGGTCCACTGGCTCACTCAGTTCTCGGCCAAACATCATGAAGTTCGGGGTGAAACCTGTAGCACTGTGTTTGGTCGCCCTGTAGGCCATAACAGCGTACGGGATCATCAGGTCCCAGTCCCAATGACAACGCTCTGCTGTGGAGGCCAGGATCTTCTGGAGAGTGGCATTGAAACGTTCAACCTGGCCATCTGACTGGGGTCGGAATGGCGTTGTATGAGTCTTATCTATGCCAAACAAACTGCACACCCCTTGGAACACATCAGATTCAAAATTGCGTCCCTGATCACTGTGTAGTGCTTGAGGTATCCCGTAGCGGCACACCCACTCAGACGCAACGACCTCGGCAACGGTTGCAGCCCGTTCATCTGGGATAGGAAAGGCTTCAGTCCACTTTGTAAAGTAGTCTTGTATCACAAGCACATATCGGTTTCTGCGCTCTGTCTCATTCAGTGGTCCCATAATGTCCAGCGCAACGCGCTCCATTGGGGCTCCTACCCGGACAGTTCCCATCGGAGCTTGCGGTGTCTTCTGGGGTCGGGCCCTGGATGCACAGCTGGTACAAGTACGGCACCAAAGAGCGACGTCTTCCCTCATGTGATACCAATAGAATCGGGTTCGTAGTCTGGCCACAGTCCTCTCGACACCAAAATGTCCACCCACTGGCCCTTCGTGCATCTGGCCCATCACTTCTGGTTGTAGCTTACGTGGCAGTACGATTTGGGGATAGAACTGGGTCTCGTCAAGGCAGTAGAAGCGACGGACCAGAACTCCATCTCTGAAGTAGAGCCGTTTCCATTGAGCCCAGTATGTCTTAGTTGCTGGGCTGCATGGTGAAACAATAGTCCATGGGGGGCGCTCACTGCTGGCCTCCATCCAGGCGCGTATGGGTGCAATGTCTGCATCAGCGTCCTGGGCTTGGCTCAGCTCCCCCATGGTCCAACCATGAAACAGAGAAGCAGTATCAAGGGTTTTAGCCACATATACTTTCTCAGTCAGCTTTACAGTGTGTGTATTAGTGGACATGTTCTGGTGTGATATGTCTGTTCTAGTGTGAATTGTCTGTTCTGAGATGTCTGTGTTGATAGAAGTGTTTTGACATAAAATGTCTGACTTTGTAAGAGCAGTTTGGTCTAAAGTCTTTGTTTCTGGTGTGGTGGTGTTATGACTTACCCCCACTAGACACACCGCTGTAGTAGCCGGTTGTCCCTCCACCCTCACCGGACTCAGCAACAGGGAGCTGGTGTCAGAGTCCAACTCGCATTGAACTGCCTGATGACTGGTCCCCCCGAGATGCTTGGGGGGGTCCTGCACTCTGCATGGACAAGACTGGCGACAGGGTCTTCTGGAGAGGCTATCAGCATTGGTGTGCACTCGACCTGGACGGTGGATGATCTCAAAGTTGTACTCGGCAAGCTTCTCGAGCCATCGAGCTAATTGTCCCTCTGGCTCTTTCATTTTTGTTAGCCACCGTAGACTGCTGTGGTCTGTGCGCACTTTGAAAGGCCGTCCAAGGAGATACTGGCGAAAGTGGGACGTGAAATCCACGACGGCTAGTAGTTCACGTCGTGTGGTGCAGTAGTTTTGTTCAGTTCTTGATAGCTTACGACTGCCATATGCCAGCACACGTTCCACGCCCTGTTGCATCTGTGACAGCACCGCGCCGATGCCAGTGTCGCTGGCATCAGTGTCTAGTGTCATTTCTCCATGGTCAAGTGGATAGCCAAGAACAGGGGCAGAGGTGAGTCGACACTTCAGCTTGTCGAAAGCTGCTTGGTGCTCAGCATGCCACTGAAAATGTGCATTCTTCTTGGTCAGGTTGTGCAGGGGTTCGGCTATAGAGGCAAAATCTTTCACAAACCGGCGGTAATATGAGGCCAGGCCGATGAAGCGTCTGACCTCCTGGATGGACGTAGGTGTGGGCCACATCTGAACCTTTTGAACTTTGCTGGGGTCGGTAGCCACACCATGCTCGGATACCACATGGCCAAGATAAGCAACTTCGCGGCGAAAGAGGCAGCATTTGGCAGGTTTCAGTTTCAAGTTAGCTTGTTGAAGTCTATAGAATACCTGGCCAAGCCGTTGCAGCATCCCCGACACGTCCTTAGCCAGCACGATGATGTCGTCCAAGTAGACCAGGCAGGTCTCCCACTGCATGCCAGCCAGGACGCGGTCCATCAGCCGCTGGAACGTTGCCGGGGCATTGCATAGTCCAAATGGCATGACGTTCCACTCAAAGAGGCCTGTCCTAGTGCAGAAAGCGGCGGCCCTGCGTGCTCTAGGCGTCAGCTCAACCTGCCAGTAGCCAGATGCGAGGTCTAATGTGCTGAACCATCTGGCAGTTGAGAGTGTGTCCAGCGTGTCCTGGATGCGGGGCAGCGGGTAGGCGTCTGTTATGGTGCGGTCGTTGAGAGCCCTGTAGTCAATGCAGAGACGGTATGTCCCATCTTTCTTACGCACCATAACGATGGGCGAGGCCCAGCTGCTGCAGCTGCGTTGGGCGAGACCACTCTGTAGACTGTCGTAGATCTGCTGATCAGCATTTTGCTGCTTTTCCCCTGCCATTCTTCGTGGATTTTGTTTGACTGGGGCACCAGGACGGGTTATGATGTCATGCTGCACAAGGCTGGTTCGGCCCAGGTCAGCAGGCCCTGTAGAAAACACATGTCCATAAGTGCAAAGCAAGCGTTTCAGTTGGAGCTGTTCATAGTCATTGAGGTCTGTGGAGCTCTGGGCATAGAGCTCCTGCAGGTGCAGAGGAACCACAGGAGGGCTGGTCAGAGAGTCTGCAGCTGGGGAGACCATGGAGGGTTCCACGGCCTCAGCTGGCTGGAGGAGCCCGGCAATGGATCCCGCCTTAATTGTTACTGCTTTATTGCCAAGGTTAAAAAGGCGAAGTGGGACAGCTTTAGAAGGCTGTGCGTTGACTAGGACTCTGGCGATAAGTACTTTGTGCTTCTCAACAAAACCTTTGGTGGGACTAAGCATCATGTCACCTCGAGCTGCTGCACCAGGATGCACGTTGCCTTTCACCATATACTCTTGCCCCGGTTCCACCACCACAGTTCTAGCTATTCTCACTGCGTGTGACTTTGTA
Organism: Maylandia zebra; assembly: GCF_041146795.1. Lineage (NCBI taxonomy): Eukaryota > Metazoa > Chordata > Actinopteri > Cichliformes > Cichlidae > Maylandia > Maylandia zebra. The sequence goes on along the minus strand of NC_135187.1, from coordinate 6,567,182 downwards.
CTGGCTTCGGTTTGGTAGTAGAGCACCTCTTCACCGAAAAGGATGATGCGGCGTTTGCCAAAATCAAGACGTGCTTCAGCTTGAGTGAGGAAGGGATGCCCAAGCAGCACCTCATTTCCTGCTATATCTGCCACCAAGAAATCAACATCCACCTGTCGATTGTTGATATTGACAGGTATCTGGGCTTCACCTAGCACCGGCACGTCCCCAGGTCCCACACCAAGCAAGGTCTCAACAACTGAGGGCTGTAGTGGTGGTCTCACGTCTGGGTGGATGGAGTTGTAGTAGGGCAGCGGCAGCACGCTCCTCCGGGCTCCACTGTCCAAAACAGCACATACCTCCACTTCGTAGAGGCGCATGGGGATACTCATTTCTTGGCTTTGGCACTTAAGGTGGAGCACAGTGGGTTTTGGGCTGTCCCAAGGGCTACTGTTCAATGTTAAGGCCTTGGTGGTTTTGTGAGGGGAAGGGCACTGCTTTTGGACATGGCCCCAACCTTGACAGTTATGGCAGCGAACCCCACTCCTTTTAAAATTTCTGTGATTGTTCGGTGTTGTCGAGGGTGTGTGTGGGAAAAAACGATTCGGTGAGGGGCTAGCTGCAGGTGCATGCTCAGCAACAGTCTCATCTCTGTCTTTTTCTCTGACGACGGCAGCTCGGGGCCGGCGTTCAGCTGCGTTACGGGCTCCTTGCTGCATGGCACTGGTTACATAAGATGCAGCCCTTTTAGTGGTTTCGTGTCGGTGGGCTATTTCGTATGCGCAGGCAAGTGTGGCTGGGTGCCTCTCTAGCAACTTCTGTACTATTTCTGCATCACCCAGCCCATTGGTGAAAACTTCAACAGCTATAGAGTCTTGTTCAATCTCTGCTCTATTACCATATGCAACAGCCACTTTCCCATAAATGTCATCTCTGAAAACATGAAGGGCCTCACCAGGTTTACGCACTCGCTGCCTCAGTTCTACAGCAACAGCAGCTGCATGGTCAGAAGAAGGGCCATATGCAGTTTCCAGTTCGTCCACCAGGCGGCGGTAATCCCATTTGGATGAGCGGGGATTTCTGTGGATAATGGCCCCTGCTGCTCCAACTAGGCAGAATTTAAGCTGAGTTGTCATTGTTTTTTCTGACCAATAGTTGGCTTCAGCGCAGCTCTCAAACCTGTGCAGAAATTCCTTCCACGGTGTGGTGCCGTCATATTGGCCCGGACGTAGGGTGGGGACTCTCTCTCTAGTGTCACCGTCCTCTTCACTGTCAGATAGGGGCTGACGGGGCACACAGCGGGTCTTGCCTGGTTTCGAGCGGGGTTTATGCTGTGCAGTGATTTCCCCATAGCTAATGGCTTCATTAAGGCTACTGGAAGGCATACATTGCATGGGTGTATTTAACATTGCGTTAAACTGAGCCGGTGTGCTGTGTACAAAACTGTCCATGTGAGCGGAGGAAAATGGGTTTGAGTCTGGATAGTGGATTTTCATTTGGGGAGTAGGAGCTGGATAATAGTTCATGCTGCTGCCTGTGTTTCTCTCACGGCCGTAGCTGCGGCATTCAGCATCAACGAAGGGATTCGTGCGGGAAAACTGCGGCCGGGCAGGACCATCGGGCGGCGCGAATACACACTCTCCATTAGCGTGTGTGTTAGCACAACTTTCGGCACACAGGAATGGGTTCATATGTTCACATTTAGTCACAGCTCTGTCTCTGTTAGCTTCCCTAATGCTCGCGGCACCCTCGGAGACACTGGTCAGCGATATGAACGGGTTGGAGTAATTGGTCTCAAGTCCGTACTTTTCACGAGAATGGCGAGCAGCGGCCATCGCGAGTTAGCTTAGCTGCGGGCTAATACACTTGTAATTACAGTCACTCGGCTTTATCGTTAGCCGCTTTAGCCTGTCGGTTTTTCTCTGTGCTCACCACTTCTTTAACAACGTGAGAGGGTCCCTTCGTGGTCGCCAGTGTTAACCATTCCTCGCCGTCAGTCCCCTGACCGTGGTCGGGAGACACGAGGGGAGATGCTTCCTCCAGGGCCGAAGTTTGTCCTCCTTCGGGGTTAACTCCCTTCACTTTTGTGGAGTAGTGAGGCAGACAGAAATCAGCCGAGGCACCGGAGAGTACTGAAGAGATGAGGCTTTAATAACAGTACTGCACACTTTGGAAACACACTGCATAGCCTGTAGCCCGTTAGAACGCTGCTCCCGGTCGCCCTCTACCCATGACACACTCTCTCACTCTCTTTTTCCTCTTTCGCTCCCAGCGTTTCCTTCACGCGCATGCTCACACACACATTACATACACTCCTTACTGCACCCAGTCACACACAAGACAGCAATTCCTGCAACACATCTCTCGCATTATTGCGTAACTTTGACAGCGCGTCAGGCAAATAGGCAGGCTCCATCCCCGGCCTGTAGCGACTGTGGAAGTCGCTACATAACCTTTAAAGTATCTGATCTAGGATAGAAAAATGAAGCAACCAGAGATTTAATGATGAAGACTCTGGGTTCTGTAGTTCACGTTTTACAGTCCTGAATGACTCTTTGCATATGATTTATTGAAGAGGAGTTTAGAATGCACTTTACATTTAGACTGTTGCTGTTTCATTTTTTACATTGTTGCCGTGTTATGTCATGAATAAGGTTCACCTGCTGGGGGTTTGATGGATCAGCTGGACAATACAGTCAAAGACAGACTTCATTCATCATATGCAAGAATCCTAGTTGGATTTTTGTTGTCACTCATGTTTTTGAACCAAATATTGAAAACAATTCTGACAGACTGGATACCTGGTCAGGGTGTACATTACCTTGTACTCAAGCATCCCAGGACAGAGCCCTGCCCCACCATGAGCCTGGGTGGATACGTGGTTATTAATATAAAAGGACCGATACTGAATATGAATATTTCATGAAAATTGAATTATAATACAAATTAGTAATAAGGGTTTCTCTGCACCCTTATCTACCCCATACTCAAAGAGCTGCGGGCAGAGAGGGTGACAGGAGAGGATGGCACTGAAGAGAAGATGCTCGGTTTCTGGAGCCTCCTGGTCCTGTCAGTATTAGTAGGATGCATCTGCTGTGTCTTCTCGTGGATGCTCACCTACCTTGACTCGTTCCAGCCTGGTATGGATTTCCCAACACTGCGGACAGTGGCCCACGTCAGAGACGTTTAATATTGATTACATATGTCTGAATTGCTAACCCTAACCCTAACCCTAGCTCAACAGACCACAATGCCCTGGACTGTCAGTATTATTACATGGTGTGAACATAAGTACCTTTGATCACAGTTTATGTTGTAAAAGAGAAGGAATATTGGAAAGAAAGATCAACATTGTGATATTATTTCTTCCAAACTGACCAGAAACATGCTTGTCAGACTCTCACAGCAAAGGATCAGACTCACTGTTCATGACGGCTCAGGCCAATGATGTCTGTTAGATTGTCAGTTGTTTAGTGCTTCTGTACAGTTAGAGTCACCGTCTCTATTTCAGAATAATTAATATGCGGAAAACACTAAAAGTTGATTGTCTTCCAATATTCTAGCATAATTAAAAAACTTTGACTTTGTAAGTACATATTATTAGTCCTAATGCCAGTATGATTCTTCATAACTCCTGCTTTGAAATACTGAACTTTAAAATGTACCTGATGAAAGATCATTTACAGTGGCACTCTGTCAGGATCATTCTGACTGTAAGATCACTGTATTAATCTGAATCCTTCTGAAATGTGCTGTGAATGAATGCTGATGCAACTCACTGTGGGAAAGCTGTTAATAAAATGAATCTGTGACACATGCAACACATTCACAGAGGAAGAGGACACAAAGGGAGGACACGCAGAGGCTGTGTTGAAGTCAGAAATCCAAATCTTTATTAAAAAACAGGCGGCGGTAACAAACAGGAAGACAAGCAGTCCATCAAACAGTCTACAGGGTCAAAGATTCAGAGAATTCAAACAGCAGTAAAAAGTAACTGGACACTGAAAAACATAAAGCAATGTGTGACGCAATAAAAGGAAGCAGCGCAGTATATTCACTGAATTATCATCAATTACAAAAGAGAAAAACGATAATTTCTAAGGATTATTTTCTTAAATGCAGTTAGAGTGGCTGGTAAAGATGGAAACATACAGAATGTAAACTGTGTGAGTTTGGTGAACTTTGTTAGTAACAAATGAGGTAAAAACCCAAAACAGACAAAACACAGAAAGAGGCTCTCAGTATTCATTAATAATTAGAAAGAAACATTCTGGTCGTGGATTTTTACAGTCTTAGTTCCGCTCGCTGTCATCATTATAATCATCATGATCAATGGCGAGGTCCTGAGGTGGGCGGGACTGTCTCTGGTGATGTCACCATGAAGGAACAGCATCTGGCACGTGTTGGTGAAACATCCCAGTACACTGGTGTAGTTTCCTCTCCAGCTGTTTGACATGTGACACTTGAACATTAAGGGGAAGAAGAAGAAACAGTGTTAGGTCAGGTGACCACATGGTTTCTAAAGTAACTGACAGGAAGTAACCAGGCCGTTAGAAATGGATGGCATGTGTTTAGAGTTACTAGAGTTGGGTAACTCTACTTACCAAAAGCAGCAGCACACAGATGAAGGATCAGATGCTGAATGTTGCAGGAACATGCTCATGTGTGGTGGTCATTCAGTGCTGCAGGTTAGACAGTCCAAGACTGATATCCTGCCCATCTGAGAGTTTGAAAACACACATGCAAAGATTTATTTTGTGTTACAGTCAAAGTTGGATGTTCATTTTTGTCCTTTAAAAATGTTTGTGTATTTGAAAGCACTAACATTTAAGGATGACTTGGATCGTCTCCTTTAAAGGGGAGACAAGTGTGTCCACTGATCTACGTCACTTTACCTGGATGATGACTCCTCCCCCCTCACTCAGAAACACTCCTAATATAACCAAGCAAATAAATAATATTGAAGATTTACTTACATCATTACAAAAACAGCAAAAACATCTCCCTTTGATTCTATTTCTCCATTCCTGCTGAACATCAGGCAACAAATATCTCAATAAATCACAGTAAAATGTAAAGCACATGTTTTCTCTGCTTTGTCTAACCTCTGCAGAGCCTCTGTCAAGAAAACATAACTGTAAGCATAAAACAAATATACATTTCATAACACGTCACTGGACAAACCTCGGTCAGTTGATTTCCTCTGTGCAGTGCAGACGAACATCAGTCAGCAAGTCAAGGTGGTGAGATGGACTGGTGTCCTTTGTGACTCTGCTGGTTCTTCTGAGGAAACACCACCGTCTCTCCACACCGTCACCATCTGTGAGCACAAACTGCTGCTCTGCCAGCATGTAGGAAATCACATATCACACACACAGGGTTGAAGAAACATTAGAGCTCAACTTTGGATACTTTAGATCTAAACAGATCAAAGTAGCTCTTAGCTTCAGCAATCAGACAAACAATGATACCAAACTGATTCTGTATGAATATAATATGGTATTTTCAATACAGGTGTCAAATTAATTTATTAAAACTAATACAGATATATGTATATATATATTTCTGATAAATTAGTCTGCTAAATTATAAGAATATATTTTTCTTTTTTTGTTTTCATTTAACAATTGCAACTGAAAGAAATTAAATATTGAACAAAAATATATTATCACATTCTGAGCATGCTCAGCACGCTGACAAACTTGAAGTTGCTACAGATTTTAAGAAGTGATAATTATAGGGAAGAAACTTCTCTTTTTCATCCGTTTAATCAAACATTTGATGCCTTAGATGTCTCAGTCCTATAGCGTTCTGTAACTACAACTAACCTGAAGCTTGGATTTGGCTGCAGGTGCCCCTGTACATCCTTCTCAGCAGCACACATGTGGGTACCATTTAATCCCACTTCTTCCTGAGCTTTGCTTCATCACAAGACCAAAGGTGGCATCCCGTGTCACAGTCTTATCATCATCCAGAAGAAACATTTGAAGAAACATCATGGAGAAGAAACATTTACGCGCCTCCTGGTTTTGTTTTCTGATCCTGCGAAAAGACTGAGGACAACAAAGCCCAGAGAACACGAGATACACAACATCCAACATTCAGACTCAACAGCCTCCATAAATGAAGAGCACCAGGTTGGTTCAGTTACAGTAGATATAAGCATACTTCACATTACTGGGTATGAATAATAATGAGGAGGCAAACTTTGAAGATGCAGAGCATGATGTCCCACCATCAGACTGTAAACAAACATCCACCAGGCTTCTTTGTTGGCAAAATTGATGATTCTCCTATCAGGGATCAGTAGCGTGTATTAACCTGTGGTACAAGCAGCAGTCACTGAAATATTACTCTTTCAGATAAGAAAGCCAGGGTGGGAGGGATCTCTACAAACTGACTTACCTCTGCAAGTGTGAAGCTCAACAAAAATCTGACTCTCCAGTCACAGACAAACAAAACCTCCAGCTGGGAGATAGAAAACGCTGTCTGGGTCCTGCTGGATGTTGCTGGTCAGAGTCCACACATTAGCAGAGTGCTTCTTGGTCCCACTGACCCATGTGGACAGCGACTGTGGAGAACTGTTCTGGAAAACAGAGAAGAGAATTAAAATAACAAAAAGCCAAACAGGATTTCCACAAAGACTCTCTTGGAATCAGCAATCAAAAAAATCACTGGTTCATATTTCAATTAAATATGAACAGGTTCCTTAAATGTACGCAGTTCAGATCTGATTTAATTTAATTTCCTTCACACAGCACATTTGTCCAGGCTGACAGGTAAACATAGAATTAATCTCAGGTAACATGACTCATAGTAGAGATTCAGTAAGAAAGATTGCAGGCTCTAATATTATTACCACACAATCCAAGAACACACCAACAGCTCAGATTTCTAGAACTATTTAAACAAATGTCTTCTGAATATTCAATTCAGGTTCACAGTGGGAGGGGGGGGGGGGGGGGGGGGGGGGGGTCGTGGAATTTTTAAAATAAAGTCTGCAACACAGAAAGAGCTGTGATCAAGCTATTTATTACTGCGCCAACACACATCAAACATTACAGTTCAGTCATGTCAGCGCTGCCACAGAAGTGGTGCTCCTCCTCCTTTATGCATTCCAAGGAAGAGGGAGGAAGTTACAAACTGATCCTACCACACTTCACGCGCCTCGCTATGAAACCTAACCGATCAATGGTTAAGCTGTTTTGTGCCCTTGGCCTTATCAGCACCTGTAAAGGGAGTTGTTTTCTCAAACTGCTGACGCTGAAGTAAGTTCATCTAGTTTTAGAAACTTTCACTGAACAGTAACAGTGTCACAACTAAGCATATGCATAAGCACTTAAATACTTTAAATGAGAATAACAGAAAATTTCTATTAAAAAGGCTAGAGCCTGTCCCAGTAGTCATAGGTAGAGCACACCTGGACAGGTCACCAGTCTGTCAGAGGACTAACACAGAGACAGACATCAGAGTAACAAATCTATTTAAAATTAATGTAAGTTTGCTGCAGCTGTATGTATGAACATGTGTTTCTGTGCTCACAGTCCACCTCTTAGGAACCTGCAGTTCACTTTTAGTCTACTTTAAACAGACCTCACAAAAGGCTGATGTGGCTGGATCAGTAGTCTGATTTAAGTACGATACCTTT